>NC_133334.1:41704882-42020716 GCF_042186555.1 Aquarana catesbeiana | reverse complement strand
ACACACCGAGGAGTTGACCATGGATTCAGCGATCAAGGAGAAAGCAGCCTAGGACACCATACTTCCATCAGGATAAACGTCCTTCAAGCAGAATACGATTTATTTCATATTCAGTGCAACTAATTCCCATTTTCATCGTTCCATCGCTATCACATATCTACCAGAGGATATATTTCAATTTTCAATCATGTTTTTGGTATTTCAAGCCTGATGCCAATAACTGCAGAAAATTCTGTGGGGTTATGTTCCCTAAAATAACAGCTAACAGAACTAAAAAAAAAAAACATCAAAGTTACACAAAAATTCAAATTTCCCGAGCAGATGCAGGAATTTTTGCATACATGTTAATGAGTATTACTAATGGCTCTTTAACATTTTTTTAGGCCGAGAAGGCATTGGAGCATCCATTCTACACACACACACCTCTGGTCGACAGAGGCCCATTGAGGGTTCCTAAACCTCCTATTTATTTTTTTAAAGACTCATAAGTGAAGTTCACCACTCCAATAGCACTTAAAATTGAAGCGTTTTCTTGGACCTTTCATAAAAAGGATAATAAGGAGTTAAAGGTGATTCTGTGTAGCAAAGGTCTTTAAACTAGGAACTCCTCATATAACGTTCATTGACACCCTCATTCTTCTCCAATGGTGTCAAAGGCCATGTTTGTGTAGTGGGTCTTGTAGGTGTTCATTTCTGGGCGAATGGGAGATGCTCTTTTATCTACGTTGCTGAGATTGTCGTATAGCACTCCCTTGTTGGCTACGCTAATGCGTCGATAGATGCCCGTATTGTTCCAGGTGGGTCCTGGAGACTGGATGACGTCTTGCGGTGAGGTCTTCCTTGGCCCCATGCAGCAGATAAACTTGTTCCTGAAAGCAGAAAGGAAGATAAATGATTGTACAGTTATATTATTTATAAATAACAAACATAATATTCTTACCTGCTCTGTGCAATGGTATTGCACAGAGCAGCTCCGATCCGCCTCTTCTTGTGTCCCTCACCAGCGCTTCTGGCTCCTCCTCTTCTCAGTGGGCCCCCATAGGAAGCCACTTCCTATTAAGGCACACCCGTAGGCTGGATCCAAAGCCCCACTGCCTGCTTCTATAGACATAGACAGCGAGGCTCGGCCCCGCCCCCAGCTACCTGGTCACAAGATTTGACTGACAGCAGCGGGAGCCAATGGTTCCTGCTGCTCTCAGCAAAGTCTGTGAAGGCGGGAAGAAGAGGAAAGAGCCGCAACAAACCGACGCAGCGCTGGATTGAGTAAGGACTCAGGAAAGTATAAGAGGGAGTTGTGAGGGGGCGATACACATCCTGAAACATTTTTTTACCTTAAAGTGATTGTAACCGATCACCTTGTAAAACAACCCATTTGGTTTAAAATAGAAAGGCAAAATATTTTTGTATAAATATAAAAAAAAAATTATAAATACCTTTTTTCCCTTTTTTGTAAGTGATCACATTCCCTCTGTTCTCAGCTGCTTAAGAGCTAGAGAGAGCAGAAGCCGCAGCACACTGAGCTTGCCAGTGAATGGCTGTTCAGTGGGGGAGTGTCAGGCCAAGTCTGATCATTGGAGGAAAGCACACGGAATTCCCAGCATAGCTAGAGAACTGACCATGGTGTGCTCTCCTGCTTAGTGTGGTCAGTTTTTAATAGGAAAGCAATAGGACTAGCAGGAACACCAGGGATTTCACACAAAGGAATCAATACAAAGAGAACAGGATACTTTCCTATACAAGTACACGGTACAGCAGGCACATATCAGGAATATGAAGTGTTGCAGTAACAAAAGATTTAAAGCAGGGAATGAATTAAGGTAAAAAAATGTTTAGCGTTTACAGCCACTTTAAACTAATCATCCTCTTTGTCATTGATTCCCTGTGAGGAACATGTGCAATAGAGGAACAATCCCCAAAGGGTAAAGGCACAACCTTCAAGCAATGGAATAGATGCCAAGTAAGCATGGGTGCAGCTAGCCTCCTGTAATTTTAATGGGACTTGCAAGGGACTCTTGTGCCGCGTACACATGGGCGGACTTTTCGACTGGACTGGTCCGATGGACTTTCCGACGTCAGATTTTCGACTGGAAAAGTCCGATGAAGCCCACACACGATCGGATTGTCCGCCGGCATTGGTCCGTCCGACCAGTCCGGTCGAAAAGTCCGACCATGTGTACGCCGCTTTGTACAACATTACATGGGTGGACTAACCCTGCTGCTTCCCTCATAGGTGTAATAGAACCCCCCCCCCCCCCCCCAAAAAAAAAGAGACAAAATCTTCCAATGGGGACACCTGTTCAAGTAACAACTAACAAAAGTGGTGTTTCTGCTAATTTTGCGGCAATTTACATGTTGGGTGACGGGTCTCTCTGGGCACAGCGAATGTAGTAACACCTCCCCGATGGTGACACATATAAAAACCCAACAGACCCACTCTAAACCGCCCCACTCTATCCAAAACGAAACAAACCAAAAAGTTTTGGCTGGAGTTGATCTTTCAATCCTGCCAACACCCATGGTTTCACAAACTTGGAAACAGACGTTTTGGGGTTTTTTTTCCGCAAAACAGTTTGTAGACTCTATTGTTGTGGAAATATTTTAGAGCTTACCCCTTCATGAACACAGCTGCAAACAGCAATACTATGAAGATCAGGCTCAGCAAGCATGCCATGACGATTGTCTTCCAGGCTGTAAATGATACATAGTAGAAATCTCAGTACAGTACAGGTAAAAGAATGTTTTAAAGCCAAATTCAGAGCACAAGAAAAAAAAACTACCCTTGCATAAGGGCCCTCCTACACTTTAAGGGCTAAATGCTCCTTAGGTCTAGGGGGTAATGGAAAAAGGAGTAATAACCTCACGCGGGGTGACTGGTTCCCCAAGCCTCCTCTCCACGGCTGTCAAAAAAAGGCCAAGGAAAAATCCAAGGAAAGGTCCAAGCTCTACTTACTGACCAGCCTGCAACCAACCAAATTGACCTGTCTAACAGTATGCGTTAAAAACAGGGGTTTAGTCTGCACACATTTGCAAATACATGCGTAAGCTACAGGCCCAGGCAATGCACCCTGTTACCTGTAGCCTCTATCTCTAACTTTTAAGAGGCTCCACAGTGGAAGCACAAGCATACTGTCAGACAGGTCAATTTGGTTGGTTGCAGGCTGGTCGGTAAGTAGAGCTTGGAATTTTCCTTGGATTTTTTTTCCTTGACCTTTTTTGACATATGTTGCCCTCCAATGCTCCTTGCGGAAAAGGCCAGTTATAGGTGGGGGCAGTAACTTTTTGTCCTCTCTAAGGCTGGCCATACATTATACAATTTTCTTTTAGATTTACCAAAACGTATATTATGAGGTCAAACCTATACACTTTCAATTTGTGTGCAATCAGGCAGACATAGTTGAAGGTAAATCTAAAGGAAATTTTACAAGAAAATTGTATATTGTATGGCCAGCTTAAGACACTAAATTCAAGAATAATCACTGCACTAGTAACGGTAATAAAGCAGCTGCATAAATTGTATGGTGACAATAAGAAGCATGAAAAATATAATGATATGCAGCGCTATAAATGTGGTATTGCAAATAAAAAGTCCATAGTGTTTGAAATAAAGTCCTTGTTCAGGAGAAAAAGCTGGAATCACCCACAGTGTAGACAGAAATACAAATTAGGTGAATACGGACTTATCCTCCACCGAACATCAGCACACCAGGCCTCTTACCAAAAAGAATGGACCACTTAATCACAGGTGGTCAAACAGGCATGATAAATCCACAGAGCCACGAAACCATTAATGGAGATCTGCAGCTGGGAGTGGACCGTGCATGTGTGGCTCCAGCCTTGATCACAGATCCCCATTAGATGATAAAATGTGAGTACCCTGGGTCTTTCTTTGAATAAATTTGACCCTGGTTTTATAATACTACACCATGAGGAGTTCCTCCTTTTATATTTTATGCATGCACCTCTGATTATTTGGAACTACAAGACCCAGCCATCTGTGATCTCCATTAATGGTTTTGTGGCTCTGTGGATTTATCATGCCTGTTTGACCACTTGTGATTAAAGGGGAAGTAAACCCTCCTATCATTTTCAGTCAAGGAAGCTGCCATCTTGGCCTCTGTTTAATCTTCAACTGCCATGATGCTGCACATGTGATCAGTTATGACACCAGCCATTGGATGGTTTGACAGTTTGGTTGAGAGCACAATCAATGTGACAGTTAGCATTCCCGGCATGCCGGGAATGTAACTGCTTTTTGAAACTGATGGGTTTACTTCCGCTTTAAGTGGTCCATTCTTTTTGGTAAGAGGCCTGGTGTGTTGATGTTCGGTGAAGGATAAGTCTGTATTCACCTCATTTGTATTTCTGTATACACTGTGGGTGATTACAGCTTAAGACACTGTTGGTTTCTGTCACATGCTCGCCTTCTCCACATATAATATATGTCTAATAGCCCTGCATTGTACATGATGGTGCAGAGGGGACATCAACAGTCTGAAGCACCAGGGAGAAGAGGAAAGTGCTACAGAGAAGAGTAAAGTACAGCTTCTAATCTTCCTCCACCCCCTAGACCAGGGTTTCTCAACTAACGTTCCTTCAGAGGTTGCAAGGGGTTCCTTGAGCAACGAGCAATTATTGCTTCTCAGATTGGTTCCAAATGACACCAATATCCTTTTAGCTCTCTGTAAGGGTGAATTCTTCCCAATGTCCACAAGTGTAAGGAGCATTCTTCCCATTGACCATCACACTAATGTATCATGAGTTATACATGAGATTGAAAAGTTTTTTTCAAGGGTTTCTCTGTTTTGTAAAGGTTGAGAAAAGCTGTCCTAGATGAATATTGCAAGGGTATTTTTTTCCAGCCTGGAGAAATTTAAACGTTCAGTACATTTCCTACCATTCACAGCCCTATGTGAAGATACAACTGAGGATTTATGATCAGAGCTTTATGTCTCATACAATCCAGACTAAATTGAAGTTCTTTTTTAAACAATGGTACATAAATGCTATACAAGGCACTCTGTAATCTCATTCTGTTAAAGTGTATCCAAAAACAAACATTGAATATATTAAGCATTTAATATATTTCAGCTCATTAGTCCTTAGATGTGGTAGCTGCTTTTTTTTATTCAAGAAAAAAAACTTTATTGAAAGTTAGAACCATAGTATTGCCATACACTATAGTACAGTACGCTACCCGAGTGGGCCACAATTTAAATCAAGTCAAACAGAAACAGTGGCAAAGAGTTGAAGTAGTACACAGATAGTATACAGCTGCTTGTCAAGACCAACATTTAATATGTGAGAGAAAACAGATTTCATAAAGTACAGGGGCAAGCGCATAAATTATATCCTCACCCTCCAGTTCAGTGTCCAACCTGTCCATTAGATCTATGGGTGCTAACCCAGGAACATCTAACTAATTTGCCCACAGTTTTTCATACCTGTTCAGGCACCCTTTATGCTGATACTGCCAACACTTTTAATCCATTCCCCCAAAGTGGCTTTAGATTTTTTCATTTATTTCATTGGGTGATCCTCCCAGTACCACTCTTCCTGTCTTAAGGTGGCAATGCTCACTCACTTCACTGTATCTATGGAGGAGCAGCATTGCCACCCATGGCTGCTCTCCTGATTTGACTACAAATACCTCCATTTCAACTTTATCTCCATTACATAGGGCGATGTTTTGTGGTTCACAAAAGCTAGTTGAGATTACTTCTAACGTTGTTTGAGATTGCAGTTCAGTGCACATTGGATTTCTGGCCGAATCAACAGGTTTTTTTCTGTACTTGGAGGAATAGAAAAATTGAAACCAAATGCAGCCAAAACATCTAAGGACTGGTAAGCTGCAATATGTTTTTCTTTTTATTATTGTTATTTTTTGCATTCTTTATAAGTAGCATCAATATCCATTAGAGATTGTATGGTAAAACAGGGTTCCTATGCATCAACATAATGACAGTATGAACAATTGACTTATAACATAGGATGTATGTACAATTTGTACAACTGTAGAGCGGGGATCTCCAAACTACGGCCCTCCAGCTGTTGCAGAACTACATGTTCCATGAGGCATTGTAAAACTCTGACATTCACAGACATGACTAGACATGATGGGAATTGTACTTCCTGAACAACTGGAGGGCCAAAGTTTGGACACCCCTGTAGAGTAACATGACAAAAACTAACTTTTCGGTTCATGTCTTGAGCATGGATTACTCAGAATACCAATGCTACAAGTTTTTATTGTGGAGCTAAGTAATTAAGGGGTGGAGGGAAGTAATTAAGAGGTGGAGGGAAGTAATTAACGGTCAATGATTCATCAGGGTATATGTGTTGCAGCAGGAATGTAGAGAAGTTAGGGAAATTAAAGTGCTGTGAAAAGAAGATAGAATGAGAAGGAACACCTGATTGAAAGTCGCTTACTTATATAGGGTGTGGACCAATAAGATCCTGGATTGAAAAGAGCGTAGAGATAGGTTCTTTGCAATATATTACAGTTACAGTATCTCACAAAAGTGAGTACACCCCTCACATTTTGTAAATATTTTATTATATCTTTTCATGAGACAACACTGATGAAATTACACTTTGCTACAATGTAAAGTAGTGAGTGTACAGCAGGTGTAGGCAACCCCCAGCACTGGTGCCGCAAGCGCCACACAAAGCCACTTTTGCCGGCACTCGACTCCCTCCCCATCAGCAGAGCAGCACAGGGAAGTGTCGGTAAGACACTAATGCATTCCAATTTTAGTTACCCACACCGCACCTGCACTGAGGGGGGATGCACTGTGCCCCCACACATTGTAAAGGATGGGAAACATTGTTTGGTTCTCTAACTTTGCTTTAGCTGCGATCAACAGCTTTTGTGATGGGGAAGATATTGGGTGCAGTTCTGCTAAGGGGGGGGTGGTCCCTGTTTCCAGGAGGAGGAGGACTGTGATTGGCCACAGCTAAAGCCAATCACAATCCTGCTAGCCCCGCCCACCATCTGGAGGAAGATGACTCTCTTGGTTGCCACTACCAATCTCAGAAAGAAGGGATTTCACTGTGATTGAAAAAACCACAATTAGGTGACATTAAAATTTTTTGACATTTTGAAATTATTCCTGAACCTTTGCGTCACTTACTACTGAACCCTGGCACTCTGTATACCTTTAAGTCAGAGCCAGTATTCATTGGAATGAAAATCACACCCAACTTTTCCTGTGGAGTAGAGCGCCGCACTTTCTCTCAGCTGCGGGGGGCCCAACTTATTATTCTGCACACAGGCCCACTGCTTTCAGAAAATGCCCCTGACCTGAGCTCATCATTGCACATCCATTTCAGATGCTTGTATGTGCATACATCACATACATCACATACAAGCATGTGGGCTAGATGTGAGAGGTGGATCAGCAGGATGCGTGTGCCAGGACAGGTAGATGTGTCTCATCTCTGCTTCCTTTCACCACTCTGCATATCACGCATCTCATAGATGAGAAGAGGGTACAGCGGTGGAGCAGATGAGCAAGAGGGTACAGCGGTGGGGAAAATGAGCAGGAGGGGTTCAGAGGTGGGACAGATGAGCAGGAGGGTGCAGCAGTGGGGCAGATGTGCAGGAAGGTACAGTGGTGGAAGAGATAAGAAGGAGGTTCAGCAGTGGGACAGAAGAGCAGGGGGGTACAGTGTTGGGGCAGATGAGCAGGGGGGGTTCAGTGTTGGCCAGATGAGAAGGGGGTTCAGTGGTGGGACAGAAAAGCAGGGGGGTAGAGCAGTGGGGCAGATGTGAAAGGAGGTGTATGGGTGGGACAGATGAGCAGGGGGTTAGAGTGATGGGGCAGGAGAGCAGGGGAAATACAGGTGGGGCAGAAGAGCAGGGGGGTACAGAGGTGAGACAGATGTGCAGGAGGTACATTGGTGGAGCAGATGAGAAAGCGGGTTACAGTGGTGGGGCAGATGAGCAGGGGGGTTCAGTGTTGGGCCAGATGAGAGGGGGGGTTACAGAGGTGAGCAGGGGGGGAATTCAGTGTTGGGGCAGAGGAGAAAGGAAGTACATTGGTGGGACAGATGAGCAGAGGGTTACAGCAATTGGGCAGAGGAGCAGGGGGGTACAGAGGTGGGGTGGATGTGCAGAGGGGAGCAGAGGAGAAAGGAGGTACATCGGTGGAACACATAAACAGGGGGTTACAGTGGTGGGGCAGAAGAGCAGGGGGAACAGAGGTGGGGCAGATGATAAAGGGTTGCAGGGATGGGGCAGATGAGCACATAAGTTCAGTGAAAGGACAGATGAGAAGATGGTTCAGCAGTGAGACAGAAAAGCATGGGGGTACGGCGGTGGAGCAGATGTGCAGGGAGGTACAGTGGTGGAGCAGATGAGAAAGGGGGAACATTGGTGGGGCACATGAGAAAGGGGGAACATTAGTGGGGCAGATGAGCAGGGGGCTACAGTGGTGGGGCAGAGGTGCAGTGGGTTACAGTGGTGGGGCAGAGGTGCAGTGGGTTACAGTGGTGGGGCAGAGGTGCAGGGGGTTACAGTGGTGGGGCAGAGGTGCAGGGGGTTACAGTGGTGGGGCAGATGTGCAGGGGGTTACAGTGGTGGGGCAGATGTGCAGGGGGTTACAGTGGTGGGGCAGATGAGAAAGGGGGTATATTGGTGGGGCAGATGAGAAAGGGGGTATATTGGTGGGGCAGATGAGAAAATGGGTACAATGGTGGGGCAGATGAGAAAGGGGGTACATTGGTGGGGCAGATGAGCAGGGTGGCACAGTGGTGGGGCAGATGAGCAGGGTGGTACAGTGGTGGGGCAAATGAGCAGGGGAGTACAGTGGTGAAACAGATTTGCAGGGGGGACAGTGATCTGAGGTGTGAAGGTGCATGAATTGGGGCTGATCTGAGGCGTGAGAGTGCAGGATGTTAATTTCTCACTACTAAAGTAGTTTACAGCATTTTACTTTTAAAAAACCCTTTTCATGATTGAGAGTGTGAAGTTGACATTTTTTTGTTATAAAATCGGCACGCTCAATTTCTTTAAAAACATTTTTCGGCACACTGTGCTCAAAAGGTTGCCTACCCCTGGTGTACAGCTTGCATAACAGTGTAAATTTTCTCTCCCCTCAAAATAACTGAACACATACTCATTAATGTCTAAACTGCTGGCAACAAAAGTGAGTACACCCCTAAGTGAAAATGTCCAAATTGGGCCCAATTAGCCATTTTTCCTCCCCGTTCTCATGTGACTCGTTAGTGTTACAAGGTCTCGAGTGTGAATTGGGAGCAGGTGTGTTAAATTTGGTCTTATCGCTATCATGCTCTCATACTGGTCACTGGAAGTTCAACATGGCACCTCATGGCAAAGAACTCTGAGTATCTGAAAAAAAGAATTTTTGCTGTACATATGGCCTAGGCTATAAGAAGATTGCCAAGACCCTGAAACTGAGCTGCAGCACTGTGACCAAGACCATACAGCGTTTTAACAGGACAGGTTTCACTCAGAACAGGCCTTGTCATGGTCGACCAAAGAAGTTGAGTGCACATGCTCGGCATCATATCCAGAGGTTGTCTTTGGGAAATAGAAGTATGAGTGCTGCCAGCATTCCTGCAGAGGTTGAAGGGATGGGGGGTCAGCCTGTCAGTGTTCAGACCATACGCCACACACTGCATCAAATTGGTCTGCATGGCTGTCCTCCCAGAAGGAAGCCTCTTCTAAAGATGATGCACAAGAAAGCCCGCAAACAGTTTACTGAAGACAAGTAGACTAAGGACATGGATTACTGGAACCATGTCCTGTGGTCTGATGAGACCAAGATAAACTTATTTGGTTAAGATGGTGTCAAGCATGTGTGGCAGCAACCAGGTGAGGAGTACAAAGACAAGTGTGTCTTGCCTACAGTAAAGCATGGTGGTGGGAGTGTCATGGTCTGGGGCTACATGAGTGCTGCCGGCACTGGGGAGCTACAGTTTATTGAGGGAACCATGAATGCCAACATGGACTGTGACATACTGAAGCAGAGCATGATCCCCTCCCTCCTTTCAGAGACTGGGTTGCAGGGCAATATTCCAACATAACGACCCCAAACACACCTCCAAGATGACCACTGCCTTGCCAAAGAAGCTGAGGGTAAATGCGATGGACTGACGAAGCATGTCTCCAGGCCTAAACCCTATTGAGCATTTGTGGGGCATCCTCAAACGGAAGATGGAGGAGCACAAGGTCTCTAACATCCACCAGCTCCGTGATGTCGTCATTGAGGAGTGGAAGAGGACTCCAGTGGCAACCTGTGAAGCTCTGGTGAACTCCATGACCAAGAGGGTTAAGGCAGTGCTGGAAAATAATGGTAATATTGACACTTTGGGCCAAATTTAGATATTTTCACTTAGGGGTGTACTCACTTTTGTTGCCAGCGTTTTAGATATTAATGGCTGTGTGTTGAGTTATTTTGAGGGGACAGCAAATTTACACTGTTATGCACTCACTACTTCACATTGTAGCAAAGTCTCATTTCTTCAGTGTTGTCACATGAAAAAATATAATAAAATATTTACAAAAATGTGAGGGGTGTACTCAGTTTTGTGAGATACTGTATGTTTCTTGCTTTAGATATCCTTTAGAAATTGCATTTCAGTCTGTAGCTAGCTGTGATATACAACTGACAAAGCCCCAAATGTATTTTCCTTGTAGCCATGGCAATAGCATCAAACTTCTTTTGATTCCTTATCTCTGCTCCTGTATTTGATACTTTCCAAGAGAGCACAGAGCTTCTGGTAAAGTTATAGGCAGCCTGTTGTCTGGTCAATGGCATCCCTACTAATACACTTAGGCTTGGTATACACTAGTGGAATTTCAGATGGAAGTGTGTACAAAAATTCTTAGGAAAATTAATCTGAATACTCTCTGAAAATTGTTATTTGAAAGTAGTTCAAGATTTCATTTCAGTTTTGCTTTTAACATTCAATATTGGAATGAATGGACTTTACCAAACAGAAACCATATTCACTGTTAGAAATTTGAGAAGATTTTCTATCTTGCTCTTTCAAATGTTCTCGTTACTGCAGTAGACAGCGAAGGTCAATTTGACTCCACTAATTAGAAAACTGAACAAACTTTCTTACAACAAAAAAATGTAGAACTAAATTTTAAAAGTGTATACCCAGCCTTAGGTTTACTACACTGGGAATCCATCCCTGTTGAGTCAATATATATCTAAAAGGGATGCCCGAGATCACAGTGGGTAACAGATGCTGCAAAAGTGGTACACACTTTTCAAATGTATAAATAATATTCCCATCATTTATGGTCCATTTACCCCAAACAACATATGTCCATATGTCCAGGTTCCACATATAAAAAAATATATTGCATTGAGAGGCCCATAACATTAATGGCAAGGATCTACAATAGTGTCTGTTACAAATCTCCCAACATATACAGATGATATCTCAAAATAACTGGAAAATCTGCATGAGTAGAGAAATTTCCACATGTAATGGAACACTGGCCCATTGTGTTTTTGGGTGGCGAGTGGTAAGTGGCCCATGAGAGTAGCCTGGGGCCATTACAGAATGCATGAGATCAGTCAGGATTGAGGACATATGTATGTAATGCAAGGTTCACTATCAGGTTGCTATGTGCATTGGTTTAATAATTCCAACCTGTCTAATAGCTTGTGGTAGATAAACAGTAATAATTAAAATAAATTCTTACTTTGGTCATTGTTAATGATGACATCCGCCACTGCAAAGAAACACAATAAATGATTTATTATTTACAGGTACTTACATAGCGCCAACAATTTACGCCGCGCTACACATATATATTGTATTGTATATTGTCACATCAGTTCCTGCCCTCAAGGAGCTTACAATCTAAGGTCTCTAACTCACATTCATACATACACATGCTAGGGCCAATTTTAGACAGGAGCCAATTACCCTACAAGCATGTATTTGGAGTGTGGGAGGAAACCCACAAAGGCACAAAGAGAACATGCAAACTCCATGGTTGGGAATCTATAGTTATCCGGCTATATACTGTTTTTGTATAATAGTAATGTATGCTCAACACACAGCTGACAAGTAACAGTCAAAAGCTTCACACCTCCGCAAGGTGACGGGTTACCATATTCAGCAGGACACTAAAAGTTGACCATACACTAATTGAAATTCCCCACTGGACTGAACTCAACAGAAGCCAATTGCTTGCTGCAGCTTGACATTGTATGTGTCATGTACCCTGGGTGTATTTGAACCGGGATGTTCCTGGTCCCACAGCTGCAGTATTACTTGTTGTGCCACAGAGGAGCTCTGGAGTTATAACTATGTTCTCTTAGTTTGATGCATTACCTTGGACTCACTAGCCCCACCTGCTGCCAGCTGTGGACAATCTACAATCAAAGCAGCCGATAAATAGCAGCACTTCCTATCTCTCAGTGCCCGTTTGTTTGGACTAGCTTCCTGGGTGTTTTGACTGCTTTGTGATGCTGAATACCATATTTGAACTTCTGCCTGAATTCCTGACTACTCTCTAGCCTGCTGATTTTGTACTTCACCGCCAGCTCATGTATGACCTTTGCCTGCCTGACCAATCTCTGGATTTCGATCGTGTACCGCTTTGCCTGATCTGTTGCCATCCTGATCTGCCTGACTAAGTTTTCGCCTGAATCCTAAGCACACAAGCTCCACTTCGAACACTACCTATCACAGGAACCTTACAGTATGCTATTGCTGAGCCTGTGATCTACTAGGACTCCCAGGTCATTTTCCATCCTCGATTCCCCCAGAGGTTCTTCCCCTAGTGAGTAACTTGCAGTCATATTTTTAGCCCCCAAGTGCATTACTTTACATTTATCAATATTAAACCTCATTTGTCATGTAGTTGCCCACGCCGATTTTATCAAGGTCTTCTTGTAAAGTTGCTATATCCTATAGTGAGGTTATTACCCTGCTCAGCTTTGTATCTGCAGCAAACACTGAGATTGAACTATTTATACCAACCTCTATATTATTTATGAACATATTAAACAGAATTGGTCCCAGTACAGAGCCTTGGGGTACCCCACTTATAACTGCAGACCATTCAGAAGTTACAGTATGCTATTTATCATTCCCTTCTGGACGCTATCTTGTAACCAGTTTTCCATCTAGGTACACAAGCTATCATTGATGCCAACACACCTCGATTTGTAAATTAAGCGTTTATGGGGAACTATATTGAACACTTTGATGAGATCTAGATATACCACTTACACAGGCCTTTCTCTATCCAGATTACAACTTACCTCCACATTGTCGTTCTGAACAATCTTTCATAAATCCATGCTGATTACTATAAATTATACTATTTTTGTTAGCAAATTCTTGGATCTGGTCCCTTATTATCTGCTCCAATAGTTTACATACTACTGATGTTAGGCTGATGGATCTGTAGTTTCTAGGTATATATCTTGGCCCTTTTTTGAATAGTGGTACCGTGTTGGATTTTCGCCAATCAGCTGGTACCATTCCAGTCACTAAGCTGTCCTTAAAGATTAGGAATAATGGTCTGGCTATACCATGGCTCACTTCTTTGAGGACTCTTGGGTGTAAACCATCTTGTGCTGGTGATTTATTCACATTAGGTTTTTTAAGTCTTTTTTGAACACTGACTTCTCTTAGCCACAATGGTACGGCCACTTTCACACTGGGCAGAGGGAGCATTGACGCTAAAGCTCCGCTAGTTTTAGCAGCGCATTACCGTTGTTTTAGCGGCGCTTTTCGTCCACTAACGGGGCACTTCTAACCCCCGCTAGCGGCCGAAAAAGGGTTAGAAGTACCCGCAAAGCATCGCTGCCCAAGCGCTTTGCAGGTGCTTCGGCAGCGCTGGCCATTCATTTCAATGGCAGGGGCAGTTTAAGAGCAGGGTGTGTACACCGCTCCCGCACCACCCCAAAGATGCTGCTTGCAGGACTTTTTTTCCCATCCTGCAAGCACACCACATCATTGTGAAAGCGCTCGGGCTTTCACACTGGGGCTGCAGAAGAGGCAGTTCACAGGTGTTTTTCAGGTGCTATTTTAAGCGCAAAGACGCTTGTAAAACGACTCAGTGTGAAAGTGGCCTACATTCTGTGTTGTGTTACTAACATTACAGTCTCCAATAATATACACCTCCTTTCCTTTGAAAAAACTGAGGGAAAGAATGCATTTAATACAGTTGCCTTCTCCTTGCCACATAAAACCAACTTCCCCTGATTATCTTTTATGGGGCAATATGCTCTGACCTCACCTTTTTACAATACATTTAAAACCCTTTTTTTTTTACTTTCCTCTGCTATGTTTCTTTCCTGGTCTATTTTGGCAGCCCTGATTGCACTCTTACATTTCTTATTGCACTCTTTGTAGTGCTGGAATGCCAACAGTGACCACTCTGCCTTATATTTTTTAAAGGACAGTTTTTTCTCGTTAAAATTCCTTTTTACGGTAAAATGTACACACCGGAGGTTTAACTTTTGTTCTTTTATGTTTGTTTCCCATTGGAATGCACTGGCTAATGCCATTATTTAAAGTAGATGTAAACAGGATTCATGAAATTTGAGCTGGGCACATATATCTGAAGTGTTTTCTTATTTCTCTTCAAAGCCCTAAGTCCCGTGGCTTTCTCCTGCTCCGTTCTTCTGACAAGTTCTCCAACAACTGTGATAAAACCAGGCTGAATTTTTGTGTCAGGGAGGGTGCTTTAAATAAATTAGCAGAGAGCTGGTCTATTCACAGAAGAGCTATTCACAGAAGGGATGTGCCTTTCCTCCAATCAGCTGTCTTGTAGTGTATGGTAAGAATTCACACCCACAGGTTAATCAGGAAGAGAAAATTCTAACAGGACATGCACTTTCTAAACAGTATATAAAGCTTAAGACAGCAGATATACATGTAAAACTTATGTAGGGAGATTTATTTTATCCCTGTGTATCATCTGAGGCTGTTCAGTTCACTGGGTATATGTGAGGGTTTACATCCAATTTAATATGGCCTTGAAGCACTCCCATTTTCCCTCACTGTTCTTTGTTTCTAGAATTTGATGCCATTTAATGTCATGTAGTATGGAGCGCAGCTAATTAAAGTTGGCTCTCTTGAAATTTAATGTTCTTGTCCTACACTTATGTAGCTGGATCAATGTTACTATGCAAAAATATCCATACCTGGAGTTTAGCTTTAAAATAACCAAAGAAAACAATGATCAAGAAAATACTTTTATCTGAGATTTTACTTGAATTTTTTTAGGTTGGTGACAGGGACTCTTTAAAGGGTAAGTTCACCTGTTCATGAAAATTAAAAGGTGAACAAATTTCAAATATCTGGCCACCCTTCCAGACCCTGCTGCACATAGTGGCTGTGATGCCCCCTTGCTGCTTGTGTAGTGGTCTATACATTACACAGAACTGGAGTGAGTATACATCATAATGGATGGACAGTGCTGACCAATAAGAAGCGCATCTGAGGCTTCTTCTTCCTGGAAGGTGTTTTCATTGGTCAGGGCAGTCACGTGATTGTGTTAACCATTGCTAGCATTACGATGGGTATTCACCCATTGTATGGACTGCTACTTTGGATCCTGTTGCACATAGCGTACCATGTTACCATGTTGCCAGAGGGGTGTTTAGGATACTTAGAGTTACTTCACCTTTTATTTTTTTATGAAAAGGTGAACTAACCCTTTAAGTGTCTTTTATGTGAAGGACATAGACTCTTAAAACATTCAGCATAAACTTGTGTCAAAATTATATTAATTTTGGATTTGAATACGTTGATCGGTATGTTTCTGAATATCCTAAGAGTAGTACTTACAGGACGGGTTGTAGCAGAAGGCAGACGCCTGGCTCAATGTATCATAGCACAAACTGGGTGCAAAAACTCCGTTCTTAAATTCTCCAACTCCCCAGTTGTACCAGGCCATGCTATAAAGAACAAAAGATGTAGAAAGATTAGTAAAAATATATTTTGCAAAAAACCATCACACTGTAACTCACTGTAAGCTCAAAACACATATTACAATCTGATTGTTCAATTTCCTTTAGATCTTCCAGCCCCTCTGTAGTGCAAGGGCCTGCCTGATTGAATAAAAGTAAATGGATAGTTTAGGTGGGTCTTCATATGCCAAAGTATTGGTAAACCTAAAGGAGGTGGTACAAAGATTGCACATTCAGATTGTAACATGTGGTGAGTTGTAGGTCCCTTGGTGCCCATCTTGTGGCCTGGGGTGATGTCCCTTTTGGTGATGTCAGGGGTCTTACTTGAGGCCTGCTATATAAAGAAAGTTGCCACCACTGTTATATATAGACTGCAATCGAGGGGTGGATAATATAGAGTGTGCATCAATTCCTTTTGGTTTCCTGGCTTTGGAAGAACTGATAGTAGCGAAATTATCAAATTTATTGGCCCTCCTGTCCCTTCTGTATTGGACTGTATTGTAATTGTACTTTCCCCCTTCTACATTGTAAAGCACTACGCAAACTGTTGGCGCTATATAAATCCTGTATAATAATAAAAATTTATTTCCTAGAACTATGACAGGTTTATTGTATGTGCCAGTGGCAAGACAAGGTCCTTGAGCAACCAGGGCAAAAAGAACAAAGTGACAACTTTCCCCCCTTCCCTTTCCCCATGAGCTGTGAACTATTTTAGCAGCATAAGTTGAAGATCCTGCCCCTATTAGCACCCCCTCCCGCTGAAGCGCCCAAGGCAGCTGTCTCTTCTGTCTACCCTCCGATAAAATGAAGGTGGCTACTCGTTAACTATTGCGACAATTCTTTATTGACTACATAGCAGGATACAGTAATAAAACGATGATGTGTTTTGGACAAAGCCTTGCTCATTACATGTTTGTACAGACATGCAATGAATAAGGCTTCTGCCGAAACACGTTAGCGTGTTATTACCGTATCTTGCTATGTAACCAATAAAGAATGGTCTCAATGGATGTTACTGAGTAGCCAGCTTCACTGTATGAGAGGATTATTGCTACATTTCAAAGGCATTTTGTTCAGAGCAGCAGTTTCCAGTCTCCCAGGTAACTTGCAGTAGGGCATGTTGTCTTTGCTCCTCTGTCTACCCGTCTGCCCAGCCCTGGTCTGCGCCATTTTTTTTTTTTTCAAGCTGACTGACAGCAGATAGGCAATGCTCAAAGACAGCAGAAAAGCTTGTGGTATTTGTCAGATATTGACATCACCATTGTTCCTGCACATAACACATCCATCAATATCGAAGGTAGACAGACAAAAACAGAAGCCCATCTTAGGACAGCCAGAAAGGTTTAGAATGTTGGGCCATGTTTTTGAATGCTGTCTGTGCCTTGCCTTGACCTGTTAACAACTGCTACCCCCTTTTCTTTTCCTGGTGTCACAGGTACAGGAAGTGAAGGAAAGAACTTCCCAATGGGTACAATAGAAAGGGAAGTTGGGACTTTAAATGAAGCGCTTGGGTAGTGGAGGGAAAATAGACCATAGTAGAAATGCATTAAGAAATGTTTATTAATTATAAGGAGTACCAAACAATAAAAGAGTAATCATTTCATATACAGTAGACAATTCATTAATATATGCATAGGAAATGTACACATAACATAAACATAGTAAAAATTGTATATACGTATAGCAGCACAGGATCCGATGTAAATACAACAGTAATATGGCATAATATTGCTAGCGACAACAAGCCTGATACCGACACATGCACCCACATGGTAAATGTGCATTTATTGAAAAAGGAAAAAATTGATGTAATAAAGGAAAACAGATGGTATAAGTAACAATGGTTCCATATGAGATGTAGCTGGGGCATCGTTAATACAAAGCTCGACGCGTTTCGTGGGTATGTTCCCACTCATCAGGAGCTGATGCGATTGGGTTTCCTAAAGAATATATATAAGAGTATAATGAACCATAGAGTCCATATAAAAGTAAAAAGTAATAAAATGAACATTAAATATCTATAGCTGTTTATACCAAACGCACTCACCGACTCAAGCAACAAGTGCAGTGTGCTGTGGTGGGAGCAGGGTGGGCCAGGGTCATAGCCTCTCCACGGGAGCCGAGGTGGCATAAATGTAGATGCGACATCGGGCAGGAAGAAGAAGATAGAGTGGGGTAGAGTGTGTCCACAAGTGAAGATGTATTGTCGTGGGAACAGACAATTCTGGGAACAGAGCAATATATCTCATTAAGTGTATATCTGATTAATAATGATGTTTAATGAGTAATATAGGTTAAAGAGTAAATCATGTACCCAGGAAGTTCCAAGAGAGGTGATGATGTGAATAGTAAGTGTGTGTATATGGGGATCTGTGTTTATAAGTGAAGGCAAGAGGGTGGGGGTAAAAGTAACCAAAGAGAGTGAAAGCATAATAGCAAACAATGCGGGAGAAATTGGAAGTAAATGGCGACTGATAAGTGAGGATAAGGTAAGACCACCATAGAGATAGACACATGTACCAGGAGAGCAAAAAACAAAACAGGAGAAGGAGAGGAGAAAGGACATTGAACCTACCCAGATGCAGCATCAAAGGCACCAGCAACCAAACGTACAACGTAGGGCTGGTCTGCAAAGACCCCAGAAAGAGACTGGCCGTGTAAACAGCCAGCTCCAAGTGGGGAATATAAGTATGCCGCCAACGCCACGTGGGTGAAGCAGAGGAGGAGCCGCCCCACCTGAACTGAGTTACACTCAGCCGTCGGCGTGGAAAAGCTCCTCCCTGATGGCACCGAGATGGAACACGCTGGACGTCGGCGCGGTGACGTCAAGGACTGACGTCACGCGCACGACGCAGGGGGCGTGGCGCCGATGCGCAGAGGGGCGTCCGCCCGATCCCCCGATCACAAAATAGATGGGGAGAAAGGGAGGACCCACTGGCGCATCGCAGCTCCCGCAGGGAGGGGAGCCCAGCACCACCCACCCGCCCAATCATCACACACAAAGCACAGGTGCTGGTCAGGTGGAAGGTGTATCTAGGGCATTTGTAAGGAAAAAACCATGTGGGGCATGGGATCAGTGACCAAGATGCTGCATTAAAGAGTTGGAATAAAAAGTGAAATAGACAATAATATGTCCACAACTAGAGGACATATATGTCTATAAACGTGTGCTTCATTTAAAGTCCCAAATCTCCCCCCTTTTATATTCATATATTACTGGGATGGAAGCAATTGGTTATATGGGATTGGTAGTGCTCCCCTACCCTCCCTGTGTGAGGTCCGCTTTTATTTTAAAGGGATCATTATGCATAGGACAGTGTCCCGTTTATACGTTTATAGACATATATGTCCTCTAGTTGTGGACATATTATTGTCTATTTCACTTTTTATTCCAACTCTTTTATGCAGCATCTTGGTCACTGATCCCATGCCCCACATGGTTTTTTCCTTACAAATGCCCTAGATACACCTTCCACCTGACCAGCACCTGTGCTTTGTGTGTGATGATTGGGCATGTGGGTGGTGCTGGGCTCCCCTCCCTGCGGGAGCTGCGATGCGCCAGTGGGTCCTCCCTTTCTCTCCATCTATTTTGTGATCGGGGGATCGGGCGGACGCCCCTCTGCGCATCGGAGCCACGCCCCCTGCGTCGTGCGCGTGACGTCAGTCCTTGACGTCACCGCGCCGACGTCCAGCGTGTTCCATCTCGGTGCCATCAGGGAGGAGCTTTTCCACGCAGACGGCTGAGTGTAACTCGGTTCAGGTGCGGCGGCTCCTCCTCTGCTTCACCCACGTGGAGTTGGCGGCATACTTATATTCCCCACTTGGAGCTGGCTGTTTACACGGCCAGTCTCTTTCTGGGGTCTTTGCAGACCAGCCCTACGTTGTACGTTTGGTTGCTGGTGCCTTTGATGCTGCATCTGGGTAGGTTCAATGTCCTTTCTCCTCTCCTTCTTCTCCTGTTTTTTGTTTTTTGCTCTCCTGGTACATGTGACTATCTCTATGGTGGTCTTACCTTATCCTCACTTATCAGTCGCCATTTACTTCCAATTTCTCCCGCATTGTTTGCTATTATGCTTTCACTCTCTTTGGTTACTTTTACCCCCACCCTCTTGCCTTCACTTATAAACACAGATCCCCATATACACACACTTACTATTCACATCATCACCTCTCTTGGAACTTCCTGGGTACATTATTTACTCTTTAACCTATATTACTCATTAAACATCATTATTAATCAGATATACACTTAATGAGATATATTGCTCTGTTCCCAGAATTGTCTGTTCCCACGACAATACATCTTCATTGTGGACACACTCTACCCCACTCTATCTTCTTCTTCCTGCCCGATGTCGCATCTACATTTATGCCGCCTCGGCTCCCGTGGAGAGGCTATGACCCTGGCCCACCCTGCTCCCACCACAGCACACTGCACTTGTTGCTTGAGTCGGTGAGTGCGTTTGGTATAAACAGCTATAGATATTTAATGTTCATTTTATTACTTTTTACTTTTATATGGATTCTATGGTTCATTATACTCTTATATATATTCTTTAGGAAACCCAATCGCATCAGCTCCTGATGAGTGGGAACATACCCACGAAACGCGTCGAGCTTTGTATTAACGATGCCCCAGCTACATCTCATATGGAACCATTGTTACTTATACCATCTGTTTTCCTTTATTACATCAATTTTTTCCTTTTTCAATAAATGCACATTTACCATGTGGGTGCATGTGTCGATATCAGGCTTGTTGTCGCTAGCAATATTATGCCATATTACTGTTGTATTTACATCGGATCCTGTGCTGCTATACGTATATACAATATTTACTATGTTTATGTTATGTGTACATTTCCTATGCATATATTAATGAATTGTCTACTGTATATGAAATGATTACTCTTTTATTGTTTGGTACTCCTTATAATTAATAAACATTTCTTAATGCATTTCTACTATGGTCTATTTTCCCTCCACTACCCAAGCGCTTCTTTTAAAGTCCCAACTTCCCTTTCTATTGTACCTATAATCGGGATGGAGGCACATTATTGTGCCTCATTTAAAGTCCCAAATCTCCCCCCTTTTATGAACTTCCCAATGGGGGTCACAGACAGAAATAAGGGCATAACGAAAATGTAAAGCCCGGTTCACACCTATGCGAATTGGATGCAGCTTACACCGCATCCAATTCGCATGACATTTTAAAATATGTTCATTTGAATTAGGCTGGTTCACATATGTGCGTTGAATTCGCACTCCGCATTGCCCAAAAAACTTGTGCATTTTCTGGGCATTGCTGTGCGAATTGCAAGCACATTATCTTCTATGGGAATGCATCTGACTCGCAGATGCATTTCGTTGTGAACAGGATAAAATCCTGACTTGATCCTGATGTAAACCTGACCTGATACTGATGCAATCCTGACCTGATCCTGATCAAAAACTGATGTGAAACACTGAACAATTACTTTGTCAATTAGCTGTGAAAACGAAGCTTCAATTCTCACCGCACATGTGTGAACCCAGCCTGTTTCCCACTATATCAAAAACACAGCAATTTTTAGGCAATTTTCAACCCCCGCTGGGTCTCAGAAATGATAGTTCCCCCTTTGTAAACCAAACTAGACAAGATTGGAGGAGCCAATTATCTGTAAGTCATACGTGTTTGTGTTGTTTGTGATGTTTGTGATGTTGTCCTCAATTTGCTGCTTTGTGGCTATTGAGCCAATGTCCTTACAGGTCAAGCTGGCATTTTCATATGAAGGGACTTTGTTCTTTATAGAAGTGACATTTATTGAACCTGAGTAAAAAGAATCAAAGGATAAAGTGAGTTCCACGTATATTGTTGAAGTAATGCTTCACACAAGCGGTATAATCAAGTCCTGATTGGAAGTGTCTTGTAAGTCTATGAGCTACGTCCATCAGTGGCGTAACTAGAACCTTCAGGACCCCAGTGCAAGAGACCATAAAGAGAGGGTTTACCCGTTGGTGGCGCTATCGGTCTCTTGGATCGCAGTACCAGTGTCCACCAGCGGGTGTCTTCCAACACCTAGGACCTGTAGTAAGAGGACTCTCCTGCTGGTGGCACTGTTGCATGCTTGGGCCGTAGTACCGGTGTCAACCAGCGGGTGCACTCCGGCAGTGTGGAGCAAACAGCACCCTCTGCGCTCAGCTGTAACATGAGGTCAATTACTACAGCCTTTTAAATACCCGGCAAGCCCTCACAGGCTTGCCTTGGTATCTTTCTTCCTTGCGCCCTGACCTGTAACCTGTATCTGAACCTGAGCCTGCTCCTGAGCCTGTATCCGATCCCATCCTGATCCTGTCCTTCCTGTGTTCCTATTCCCTTGTATCCATATCCCATCCATTATCTCCCTCTCCTATCCTGCCCTTGGTCAGTTGCTTATCCCCTGTGTGTGACCCTGGCCTGGCTTACGTGTTTGATTTCGGTACTTCCCTTTGGCTGTATATATTATCTGTTGTCTGTGGGTTTCTGTTGGTTGGTTGAGCACTATCTGTATTTGGGGTGTTTGTTTATTTATATCACTTATCTTAAATAAACATTATTCCTATTTCACTTTACATGCGTTTTGGTTTCCTCTTTGTCCGCACAATCTGGTCACACCTGTTCATGACACCGGAGGTAGAAAGCCAGGGCCCAGTTGCAAGAGCAACAATTGTGACCCTGGCAGTTTCACCACTGGTGTCAGTTTTTTATTTTTGTTATTTTCTTTTTTTTTTTACCATTTTTTTTTCTTCTCTAATTTGAAAAGGAAGGGGTCAGTAAATGATACATTTACAAGCCCCTTCCCTGCTCCCCATCCTGACAGATCCCTCGCAGCAGCCGGCGGGAAAGGAGGGGGGGGACCCGGCAGAGCTGCGGGGGGACGAGAGGGGGTAGGAAAGAGCACAAGGGGTGCAGCAGAAGTAAGCTGGATAGGAGGAGCATCAGGGGTGGCTGCATATAGAGGAATATATTTTTCCATTTTCCTCCTGCAGCCGCTAAGTGCCCACTTCTCCTTCTCTCCCTCCCGCAGGCAATGGCTATGTGTAGCTGCCCCTGCTCCTTCTCCTATTCAGGCTTACAGGGGGGCACACAGGCCCCCTGCAGCATGGGGCCGGGTCACAATTGAGACCCCTGTGACCCCAGTAGGTATGCTCCTGACGTGCATTCACTTACATCCGACTACTTCCGTCCAGGTCCAAAAAAAAAAATTGAAAAAGATCCTTATCCATTTTTCTGGACCTAAACTTGATGTATTGAAGGTAGTTTTATATAAATGGAGGCAGGTCTGGTTTCATCTGGCCTCCTATAGATTCAACAGGGTCCAGAAGAATTCAGTGTGTAAAAGCAGAAAAAACATGCGGTCCTTCTGCTGAAATTCAGCAGGGGATCAGGCTGGATGAGGCCCATTTGGAAGGGGCCTAAGGCCCCTTTCACATGGTGCTCCTGAATTCCATTTAGCAGGGGATCAACGAGCAGATCCTCTGCTGATTCGGACCTTAACGGGGTGGATGTCAGTTTTTTTACATCTGTGTCCATTCAGTTTGTGTCCACATTTACACAGCAGACAGTGTCAGACCCATGATGGCTCTGTGGGTGTGTGGAGGTAAATGGGCACCATTTACATCAAGCTAGCTCTGATCTGTCATGTTTAGGTGGATGCAGTCTTGCACTTGAGATTAGAAGTTACAAGCTAAATCTGGTGACATGGGGACCACGGTGGAAGCTTCAGCCAGACCCCGTGTCAGGAATAGAGGGTGCCAGGATGACTTCAGCCATCACACTCAACCTAAAGTGTGTGTGTGTGTGTGTGTGTGTATATATATACCGTATTTATCGGCGTATAACACGCACCCCAATTTAGGAGGGAATTTTAAGGAAAAAAAAACTTTTAGGAGGGAAGTTGAAGGGAAAAAACTTACATTTAAATGCCCATCATTGCAGCCTTCTCAGTGCAGCCTTGCCCCAGTGCAGCCATGTCAGTGCAGCCATGTCAGTGCAGCCTTGTCAGTGCAGCCTTCCCCAGTGTCCATTGCAGCCTTGCCCCAGTGCAGCCTTGCCCCAGTGCAGCCTTGCAGCTCGCAGTTTGATCCTCTGCGATCCTGAGCTTCAAAATCGCAGACCGCGATTTGAAAATGGCGCCGCCGGTGCCGAAATACACAGAGCCGGTCCTCGGCGGCTCTCGTTCACTTTCGGCTCCACTCGTAGTCCCGCCCGGGATGGGCGTGACTGTGAGCGGAGCTATCCGAACCTAGCTGAGTACACTCGTCAGCTCAGTATCGCAGGGGATCGGCGTATAACACGCACCCGCGATTTTCCCCTGATTTTAAGGGGAAAAAAGTGCATGTTATACGCCGATAAATACGGTATGTTAATATTATACAGAGAACACGAGTGGAATGTATAGCCAGAGTTGCTTTTCCATGTACCCCCAGAACTTGAGTCATGAGTATCATGCCATGCAGTGCTGGGACAAGGTCACCTAGAGCCCAGGGCAAACATGCCAAACTGTGGCCCCCTATCACAAATTCCCTCCAAATCCCCCCTCCTAGCACCCTAGCACGAATCCCCCCCCCCCCCCATTACCTCTCCCAGCACAAATTGCACCCAAATCCCCCTTCCTAGCACAAATCTTCCCCCCGCCCTCCAAGTCCCCCCTCCTAGCACAAGTCTTCTCTCCCTCCAACCCCCCTCTTATAACAAATCTCCCCCCCCATTACCTCTCCAAGCACAAATTGCCCCTAAACCCTCCCTCCTAGCACAAATCCCCCCCCCCCATTACCTCTCCCAGCACAAATTGCACCCAAATCCCCCCCTCCTAGCACAAATCTTCCCCCCCCCAACCCCCCTTCCTCTAACAAATCTTCCCCCCTGCATTACCTCTCCAAGTACAAATTCCCCCTAAATCCCCCCTCCTAACATGACCCCCCCCCCACCCTTCAAGCCCCCCCTCCTAGCACAAATCTTTTCTCCCCCCGCCCCCCAAATCCCCCTACTATAACAAATCATATCCCCCCCCATTACCTCTCCAAGCACAAATTGTACCCAAATCCCCTCTCATAGCACAATTCTTCTCCCCCCTTCCCCTCCTAGAAAAATACTTACCCTCTGCCACCCCCCAAATGCCCCCTTCCAACACAAATCCCCTCCCCTCCCCAATCTCCTTGTGGCTCCACCTCACATGATACCACAGTGCCCAGGGCAGCCTCCCCTCCTGCCCATCCCTTGTCCCGGCCTTGATGCCATGGATAGAAGGGGTGGCAAGCAGTAATGAGTGGATTTAGTCCAATGCCTGCACTGGTATCCTAACTACTGGCTATAACTTGGACTAGGCATACAATGCATTTTAGAAAGCATTATTTGTCAAGCTGAAGGTAGCTACTAAGCTGAGCTCTGCAGATGCTTAATAAATACCTTGGTAAATGCCAACTAAAATACTAAGCGGTTAAGATATATAAATACAGCGCTCACAAACAAAAACCCATAGTGAGTGATAACAAAAAACATAAAGTCCATACAAAACTATGAAGGTGCTTCACAAATGGTGTGTAAAAATGCAGGGAATGCTTCACATCTGGTGTGCAGAAAGTGCAGAGAAAATGTTGCAGAAAAATTTTCAGGTGTACCAAAACACCCCCACATGTGTCCCCACTAACCAAATCACAATGACACCCAGCTTTTCAGTCTGGGAGTCGGTAAAGGCTTGTAACGATATCCAAAGAATGTTGCAGGATGGCAGGTTCACTGATGAAGGATCGTTTATCATCTCATCAGTGAACCTGCTATCCTGCAACATTATTTGGATATCGTTACAAGCCTTTACCGACTCCCAGACTGAAAAGCTGGGTGTCATTGTGATTTGGTGAGTGGGGACACATGTGGGGGTGTTTTGGTACATCTGAAAATTTTTCTGCAACATTTTCTCTGCACTTTCTGCACACCAGATGTGAAGCATTCCCTGCATTTTTACGCACCATTTGTGAAGCACCTTCATAGTTTTGTATGGACTTTATGGTTTTTGTTATCACTCACTATGGGTTTTTGTTTGTGAACGCTGTATTTATATATATATATTATCACTATGTCAATTGTCTAGCAGCTTCATTCAATCATTTTTTACCACCCATTTTTAAAAATTTTTAAAATTTTTTCACACCATCAGCGCAAGTTTATATATTTAGATTATATATTTTCCCCCTAAAATACTAAGCTGTTCACTAGTGTTTGCAAATTAAATTTAAAAGATGCCCTGGGCACTGACCTTCATGTTAGACAACCTAAATCAGTGGTCCCAAAACTGTGACCCATGGGCCATATGCAGCCCTTTGTTTGCCTTTATCTCCCCCTGGGATAGGAGGCACTAATCCTCCCACTTACACCAATAATGAGGCACAATTCCTTCTACTGACACCAACAATGGAGCTCTATTCCTTCTACTGACACCAATGATGGGGCACTATTCCTCCTACTGATATAAACACTTGGGCATGATTCATTCCATTGACACCAATGATGGAGCACTATTCTTTCTACTGACACCAATGATGGGGCACTATTCCTCCTACTGATATAAACAATTTGGCATTATTCTTCCCATTGATGGGGCACTATTCCCCCCCTCCTACTGACCACAGACGCTATGCAACTTGTTTACTCACAAAGCCTGAGATATTGTCTATTCCAGTTGATGGTGGGGCATTTTGTACTTCCATTGGTCACAGTCAGGCCCCTCTAAAGTGACCCTTTGTTTAGAAGGTTTAGACCCCTGACCTATACATTACACAGCTACAGTTATTCCATCTACTTCTCCACCATGCCAAACATCAAGGCACACCAGTAAGGAGGTTAGTAGCACGTCAGTCTATTCTTCTGAAACTCACCATTTCCATATGCGCAGATAACTGATTTTATGAGCGGACAGTCTCTTATTAAAATTCCCATGCTGTAGCCAGCGCAAGGTTCGAAGGGGGTCAACCGCAGCATGACCAGCTTGTGCTCAACAATCCAGCCCCACCTGGGTAAGAGGGAAATCAATATATTTTTATTAGTGTTCCTCCGTTCTGCATCATGTGTTTAACTAAACATGACCACTGCCACCCCTAACAATTGGTAAAGCAGAACCCCATAAAAGAGCTTAATTCATAGGTGTAATACATAAAAGTGAGCCATGTTACCTGCCAAAGTATTTGAATTTTTGTCCATTCAGTTCTATGATTTACACAGCTCTGCTACATAGAATAGTTCTGTCTGGCAGGACAGGAGACCTGATTTTTCTTTTCTGGGTGCAGACTAGTAGCACCCACAGGTCTTGTCCCTCCCCAAAGCTGTGACTGGACAGTGAAAGATGATGCAGCAGACTCTTGAGCTCCTCTCTGTGATCTCTCCTTCTATCACCATTTTTCTACTTCCTGGTTCTTTGTGCTGCTTCTCCCTCTCCAGTCTGAGCTCTACTGTACAGGAGATTGCAAGATGCTGATAGAAAGTAATAATAATAATAATGATTTAAAAACTTTTATTTTATATAGAGCCTTGAAAGGTAGCTTCAGAATCTTAGACTGCTGGCAATTACAAAGCAGTACATTTAATATGTTAATACTGAGCTGCATTCGTTTGTGTCTTTTATATCTGCCTGCACGCTGGCTCCTTTTCCATGGCTCCATTTAAACAAAAAAACAGCATGTGCGTAGATGTGCCACCAGTTTCTTCCAGTTATTTGGGAGCTGACAAAGACCAGTGGTGCATGTAGGGTTGCCCCCTGATCCCTTTAAATCCGAACACATATGAATTACACAGGTTCTGAGGCTAATTAAAGCAGATAATGCTGAACATCATAGTAGACAGAACCACGGCCTTATCTCTACGATCCTCTTTCTCTCTTCGCTGGGCAACTGACTCGAACCATTATCTGGGAGTTGACAGCAAACCTGACCCCTCTACTCTCTATTCGGCAAACTTCGTCCCATTGCTCCCCTGGCTTAAAACTGATTTTCTCCACTGGCACTCCCTCACTCTAACTTGGTTTAGACAATGCAACACACTCAAGATGACCATGCTGCCTAAGGTGCTGTATTTGCTGCAGGCACTGCTTATTCATCTCCCCTTACAGTTCTTTCAACGGGTGAGTTCTATGTTTAGAGAGTTTGTATGGTCCCATCGGAGACCTCGCCTCAAGCTCAAACTTCTCCATCTCCATCCTCAGGGCGGAGGACTCCCAGATGTGATGGCCTATTACAGAGCAGTGCATCTTACCAGAATAGTGGATTGGTATTGCCATGGTGAAGCAAAACAGTGGGTCGCCATGGAACTGGAAGAATCCAATGACACAGTGAAGAGTTGGCCCTGGATCACCTGTTCCTTACCAAAGGCCCTCAGCGACCACCCCACTCTTGGCAGCACATTGTCGGTTGATAGGGATGCATTCAGACACTCTTCAATATCACCACTACCTTCCCTCTTGGTGCGTATCTTGGGCAGTCCAGAATTTATACCAGGTCTTCAGAACCCTCACTTTCAGCGCCTGGCTGTAAGTGGGCACCTTCATCTCTGCGATTTTTTTGGCACCAGACAGTCAGCTCTCCCCCTCTGCGCGACAGCTACAGACCCACCTCTAGACTTCTGGAGCAGTCTCCAGTTGCACAACTTTCTCCGTCGGTGTTCGCGCACCCCGGGTTTATCTTGACAGCTCATGGAACTGGAACATATCTGCCATAGGAAGGAACCAATCCGCCTCTCGTTAATTTACACGTCTCTGATCCGACCGATAGCAGGGTATGTGCCCGGGTTCCTTTCTAAATGGGAAGCAAACCTTGAAACTCAATTCACTGACGCGCAGGAGAAAATTTGCCATTTTGCACACTAAATTCAAGAGACTGGTTACAAGATCCTGGCTCAATGGTACAGAGTCCCCGTGGCTTTGCACCGCTTTTATCCTCAAGTTCCCAGTACATGTTGGCGATGTGGTAATGCAGAGGGAACAATGCTTCATATTGTTTGGGATTGTCCCAAATTGGGGCCCTTTTGGGGGGGGGGGGGGTTATTGGTACTGTCAAGCACTTGACCAACGTCGACTTGGAGGGGAACCCTGCAGCTTGTCTGCTCCATCTTTCAGAAAATCCAATCAAGAAGTATAAGGCCTCCTTCACAATTCAGTTATTGAATGCGGCTAAGGCATGCATCCCCCTATGTTGGAGATCTGAGAAACCACTGTCGAAATCCTTGTGGTTTTCCAACGTCAATGAACTCAGAGACATGGAGGATCTCACACAACAGGGAGGAGATCTTCCATGACACCTGGAGACCATGGCAACATTTTGTATATACTGATGTCTATCTTCAGGGGCTCTCGCAATTGGGCTGAACCCTTGAGATTGGCTACATTCCCTGGGCTACAGGCTCCACCCCTCTTGCTGAATCTCATCTCTACTCTTCTGTACATTGGACAGGTGATCCCTTACTCCTACTCTTCACAACTGCCTCTTACTTTTTCTTTTTTTTCCTTTTTTTTTTTTTTCACATTTGCTCCCCTTCCTGTTTTAATAGGCTTGCTCTGGGTGCTGATTTTTTTTTTTTTTTTGGATATCAAAATATCCTGTGACTCCCTTTCATGACTCCCAGTATGGGTCCACCTGGGCACCAGGAAGCCCTTCCTCTCAGTATAATATATAATATATTTTTCCGTTAAAAATGGTTGCACAGTTTTAAGCTTACGAATTTTCGTGCTTGTTCTCACATCGCTATTTTATTTGTTGCACATGTATGAACAACTGTAGGCCACCCTCATACTTGATCTGTTTTCCCTGACCATTTCTACTGTGTGGCTCCGGTGGCTTGCAAACCTAATCTGTTTGACTGTAAACTGCAACACTTAAAATAAAAGAATAAGGCCCCTTTCACACGAGGCGGGCTCCGTTTCTACGGAGCCCGCCTCGGTCCGCCGGCTCAGCGGGAGATCAGTCCGTTGATCTCCGCTGAGCCGGCGGATGACAGGTCCCTCTCTGCCCACTGAGCGGGGAGGGGCTTGTCAGGCACCGCTGCCGCCTATGGAGGGATCGGACGAAAACGGACAGCGTGTCCGTTTTCGTCAGATCTCCCCCGATCCGATCCGCCAGCGACGGACCTGGACGTAGAGCCATCCGTCTGCCTTTCAGCGGATCGGACCAGGTCGGATGTCAGCGGATATGTCTCCGCTGACATCCGATGCTCCATGGACGAACATGGAGCGCCCGTTCAGGTCCGCCGTCAAAACTGACAGGCGGACCTGAACGGTCCGATCGTGTGAAAAGGGCCTACAACAAAAAAAGCAGATAATGCACCAAGTGAGTTTAATTATCACCTTAATATGTCTCAGAACCTGTGTAATTTATGTTTTCGGTTTTAAAGGGATGAGGTGGCAACCCTAGGTGCATGTGTGCTGATTTCTGTGCGTGCGCACAAACGCCACCAGCCTCTTGCACTATAGCACCCTGCAGCATTTGCGCACATGTGTGGAAACCCACCGCACACATATGCACCACAAAGTTGGGGCTCAGTAACATGTGGTCTCCTGGGATAGCTGTGACATAGCAATCCCAGGACGCAGTGGGGCCCATCCTAGACCAGAAACCAGGAAGTGCTGACTTGCAACACAAAATGGTAAAAAAAAGCAACACAAGGGTAAAAATGTTGCATTTGTTAGAAGGGGGTGGAGGGACAGAATAAGAAATGGATGTTTAATTCCTCTTTTGAATTAGCATTTGGGGGTGGAAAAACCTTGCATCGCAGCTGTGGCAGGAATTATACCCCCTGTCGAACGCAACCCATTCAAGTGAATTTAAGCTGCTTTGCAACTAAGTACATCAGGAACCAGATGAAATTTGCATAGTGTATGGCCAGCAGAGAAAACTCCATAGGACACCACAGACTCCACGACGTGGCATGCATTTAATGAATGGGCTATTAATAGGACGTTCTCTGTGCGGACTATTACTGAGGAGAAGGAGAAGCAGGAACGCAGGTCTGGCACCTCCAGCACTGAATGTTTTTTATGGCAAGGTGTGCTGGAGGGTCTGTTGATGCTGGCTGCTGGGAGATCTGGTGTGTGTGTGTGGGGGGGGGGGTCTTTTGTTGCTGGGGGTCAATTGTTTTTGGGAAAGATCTAATGTTGAGGGAGAAGTCTACTGTTGCTGGCTGCTGGGGGGTCTATTGATGCTGGCTGCTGGGAGGTCTGTTGCTGCTGGGGGTCTATTGTTGCTGCATTGGTATTTTGTTGCTGGGGGGAGGTCTATTGTTGTGTGGGGGATCTATTGTTGCTGGGGAGGTTTATTGGTGTGTGGGGGATCTATTTTTGCTGGTGGGGTCTAAAAAAATTCCATGCAAATCACTTAGTAGCACAAAATGATACTTGGTTCTGTATTCTCTAAAAGGAGCAGTACTAGGAGGCGGGAAGGGGGTAAAACCAAGGGATGGTGCTCAGAGGAGGGTACAATAGAATTTATTCTATTCGTAATCCGAATTTCGGAAACCGGTTATATTATTACTTTCTTCTATTTTCTTCTATTTGTTTCTATTGTTTGTTCTATTTTATTTTCTATTCTATTTGAATTTCAGAAGATGGTTATATTCTTTCTATTTTATTCTATTCTGTTTTTTATTCTATTCTATTTCTTTATTTTCTATTCTTTTTTTACAAATCTTTTATTTAGTCAAAGGACATGGTCCGAGGACATACAACATTGTATAAACATAGTGACATATAGTACAGCACAACACATTGTCATTGCAAAAAATGAAAAAATACTGAAAACAAAAGTCATTATGCCCACTAAATGCCCAGGGCATCATTTATATTCCTGGCTATAGGGAATATAAGGAAGACATAACCTCGAAACCTGAAAAAGCTAGTGTAGATCATAGCCAAAGAATAAATTGCTCGGTCGGGTGGGCCCACGGAACCAGCCCAAATCATTTTTTTTTAAATTTTATATAAAGAAGAGTACTATAGGGCTGTAGAGTCGTAGAGACATGGATCTAGGGAGAGGGAAAAAGACGTTAGTCATAACAGAGTACATCTAGTCTACAGAGTCGCATTCAAAAAGGGTTCAGCCCTCATCAGAGAAGACGAACATGTTCCATAGCAACAAAGTTTTGGAGTAATGTTCTTGTTGATGATGCCGAAAGGACAAGGTCTTCCAATTTATCGAGCGTTACATACATTTTTGGGCAACACATCTAACCTCTTTCCAGAAATATTTTAGCTTTAGGGACAGGACCAAAAAATATGTAGGAGAGTGCCCCGTTCCTCCTGGCATCTCCAGCAACAAACGGAGGTTGCAGGAAAAATGTTTTGTAACCTCACCGGTGTCCTATACCATCTGGTTAGGATTTTAAAGTTAGTTTCTTGCACTCTCATGCAGATGGAAGATTTATATGTAAATCGAAGGATATGTTGCCTTTGATGTGAACTAAGAGTGCGACTAAGATCCCATTCCCACTCCCTAAGGCAGCATAAGGAATGAGTCTCTGGAGGTATGATCAGTAGGTTATAGATGGTCGAAAGTGTATTTGGCATCACCCCCGTTTCCGTTTCAGTACTCCACCAGAGTTATGAGAAGTTGGCAGAAGTTGCTCGGGAGCGGGAGAGATCTGAAAAAGTGAGTGAGTTGGAGAGCCCTCCAGACAGAAGGAACCTGAGGGGTTGGTGAGGTCAGAGATCGATGGCCAGCATCTATCAATCAAGAAGTAAGAGGCTTGTGAACAGCCAGAGTTCATCAAATTTTGAAAGGATGCATCTTGGTATCCCAGGGTAAAAAGTGGATTCCCCAATATTGGGAATAGCGGCAAAGTTGGGGAAGAAAAGATGCTTGTGCAAACAGAAGAGAGCAAAGTCGTGTAGTCTAGCCAATAAGGGGATGGTTTTTCACATCCCTAGGCAGTGCGTTGTAACACCAGGATGCTCTACAGAGAGATATGGCACTTTGAGCCTGTTCCAACTGAACCCATAACTTGATGTCTTGATGTCCATTCCAGTCAATGAGTCTACTCAGATGGACAGCCTGATAGTATTTACATACTTCAGGCACTGCCAACACTCCATACTGTTTGGGTAGTGTGAGCTGATCTCTCTTTAAACGTGGATGTTTATGGGCCCATATAAATTCAAAAAATACCCTCTGAATCAATTTGAAATAGTGAGATGGGATATAAATTGGTAGAGCTTGTAGGAGATATAGGAATTTAGAAAGCATACTCATTTTGAGGATATTGCAGCAGCCAAACCACAAATGGAGTCTTGTATTCCATTTGTCCAGGAGAGCTCTGACTCTTTTTAGTAATGGGGGGACGTTTAGTTCCAATATCTTGGATATGTTAGAGGGGATGAGTGTGCCTAAGTATGTCAGCACGGAGCTATTCCATTTTAATTTAAAGTTCAGCTGGAGCTGTGAAAGAATTGGCTGCAGGAGATTAATTCCCATTGCCTCAGATTTGGTAAAGTTGATTTTAAAGTTGGAGAGGGCCCCATACTTCTCAAATTCTTTAAGGAGGTTCGGGAGTGAGATCAAGGGTTTGGAAGGGAAAATAACATGTCATCAGCGTAAGCCGAAACCTTTAGTTGAGTGTCCCTAACATTTATGCCAGTAACATCCGGGTTCAAACATACGGTACCTAAAAAAGGTTCCAATGACAGGGCGAAGAGGAGGGGCGACAGGGCACCCCTGTCGTGTCCCATTTATTTTATGATTTATTTTAAAAAGGTTCTGACAGGACCCCAGTGGCTCGGCCCCGAGCTCTGGGGTAGGAGTAAATTGTGAAAATCCACTGGAGCATCTTAGTGCCGAATCCTGCATACCATAAAACTGAAAGCATGAAATTCCAATTCACCCTGTCAAAGGCTTTCTCAGCGTCTGTGCCTAGAAACACACATTGGGCGTGGGATTTGTTGGATATGTGTAGTAGGTTTAGGACCTTTGGTGGTATTGTCTCTAGATTCCCGGGTTGGGACGAATCCTACTTGGTCTAAGTGAATCTGATGCGGTAGATGTTGCTGAATCCTAGTCTTTAAGATCTTCCTGAATAGTTTGAGTCCTATATTGATCAGTGAAATTGGCCTATAACTCCCACATGAAGCTGGATCTTTGCCCTCTTTAGGGATCACTGATATGTGAGCTTGCAGGGTATCTACAGCAAATGATGAGGTGGATCCTACTGTGTTGAACAGTTTGACCATGAGAGAGGGTAAAAGGGCTTTATACTGGATGGTGAAACCATCTGGACCCGGTGCCTTCCCTGGTTTAGTTGTCCCTATGGCAATATCGTGGGGCATTGTGACTTTGGGGCTATTTGGCAGTATTAGGTATGGTATATAGGTCGCCAATTTCTGTTTCCTAAGGGATCTAGCTAGCATTCTGCCACATTTATTGCCACATTCATACAATGTTTTCCGACAAATCTGTAATGCTGCTTTAGCACTAAATCTTTCACAAATAGTATCACAAATGTCCTTATTACCGTTATCACAGCTTTCCTTCTTATATAATGTCATTTCGCTATCTTCAATTGTCACATGCCTTTGATGCACAATTTCCAAGTTCCACATGTACCATAGTCCAGTCCGGGCTGGAGAGAACACTTAGAACTAACTGTGATGAGAAACCTACCTCACATTTATATGCACATCTGGTCTCAATATCCTTGCCTCCTCTAGATAAGCTCTGGACTCGCTGGCAACGTGATATACCCACCCTGGATAACGATGATTGGGATGATGTGTGGGATTTCCCTTTTCGCTCTCTAGTTTCCATACGAGATAGATTAGTACAATTTAAAATAGTACACAGAGCATATTATACTCCACATAGACTTCACACTATAAACCCTGCCTGCTCCGCTGAATGTTGGAGGTGTGGAATTTCACCAGGAGATTTCGCACATATTTTCTGGCACTGCCCTGAAATATAGAAATATTGGAGGGAGGTACTTGACATGATAAACAGAGTCGCATTAAACACGTTGCCACCAGTAATGGAGATTTGTCTTTTAGGACTGATTGAAACGCTGATACCGACTATAGCAAAACGTACACTGGTGGGGTTGCTTCTTTTTTTACGCCCGAAAGCAAATAGCCATGCAATGGAAGAAACCCAACCTTCCCTCCTTGATACAATGGAAACGTTTGGTTAATGGTAATCTTCCCCTTTATAAGGATACATACATGAATAGGGGGTGTCCAATGAAATAGAAATGAGTAGAAGGAATAATTTAGCTTTGAGCTCGACCGTGTGCATAGGATCCCTACATTCCGTAATCCTGCCCAGAAAACTCCCAGAGATGTCCTTTGCAGAGTACACTTTTATAAAATAAAGGAAGAGATAATGAGAGCGGCATGGCGAAAGAACCCAGTGGAATTTAAAGGGGTTGTAAAGGTAAAAATTTTTTCACCTTAATGCATTATATGCATTAAGGTGAAAAAACTTTTGACAATACCGCCGCCCCCAGCCCCCCCGTTTTACTTACCTGACACCTTGAATCTCCGCTGCTCGTTCTCGTCATCTCTATTACAGCTCAGCCTGGTCGCTGATTGGCTGCAGTGGATGGATTGAAAGCAGCGCAGCCATTGGCTCGCGCTGCTGTCAATCACATCCGATGACGCGGCGCGCTGGGGGGCGGGGCCGAGTGATACAACGAGCGGCTATAGCCGCCGGCTGTATCACGGGAGCGCGCCCGCAACAACTAACCACCATGCGAGGGAGCTCGCATTAAGGTGGTTATTTCTTGCGGGGAGGAGCTGAAACAGCCGCCGAGGGACCCCAGAAGAGCAGGTTCGGGGCCACTCTGTGCAGAACGAGCTGCACAGTGAAGGTAAGTATGACATGTTAGTTATTTTTTAAAAAAAATAAAATTACCTTTACAACCCCTGTTAAAAAGCAGGAAATACAAGTTTTTTCATATCTATGCTGACAGACAAAAGATAGGCGACGGATGTTAAGACCACTATTGGACCACCTGCGGTCTAGTGGGGCGACATACAGATGGGGATACCCAATTTCCCTGATAATTAAAAAGGAGGAATGCACTTTTAATTTACATGACCCAGAGCAACTACCTGAGCTGTTTCAGTTCCTGGGGTCAGCAGCTTTTGAGGTGCCTAATTGGATAGACCTACCAACAGTAGGGGAAAAAGGATCTTCTCAGCAAAGGGAACAACAGAGGTGGGGGCCATCCCAGACGGAGTAAATCATTTAATCAAAAGACCTGGCAAACAAATGGATTGATTTCCCCCCAGCAGACGGAGAGAACTTTCTACTTTTTTTTTTTTTCCCCCCCCTTCTCAATATATATATGGGACGGTTGCCCCTCCTAAGAAACTGTGGAGGTGATTTGTCGTTTGGGGTTTTTTTTTTTTTTTTTTTTTTTGGTGTGTGTGGTGTGAGGGTAAAGGGAAGAAAAAGAGGAGGGAAACCCTTTGTATGTAATATGTAATACACAGAATTAATCACTTACAACACTAATTTGCAATTTAAGGAACAAAACACTGGATATTAGCACAAAATTGTAAAATGAAATGTAAAATGTGATAGTCACTGGGGTGAGGGAGGGGGGAGGGGGGCGAGAAGGGTTAATATTTAGTTGATGTCTGGTTTTTTTTGTTGTTCTTTGGGGGGGAGGGATTTATTTAGTAAGATATATAATAGACACAGACACACACAGACACACACGTAAAATATATACGCAAAGACATAAAACACATATGACACACAAGATATGGGACACTGGATGAAAAGGAAAAGGGAAGGGAGACATTTTTTTATTTTTTTGGCATGGCAACTTGCCTGTTTGGGTTTTTTTTTTTTTTTTTGGGGGGGGGGGGGAATTTATGAAAGGGGGGGAGGGAGGAGTAAAACGGAAGAGAGGGGAAATTAGAAAAAATTAGAATGTATATGTAGGATTTGGATGATAGAAGAGCTGGATTAGGGAAGGGGGGAACATGGAATTGCAAATGTCGGGGATATGAGGGTGCAAAAATGGGCTGATTCAAAATTATTTCTCCAGGTCGTAGGAAATAAGGAAGAAAGTGTGGATTTGGTAGAGGCCATAAAATGATATATGTGGAGGGCACTGTGTAAGATCTCAATGCACAGACTCCTGCCTGCTTGACAGCACCCCCCATATTAAACGCCTCTCCTCCGGGTGGAGGAAAAGTCGGAGGCGTTGGGGTTTTTTTTTTTTTTTTTTTTTGGGGGGGTAGAGGACTGGTCCGGATTTGTACTCAGCCACCTACCCACCCGAAGAGTTTTTGCTCCTAGGGAAGGGGAATATTGTTTTGGAAATTTTTTTTTCCCTCTCCCCCTTCTCCTCTCTCTCAGATTTAGCCAACTCTAGAAACGACTAGGATAACTTTTACATTGTATAATGTCAAGGGATTAAATATCCCAGAGAAACGGATAAGACTAATGGCGGAATTAGGAAGACCTAAATCCCAAATTAAGTCTACAGGAGACACATTTTAAAAGGGATAAAATTCCATAGCGTAAAAACCATGGTTTCCCGATTGTGTATCATAGTACATCGCAGACGTTGAAATCTTGTGGGGTGTCTATTGTAATAGTAAGACAGATGCCATGGAAGGAATCAGGTGTAATTACTGATGAGGGGGGACGTCTCCTTATAGTGAAGGGAACCCTGGGTCTTCAAAAAGTCACGCTGGTAAATTTATATTTACCAAATGAAGACCAAGTAAACTCTTTGGAGGTTTACTTGCAGACAGTGCAACAACATAAGGAGGGAATCTTAGTGTTGGGGGGCGACCTTAACATGGCCCTAGACCCGATGAGGAACTCATCAAAAGGATCAACTCACCTCTCTTATGTCAAACTGAGGAAAGCGAAAAAAATTATACAGGAACTGCAATTGATAGATAGTTGGAGGACAGTCCATGCACAGGACAGAGATTACACATTTTTTTCGGGCAAAGTATAAGACTTATTCCAGAATTGACTATATTTTGTCCTCCCAAAATATAATTACATCCTTAATAGAAGCATTGATTGGATCGATTACCCTATCAGATCATGCTCCGACAAGCTGTACGCTAGAAATGGGGGAGGCGGAATCTCGAGAGTGGCATTGGAAGATCAATGAAACTCTCCTTAAAGAGAGCGAGTATGAGGGGAAACTAAAGCAAGAACTGGATTATTTTTTTATAATAAATGACACAGGGGAAACAACACCTTTCTGTATATGGGAGACACATGAATGTGTCATGAGAGGTATTTTTATCTCCATGGGGGCACATAGGAAACGAAAACTGAATTAACAAATTGACCCGCTGCTCAAATGTATTGGGGAATTATGCCCCGTACACACGGTCGGATTTTCTGATGGAAAATGTCCGATCGGAGCGTGTTGTCGGAAATTCCGACCGTGTGTGGGCTCCATCGAACATTTTCCATCGGATTTTCCGACACACAAAGTTGGAGAGCAGGAGATAAAATTTTCCGACAACAAAATCCATTGTCGGAAATTACGATCGTGTGTACACAAATCCGACGGACAAAGTGCCACGCATGCTCAGAATAAATAAAGAGATGAAAGCTATTGGCCACTGCCCCGTTTATAGTCCTGACGTACGTGTTTTACGTCACCGCGTTCAGAACGATCGGATTTTCCGACAACTTTGTGTGACTGTGTGTATGCAAGACAAGTTTGAGCCAACATCCGTCGGAAAAAATCCTAGGATTTTGTTGTCGGAATGTCTGAACAAAATCCGACCATGTGTACGCCCTATTAGAAGTAGTCCATAAAAAATCTCAGGCACAAGCAATAGAACAGGAACTAGCTGGCCTACGTGAAAAGCTCAATCTTCAGTTAACAGAAAAAGCAAAAGCCAAATTAACCCAAAGGAGACAGACATTTTACGAATTTGGGAATAAACCAGGGAGAATGTTGGCAAATCCTCTTAGATAAACCACTACTCGAAATCACATCACACAAATCAAAATGCAGAGAGATGAAAATCGCTCAGGTGTTTAAGGAATATGATGAGAGCTTATACCAGTTAGAAAGGAAATCTACCTCAGTTAATGCTCAAAATAAATGGGAAGCAGCTAGGGAGTATATCAAAGAGACAGAAATGCCAAAACTGACAGAGGAGATAGCCAGAGAATGCGATGTACCAATTACAATAGAGGAATTTTATGAGGGCATTAAAATTACTGAAAATGGGTAAAGCTCCGGGCCCAGATGGGTACACCTTATCGTATTACAAAACGTTCGCTGAGAAATTGGCTCCGAGATTCATAGCAGCTTATAATTCAGTATGCGAAGGGAAGCGAATCCTAACAGAAACACTATTGGCACACATAACAGTTATTCCGAAAGAGGGGAAGGATCCCTCCCAATGTCCTAGTTACCGTCCTATCTCATTGCTGAATGTGAACCTTAAAGTGTTCACAAAAATTTTAGCCATGAGATTGGTAGATTACATCCCGGGCTTAATACATCCAGACCAGGTGGGGTTCACCCCTGAGAGAGAAGGAAGAGAAAACACACAGCGGGTGGTGAACACGATCTACCTTGCACAAAGGCAGCAGAGACCAATGGTGATAGTCTCAGCTGACACGGAAAAAGCCTTTGATAGGGTAGATTGGATTTTTTTTAAAGGCGGTACTACAACACATAGGTCTAGGAGATGGGATGCTGAGATGGATTTCCAATTTATACTCAACACCAAGCACCAGGGTAAAGATAGACAATAGAATCTCGGAGCCTTTCTCTATTCAAAACGGAACGCGACAGGGGTGCCCTCTTTCACCCCTGATCTTCATTTTGACAATAGAACCCTTTTTAAGAAAAATACGGGCAAATTTGAATATTAAGGGGATAAAAATAAAGGAAGAACAGAAAATTGTGGCCTATGCCGACGATTTAATTTTCTTTGTAACCGCCCCAGCCATATCCCTTCCATCCCTGTTGATGGAGCTAAGTGAGTATGGGAAAAAATGTAACTTCAAAGGAAATTAAATTTTTACATGGTTCGGGAGAACAAATATCATTAGCATGAATGTGATGCCAACACTTCTGTATCTAATATAGACCCTGCCAATTAAGATTTCTTCAAGTTTCCTAAGAGATCTCAGATCAAGATTTTTAAAGGTTTATTTGGGCCGGAAAGCCAGCAAGAGTACGCAGAACTATATTATAGCTTCCTAAAGGAAAAGGAGGGATAGGGTTTCCAGACCCAATAAGATATCAGGAAGCCTCACACTTAGCCAGAGTGATGGAGTGGTGTAGGCTTAAAAGTAAGAAACCCTGGATACTGATAGAACAGGCATCGATAGGTATTCCATTGGAAGGTCTAGTATGGATATCAGGAGCTGAGGTGCCAACAGAAGTGAGGAAACATGCAACAATAGGCACTACTTTGCAGACGATTTAAAAGATATTTAAAAAAACGCCTATCTCGATAAAACCTAGTCCATTGCTCCCGATCCTGGGTACGCCAGTGTTTCAGAATGACGGACCCTAGGTTTGGAGCAATACGACGTAGGGGTTTCAGCAGGATCATTCACTTTTCAGTGGAGTGATGCAACTAGAATCCTTTATCAGATCTAAATTAAATACATATGCAGAAGTGAGAGCATTGACTGCGTTTGAGGAGACATGCTTGAAGGGAGAATCAATGAAACGCTCGCTGTCTTATTTTTACACTACATTAACTGGACTAGAGACAGCTCAGGAACTTACTTTCCTCCAGGCGTGGGAGAGAGATCTAGAGATGTCATTCTCCCATGCACAGAAGGGCAGGATTTTGCTATTTAATCAAAAAGCATCAGTAGCAAGTAGATGCCAGGAGGGGGGATACAAAATTCTTACTGGGTGGTATAGAACACCAAATGTATTACATCGGATTTACCCCCAAATGTCAGATGTTTGTTGGAGATGCCATGAAGCAGAAGGTACAATATTACATATTTTCTGGGAATGTCCAAGAATTAGAGAGTGCTGGGAAATGGTTGCTGAAACTATCAAAACAATAACAGGAATCTCTCTTGGAGATAGACTGGTAACTTTTTTGTTGCTGGATATTCCTATATCAGTGGAAAAATTTAAAAACTCTCTGCTGAGACATCCTCTAACGGCAGCTAGGGCATGTATCCCTGTCCTGTGGAAAAGAGACAGCCCTCCAACTAGAGCACAATGGCTTGCTAGAATTGCAGAAATCCAACAAATGGTGAATCTTACATTGGCAATGAAAGATCAAGATGAGAGATACCGGAAGACATTGGCCCCGTATCTGGCGTACAGGGAGAGATCAGAATGACATAAAAAATGTGCTAAGTCCGAATCTAAGAATAGAGGGCCGGGGTGTCTGGTGGAGAGGAGAAGAGGGGGGAGAGGTAGGGAGAGGGGGTTATAAATCCTCTACCCTCCATAGCTTCCACCCTTTTTTTTGGGGGGGGGGGGGGGCTAGGGAGGTAGACGATAATTTAGATAGGGGAGGGGGGTAAAAGTAGAAAAGGGGAAATCACATGAAATGAAAGAGCTAATCAAAAGTAATACAAGATACACAGATGGATAGCAGTACTTGTAATGAACTGTATTGTGAAATCTATGGAAAAATAAAGAAGTTATAAAAAAAAAATCTAAATAGGAAAGAAGGGGACCCAGGCTCACATGCATTACCCACTTTCACACTACCAGTCAACCCTGTGCCCTGATTAGGCACTTCAAAGAAAGCAGCTATGGCCAATGGAATCGCTAGAAAAATAGTAGACCAACCTAGACAGTTAAATGGGCACATCAAAAATAGTCCTTGAAACCAATAAGGGGAAACCGATCCATCCGTATTGTGTGGACTGTTTGCTGTTTTTTCAGGTGCTTGCGTGCGCTAGTGGGAGATGAAGGATTGATTAAACAAGCATGTGGAAAGGGCTGACATCGGAACGAAGAAAGGAGAGGCTAGTTGGTGAAACTGCAGCCTAATGTATGGAGGTGGGGGGGGGGGGGGGCATCCACTCCCTAATGTATGGAGGTGGGGGGGCATCCACTCCCTAATGTATGGAGGTGGGGGGGCATCCACTCAGCGGTGGTGGCAGCAGTGCAGTAAGGGTGAGAACATCAGGAGCAGCTACCCTGGAACAAGCTCACCCAAAACCATGCTGATGCTACATCCTGACTAGCAGGTCTGTTCACGCTGGTGGCGATCCGTCAATGTATTCTCCTTCCAGGTTCCACAAAAGCTCCAGATCAGCAGTGGGGCAGATTCAAAGGTGGAGGTGTATGTGATGTGACATCACCTCGGCACTCTTCAGAGCCCAGTTTGGTGCGCGCAGTGGAAGCTTTTATTTTATATTCTGGTATTTTTTTCTATTCTTTTATTTTGTATTCTGTTCTCTTTTACTCTATTATATGCTATTCTTTTATTTTCTATTATATTCTATTATATTATTTTCTATTCTATTCCTTTATTTTCTATTCTATTTTATTCCCTTCGGAAATTCAAATTTAATTTGAAAAGTATTTAAATTTGATTCGAAAACTATATTCGATTGTAAAACTATTCAAATTCGAATTTTGTCCAAAATTTTGATTCCTTGTTTCGGATTCGTTGAAATTAAATGTTATTCGGAAATTTGGATACATCAGAATAACAAAAAATTCACCCGAAATTCAATGACAGGTATAATTTATGATCTGCATAGGGTACCATGTTTTTTTTTTTTTTTCATACTTACTTGCAGAACTCATATCCTTTTTTGAAGGCTGTAGTAATTTCATCCAGAGTCGCCAGTCGGCTGTAGTGCATTGCACAGGCGGCTTTGGCCCCGTCATAGTCCACGGTGATGTTGTTCGGCATGAACACTCCAGAGATAACTGAAACACAGATATGAAGAAACGATAAAGCCGCCCATATGGTCACAGTCGCCAAAAAGCCATCAGGACCTACTCACCCATGCCCGTCTACATTTTACATCATTACAGTGCATTTCGTATAGAAGTCTCATTCATTACAATGTATCTAATTCTCATCTTTGACTTGCAGCTGAATGCATTTCTATCAGAATAGGATATGAAGCATTTTTGCATTACACAGGGCCTTAACCCCTTTGCTGCAAGAGCCAATTTTGTTTTTTTTTGGGGGGGGGGGGGTTGCATACATTTAAAAAAAATCACTTTAGGTCTGAAGATTAGTGCTTACACATTATATGTGTAGCAAGGTATCTGGCCTTGTCCAGTCTAATGAGGACCTTCAAAGCCAAAGATAGCTAGTATTTTTTGGGGAAAGAGGGTTAGGGCCAGGACACCCTTAAGCAGTTGTAGATTCAATTGGCAGACTCCGAGACTTCAAAAGGAGGACAGCTGTGCGGGGAAAGGCCCCAGCAATGTGCCACATCTGCACATGCAGGAACGCTGTCTCCTATAGCAACAGTCCTTTAACACACTGGTCATCAACCCTGTCCTCAGGGCCCACTAACAGGCGAGGTTTGCAAGATAACTGAAATACATCACAGGTGATATTATTTGCTGCTCAGTGATTGCAGTATTCTAGTCTACATCTCCCCAAGGTAATACATAAAACCTGGCCTGTTAGTGAGCCCTGAGGACTTGGTTGATGACCACTGTTTTAACAGTTCCTAACTCAATTTTTCCTTTGTTTAGCAAAAAAAAAAAGCCCAGTGGTGATTAAATACCACCAAAAGAAAGCTTTATTTGTGTGAAAATAATTATACAAATTTCATTTGGGTACAGTATAGCATGACTGTGCAATTGTCATTCAAAGTGTGACAGCGCTGAAAGCTGAAAATTGGCCTGGGCAGGAAGGGGGGTGAATGAAAGTGCCCAGTAAGCAAGTGGTTAAACCCTTTAACTGGCTGAAAGCCACAAAATATAGGGGAGGAGGCTGCATGAAGTTCGACATGCCTGATGTATAATGTGCATGCTGAGCAACTGGTTTTTCCTTTCACAAAACAGTATTCACTTTGTGAAATTATACAAAGATTTACCACACATATTTGTTAAAAAGTATATAGGACCACAAAGAAATGAAAATGCCCAGGCCAACTATAACATAGAATTATAAACCACTTGTTCCTAATATGACAGCCAGATAGGATGCTCCAGTGAGAAATAAGCTGTTCAGGGGTGCCCTTCGTGGAGCGTCTGACATCAATGAGTAAAAGGCCTAAATGTGTTAACCTTCAGTCTTTCAGGTGATTTGTGAGATACCCGAGAAGCATTTCAGCCACCTATGGCTAAAACACAGTGCTAGGAATCATCATAAAGCATTGAAATTTAAGTGTATGTAAAGCAAAATCTTTTTTAATTTATTTTATTTATTACAGGTGCTTGTTCATCACCGTCAATTTACACAAAGCTTTACATACAATGCCTTGAAAAAGTATTCACACCCCTTGAAACTTTCCCCATTTTGTCACGTTACAATCAAAAACATAAATGTATTTTATTGGGACTTTATGTGATAGACCAACACAAAGTGGTACATAATTGTGAAGTGGAAGGAAAATGATAAATGTTTTTCAAATTTTTTTTATAAATAAAAATCTGAAAAGTGTGGTGTGCATTTGTATTCAGCCCCCTTTTCTCTGATACCCCTAAAAAAAAATCTTGTGGAACCAATTGCCTTCTGAAGTCACCTAATTAGAAAATAGAGTCCACCTGTGTGTAATTTAATCTCAGCATAAATACAGCTGTTCTGTGAAGCCCTCTGTGGTTTGTTAGAGAACCTTAGTAAACAAACAGCATCATGAAGACCAAGGAACACACCAGACAGGTCAGGGATAAAGTTGTGTAGAAGTTTAAAGCAGGTTTAGGTTTAAAAAAAATATCCCAAGCTTTGAACATTGTTCAATCTATCATCCTAAAATAGAAAGAGTATGGCACAACTGCAAACCTACCAAGACATGGCCATCCACCTAAACTGACAGGCGAGGCAAGGAGAACATTAATTACAGAAGCAGCCAAGAGGCCCATCGTAACTTTGGAGGAGCTGCAGAGATCCACAGCTCAGGTAGGAGAATCTGTCCACAGGACAACTATTAGTCGTACACTCCACAAATCTGGCTTTTACGGAAGAGTGGCAAGAAGAAAGACATTGGTGAAAGAAAGCCATAAGAAGTCCAGTTTGTAGTTTGCGAGAAGCCATGTGGGGGACACAGCAAACATGTGGAAGAAGGTGCTCTTGTCAGATGAGACCAAAATTGAACTTTTTGGCCTAAAAGCAAAACGCTATGTGTGGCGAAAAACATTGCACATCACCCTGACCACACCATCCCCACCGTGCAACATGGTGGTGGCCGCATCATGTTGTGGGGATACTTTTCTTCAGCAGGGACAGGGAAGCTGGTCAGAGTTGATGTGAAGATGGATGGAGCCAAATACAGGACAATCTTAAAAGAAAACCTGTTAGAGTCTGCAAAAGACTTAAGACTGGGGCGGAGGTTCAGCTTCCAGCAGGACAACGACCCTAAACATACAGCCAGAGCTACAATGGAATGGTTTAGATCAAAGCATATTCATGTGTTAGAATGGCCCAGTCAAAGTCCAGACCTAAATCCGATTGAGAATCTGTGGCAAGACTTGAAAATTGCTGTTCACAGATGCTCTCCATCCATTCTGACAGAGCTTGAGATATTTTGCGAAGAAGAATGGGCAAAAGTTTTACTCTCCTAGATGTGCAAAGCTGGTAGAGACATCCCCAAAAAGACTTGCAGCTGTAATTGCAGTGAAAGGTGGTTCTACAAAGTTTTGACTCAGGGGGGCTGAATACAAATGCACCCCACACTTTTCAGATATTTATTTGTAAAAAACATTTGTACAAAGTTTGTTGTGTCTGCAGGACAGAGGGAAGAGAGATCTCCCTGACATGGACAGCAAAAATAAACTGACTGGGGTATAAACCCATCCCATACAACTGTAATAACAATAGGCACTCGTAACTAATGAAAGGCCTTTCCACATGACCTTGCCAGCAAACTAAAAAACATATCAAGTCAGGGTTTACTCCAGCCTTTCTCAACCGGGGTTCCATAGAACCCTAGGGTTCCTCCAGAGGTTGCAAGGGGTTCCTTGAGCAATGAGCAATTTTCAAATCTCAGATAATCAACCAATGACAACAAAGATCTTTTCAGCTATCTGTCAGAGGGAAATGTTCCCATTGACCACAAATGTAAAGGCGCATTCTCAACAGTGACCATCTTGCTAATGTACGGTGATCTATAGATGTTAGCAGGGGTTCCTTGAGAGCGGAGAGTTATTTAAAAGCTTCCTCCACATTAAAAGAGGTTGAGAGAGGCTTTTTTCACCTAATGCCCCAAGCCTAGCTTGATAAACAGGCTGCCTGAATACAGATTTCCTTGAATTAAGATATAAGTCAATATACAAAGAAGAGATCCTCAGAAAACGTATGTAAAAGAATAAAGTTTTTGTTACCTGGGATGTCATTTGTAGAACATATCCCAATTACGGCAAGAAGAAGAGAGAGACACAAAGTTTGCTGAAGCATATTGTCAGTGTCTGTCCAAAACCTAGGTGTGTGATAAGACAAGCGAGGGAGCGTACCTGTGTCTATAGTGGGAGGGGTGGAGGATGGGCAGTATGTGACACTCGCCTATGGTTAGGTGTGAAAGAGTGAACATGACGCAGGCATGCAGCTGCACCTCTATGTGTCATCCCCCTTCAATCCTACTAAAGTCACCACAGTCAACGTTATCAAGAGTTTCTCTTGGCACAGACAGTACAATTAGTACCTTTCCTAGGAACTCACATCTTCCTACTAACAGCAATTCACATATTAATACAAAAATAAACAATATACCTTTTATGCCCTGTACACACGGTCGGACATTGATCGGACATTCCGACAACAAAATCCTAGGATTTTTTCCGACGGATGTTGGCTCAAACTTGTCTTGCATACACACGGTCACACAAAGTTGTCGGAAAATCCGATCGTTCTGAACGCGGTGACGTAAAACACGTACGTCGGGACTATAAACGGGGCAGTGGCCAATAGCTTTCATCTCTTTATTTATTCTGAGCATGCGTGGCACTTTGTGCGTCGGATTTGTGTACACACGATCGGAATTTCCGACAACAAAATAAAAAAAAATGAAAAAAAATTTTATAGCCTGCTCTCAAACTGTGCGTGTCGGAAAATCCGATGGAAAATGTGTGATGGAGCCCACACACGGTCGGAATTTCTGACAACAAGGTCCTATCACACATTTTCCTATCATGTGTACAGGGCATTAGAGAGAATAAAAAATATACAATATACTTTTTAGATATAATACAAAACGTACAATATACCTTTAGGGATAATTACAGTTAATTAAATTTACAGAAGTGAAAACATTTCCCTTTCACATTTCACAGTAAGGACATTTGTTCTCTCCAAATATAAGCGACATTTAAGGGTGACATTAATAATTACCAAATTCAATTTTTAATTTTTTAAGAGTCAAGTCACCACTCTTCAAACTTATAATTCACAGCCAGGACATTCCTGCTCTTCAAAGCGTAGATTTGGCTAGAAGTAAACTCAGTCAAATTTAAATTACATTAGCATTTTTGTACATTTTAAAGTGACATCACTACTGTCCAAATATGTTATACATTGTATATTACGAGGATGACATAATTATTTCCCAAATATATTGTGTTTTTATAAAAGCGACACTACTACCTTCAATAGGGGTTACAATATATTGAAAGTTTTTTTTTTTACAGAAGTGACATCACCACCCTTCAAATATCATTTATATTTTATAAGGGTAACATTACACTACCCTCCAAAAGGGTGACAAAAACAGGAAATCGCCCCGGGACTTTAAATGAGGTGAATGCGATTAACCAACAATTGACAGAGTAAATGCAGTGTCAAAATGTATTAAAATTGTCATGCAAACATAAACACGAATCATAGCCAAGCCACTGAAATGACATACAGTAAAAAAACACATATCATGGTATAAAATATAGATTGCAAAGTATACAGGCATGAAAAGTACCCCAATGCGTTTCACAAGACCATGCTCGCTTCATCAGGGGTAGATGCGTGTGGAGTACATCTGTAGGGAGTATAATGAACCAAATAAGTATCAACACAGAGATGGTATCATGACAATTCGTCAAGAGGGTAGAAAACGCATGGCCCTATACTCACCGAGGGCTGGATCAGACTACCAATTGCTGGATACCCAGAGGCGGCAGTAATGAGCATCCGCCTCGGGAGCTGAGGAGGCAGAGGAAAACACAACCCAACAGAGCCCAAACAGGGGGCAGACATGGCCGGAATGGGGGAATGTGTCACCAAGGATCTCCCAGTATCCATTAATAATGTCAACTGAAACATAAATGCATATGTATCAATAGATGCTGTCATAATAGCATAGAAGTAAATTAGTATATGATGTAAGCATGTATATGCATGAACCAATCTGGTTCAATAATGGTATGGGCTTAGAATCTAGGGGACAATAGAGAAAAAATAAACAAATAAATACGGTAAATAAAATGTGTATATGAATGAAAAGACAAATGCTATGCGGGACACACTCTAACACGCTACACCCTCTATCGCACTGTTTTTGTCATTTTTTGTTTTTATGTACACATTTTATTTTATTTTATTTATTTTATTTTTCATTTATTTTTTCTATTGTCCCCTAGATTCTAAGCCCATACCATTATTGAACCAGATGGTTCATGCATATACTTTCTTATATTATGTACTAATTTACTTCTATGCTGTTATGACAGCATCTATTGATACATATGCATTTATGTTTCAATTGACATCTTTAATGGATACTGGGAGATCTTTGGTGACACATTCCCCCATCAAGGCCATGTCTGCCCCCCATTTGTGCTCTATTGGGTTGGTTTTTCTTCTGCCTCCTCAGCTCCTGAGCCGGACGCTCATTACTGCCGCCTCTGGGTATCCAGCAATTGGCAGTCTGATCCAGCCTCCGGTGCGTATAGGGCCAAGCGTTTTGGACCCTCTTGACTAATTGTCAAGTTACCATCTCTGTGATGATACTTATTTGGTTCATTATACCCCCTACAGATGCATCTACCCCTGCGAAACGTGTTGGGATACTTTTCATGCCTGAGTACCTTTCAATTTACATTTTATACCATGATAAGTGTAATGACATTTTTTACTGCATGTATCATTTCAGTGGCTTGGCTGTGATTCACGTCTATGTTTGCATGACAATTTTAATACATTTTGAGACTGCATTTACTCTGTCAATTGTTGGCTAACCGCATTTGCCTCATTTAAAGTCCCGGGGCGATTTCCTGTTTTTTGCTCCAAAAGGGTGACATCACAAATATTTTATATTATATAGAGGTGACATCAATACTCTCAAGATATGTTATATTTTATAGGGGTGACATCACTATCCTCCCAATTTATATTATATAGGGGGTGAAATCACTACTCTCCAAATATATATTTTTTAGAGGTGAGATCAATACCTTATAAATGTTATTTTTTATAGTGGTGACAACAATACCCTCTATATGTCACAGTATATAGAATTGACATCACTATCCTCCAATATGTTATATTAAATAAGGGTGACAACAATACCACCCTCCAATATGTTATACTATATATGGGTGACACTGTCACCCCTTAGATATGTTATAATATATATATATATATATATATATATATATATATATATATATATATATATATATATATATAGGGGTCCCAGCAGTACCCTCCAAATATATTATATAGAAGTGACATCAATACTCTCCAAATATATTTTATAGAGGGGATATCGACACCCCTAAATTATTATATGTTATATAGGGGTGATCTTAATACTCTCCCAATTTTTATTATATAGGGGTGACTTCTCTCCAAATATTTTTTATAGAGGTGACACCAATACCCTACAAAAATGTTATTTTATATAGGGGGGAAACAATTCCCTCTATATGTTATATAGAAGGGACATCACTACTCTCCAATAGGTTATATTGTATTATATATGGGTGACAATACCCTCCAATATGTTATAATATATAGGGGTCCCAGCAGTACCCTCCAAATATGTTGCATAGAGGAGACATCAATACCCTCCAAATATATTTTATAGAGGGGACATTAATGCCCTTAAAATACTGTGTGTTATATACTGTAGGGGTGACCTTAATACCCTCCAAATATGCTGTATAGAGGTGACATCAATACCCTCCAAGATGTTATATGGGGGGGGGGGGGCAATAATGCCTTGTACATATATTATATTTTATACTGGTGACATCAATTCACTTCAAATATATATTATATAGATAGAACAACGCTATCCTCCAGATATGTTATAAAGTGATGACATCATTAGCTTGCAAATATGTTATCTTATATAGGGGTGACATCAATGCCATCAAATGTATTTATATTATATAGAGGTCACATCAATACCCTCCAAAATGTTATATAGGGGGTGACATCAATATGCTTCAAATATATTATATTTTATAGATGTGATATTGTTACTCTTCTGATGTTAAAGTTTACAGTACTAACATCATTACACACCAATTTTATATTATATTTTACAGAACTACAATACTACACCCCAGTTATGTGTTAAATATTTACAGAAGTGACATCACTACCCTCCAAAATATGTTATATTTCATAATGTTGAAATCCCTTCCAATTTAAATTTATACATTTTATACAAATGACATCACTACTGCAAATGCTATAATTTACAAAATGACGTGACTATTCTCCATTACCTATGTGGGAAATTAGTATAATATGCACACGTGACGTCACTACGAGGGAAAAAATATATTTAGGTCATTTACATTTATTTTTGATTACTGAAATGAATAAGTCAGTGTGACGTATTGTCTTTATCCTGGATGACCTGCGTACTTTTTAAACCACCAGCACTCCAGCTGACATAGAGAGTGGTTTAAAATGTTACAACAAGAGTCTGAGTAGTCACATTCCTTCTCGGCCAACTCCTACACACCCCAATTTGAAGTTCACACAGCGCTCCTGCCCATAGGCACAGCCCCAGAATTCCTTCTAAGTCTGCTATACTAGAAGCAATGAGGACACAATGTTTACCATAGGGAATGTGGAAGGACCTGTTTAGGTATTAGTGTTAAACCTGCCTCTGGCTATCATGTAAGATTATGAATCGTGTATACATGCTACAGTCTTATATTTAAAGGCTTGTTAATTTAAAAAAATAAATTGACTTAGGGCACTTTCACACTGCCCCACTGCTGTCTGGCTGCAGCACAGTGTACCTGTGGTTTCCCATAGACTTTCTATTATGACCTATGTGAATTTTCTGAAAGCGCAGCAAAAGCCCTGTAATCTGCATCTACGGTGCACTTTTAGAAAAGGCACCAAAAACACAGGCCGCAATAGAAGTCTATGGGAAACCACAGGTACACTTCGCTGCGGCTAAACCACAGCAGGGCAGAGCGAAAGCACCCTAAATCTACAAAACCGCTACAGATGTTTACAAATTTGTACCATTTCCTAAAGATACAGAAAATGTATGCAACTTTGACATGATTCATAATGAATTATGTTAGCTGTGTTTTTTTTAGGTTAAGGAAGCATAAAGTGAATCTGATGCTATGTTAAAAATAAAAGTCTCCCATGCAAAGAATAAGGGCCCATTCACATTGCCTGCACACTAAACGATCGCAGTATAGGCTGGCCATGCATTATACAATTTTCTTATACAATTTTCCTTTAGATTTACCAAAACCATATAATATGAGGTCAAACCTAAAAACTTTCAATTTGTATGCAATTAGGCAGGCCCTTGCACTAGATAGTTGAAGGTAAATCTAAAGAAAAATGAATAAGAAAATTGTATAATGTATGGCCAGCTTTAGTGTATGGGCAGAGATTAGTTTTGGCTGCAGTGAGTCGGCGGTGGGATGCACATTTCAGTACATCGCACACTTCCCTTATTTGTATGGAATCTTTATTTGAAGCGCACAAAGTGACACTTCATTGATGTCAGCGCACAGCTGCGTGGTCCCTTCCCGTGCGCTGTTTTAAAATGCAGCATGTCTTCATATTATCACAGCCCACTGCACCTGCAGATTGAGTTGCAGTGTGAACAGGGCACATAGAAAACAATTGCTTTCTATGTGTCTCAGCAGTGACTGGCATTTTTTTCAGCACAGAAAAAACGCCAGTCACCACACTATTTGTGAATGAGCACTATAAGGAATTTTGACTTGCCTGTAAATTCCATATCTTGGAATACAGGACACAGGCAACATTCATATACCATGGATTCAGGTAATTGGACACTGCAAGCTTTTGAGTAAACAGCCCCTAGGGCGCCTCCTCCTAAAACCCTACCCCACTACACGACTCCTCCGTTTTGTAGTAAGCAATGCACAGTAAACCAAGGAAAAGAAGGGAGGGTGACCTGTGTCCTGTATGTACTCCAAGATATGGGATTTACTGGCAAGTCAAAATTCCTTTTACCTTAATCACACAGTACAGGACACAGGCAATACATGCATACACCATGGGACATCCAAAAGCAATGAATACAAAATTGTGGGCAACAACTAGGCAAATGGAACTGTGCCAACAGTCCCAAGCAACAAGAGGGGTCAAAAAACCGAAGTGCAGAGTGCTGCTGCAAAAGCCTTGTTGCCAAAAGCTGCCTCCGCAGGAGATTGGACATTCACCTGGTAAAACATTGGGAAAGTATGCACAGAAGACCAGGTGGCAGCCTTACACAGTTGGGTGACAGAGGCTTAGTATCAAAAAGCCCATTAAACTCCTACAGATCTGCTGTAGTAAGTGCACAAAAGCTCATGACCAGTGTAAATAAGATGCACACCTTTTCCCTTTTATGGCTGCCGCCATCTATCTTACCCCAACTTTAAATCCCATTTATCCTTAACTATAGTGACGACACCACACCAATGTTGGGGTAAAACTGGCCATAGCAGCCTTTTATTAACCAATATAAATCCATATAAAAATATATATATATCTGTAACATTTTAACGTAACAAAAATCAACTGTCAGTTTTCTCCTCCTGGTGGTCAATGACGGCACTTCCCAACGTAACTTCTGTTCCACATCTACACTGCGGGCCTTCTATCATAATAGGCCTACGGCCGTGATAACATCAGCCCAAAGACAACTCGTTACCCGCAGTGTCACCATTACCATCTTCAGCTAATCAGTGTTAACTGTACACACCAATAGGGGCCCATAACCGTTGAGTCCCCCCACACTTCCATCTCCTGGGTTAGTTACCATCATCAAAGACCACCACCACCGCCATTCATATGCTGCCACGACGTAATCCATCATACCACCTGTAAAGAAAACATTAACCCAAGATACACAACCACTTATTCAGGGAGGGTGGGTGGGAAACTTCTTTCTCTCTGTAACTCTCCCCGCAATGCTGCCCGGGACCCCTCCTGTCCCCTAAATAACCTAAACCCCTCCCCTTACAACATTATCTGTACCCAATCCCCTCACCCTAAATCTAAAACAACTTCCAATTTAACCCTAGCTGTACCCTTATCCCCCTGTCATGCCGGCCTTCTGCTAGCTTCATTTTATTCCACCTGCTCCAGGCCTCTCTTGACCAGTGTAAATAAGATGCACACCTTTTCCCTTTTATGGCTGCCGCCATCTATCTTACCCCAACTTTAAATCCCATTTATCCTTAACTATAGTGACGACACCACACCAATGTTGGGGTAAAACTGGCCATAGCAGCCTTTTATTAACCAATATAAATCCATATAAAAATATATATATATCTGTAACATTTTAACGTAACAAAAATCAACTGTCAGTTTTCTCCTCCTGGTGGTCAATGACGGCACTTCCCAACGTAACTTCTGTTCCACATCTACACTGCGGGCCTTCTATCATAATAGGCCTACGGCCGTGATAACATCAGCCCAAAGACAACTCGTTACCCGCAGTGTCACCATTACCATCTTCAGCTAATCAGTGTTAACTGTACACACCAATAGGGGCCCATAACCGTTGAGTCCCCCCACACTTCCATCTCCTGGGTTAGTTACCATCATCAAAGACCACCACCACCGCCAAAGCTAACAAGGGTGACCCCCTTACCCTTGGGAGCCCCTCCACACACGCAGTGCCCTCCGAATCCCCTCCTCCAAACCCAGGGACCAAAGATCAATGCCGACTTCGGACAGGTGAACCCCATCCCTTCGCAGGTACAGCCCCACATCCTTCTCCAACTCCCAATGGCGAACTACCAAACCTCCATTCCGTATCACAAATTGGCCCACCCTTTTATTCACCTTAATCCTGGTTTTGTTTATGCGGTCCACTGACCTCGCCAACCTCCAACTTGTCCTGGCCACAATATCGGACCAAACAATCAACATCTCAGGGAAGGAAGTTCTCAAACGCAAGAAATCAATCTTGACGTCTTTTATGAGCTCCCGACTGGGACGTCCACCCAGGTCGTTGCCTCCAACATGGAGCACCAACACATCTGGTGGTCTATCCAGGCGCGCGAAATGCTGTACTTCTGGCAACACCCTAGCCCATTGCATTCCCGGCCTGCCTACCCAACGTATACAAGCCTCTTCCCTGGGAATCCCTAACTGCCTCCCATTAGGTCTCATATCTGCTCGTTTTGCCCCCCAAAACACATAGGAGTGGCCCAATATCCACACGAGACCCCTCTTGATTCCACCTAAAAGAAAAGAAAAAACCACAGATAACCAAAGTCAAATAACATACACCATGATCAGATCCCTTTAACCAAAACAAACCCCCCATCCTTCCCTAAAAATTCCATTGCTGAGCCGCACTTCACTCGACCACTAATTGTGGCCGCACATATGTACGAAATCTCCTAGACTCCCAGCGGCCAATGCGCTTAACAGACGCTTCGTCCAACCCACATCGGGCCGCCTCTGTGGCCGCTCCAATGCGGAAGGAGTGCGAAGCATACTGCGTACACTCCAGACCCCCTGCTTTCAAGCATTTCTTGAAAACAGCCACAAACTGAAATTTTGTTAAAGGTGAACCGTCATTGTGGATCAACAAAGACCCCTCCCTCGACGGGCGTTGCCCCAAGAATTCCCTCATCGCACTCACCGGGCATACCGAAGAATCCGGCATCCGATATAGCTGCACCTTAACCCCTTTTCCAACCTGATCTGTTTTTGACCTTCTCAACCACACCTCCAAGCTAGACCCCGTGACTTTCACATCCTGTATCCCCATGCCCCCCGAAACCTTCCTTGAAGGGCTAACCAGCTCCCCTATCCTAAAGGCACCAAAAAAGGCCAGCGAAAAAGCTGCCCGGAACAACAGCACCTCGTAAGCCGACGCACATACCGTGCCCAACTGATCAGATACCACACGCAGGTTGTTAAAGGTCAATGGCCTCCTCGTGTCCTGACTTTTTCGCGACCGCCGATAACCTTTCATTGCTTGTCTTACCAAAAAATCCTTGGTAAGATCCGTCCCCCCTTGCAGCTTGAACAAAAATGCCAGACCGGCGAGCTTGCGGTCCATCATTGAAACCGAAACCCCTTGCTCCAGATTCCTGGAGACAAAATACAACACCAGCAACCTCACGTCCCCAACTCCAGGGTCCACACCAACTTGCCTGACAAGTGCCCACCACTCGGACCACACTTTTTCATAAGCCCCCCAAGTGGATACACTCACCGAGCCCTTTATCCATCGCGCGAGGGGTCCCAAACGATCGACCACAGCCCTCGGGGACACCGAACCCCTTGCTGATCTGCTGCCGGAGCCAAGTCCCGGAATTTGTCCCACTGGAAACGAGACAAGGCGTCAGCCAACGTGTTATCTACCCCCGGAAGATGCACCGCATACAAAAAGATATTCAACTGCAGGCAGCGCAGCACCAGGTGCCGCAACAGCCGAACGACCGGTAGCGAGGAGGCTGAAATGCGGTTAATCACCTGCACCACCCCCAAATTGTCACAGTTCAATCGGATCTTCAAGTCCCTGAACGACTCACCCCAAACTTCCACTGCCAGCACCACCGGAAACAGCTCCAGCAACACCAAGTTCTTGCAGAGTCCCGCTTCCTGCCATTCCTTAGGCCATGGTTCAGCACTCCAACGCCCCTGGTAGAATGCCCCGTAACCCGACGACCCAGCTGCGTCCGTAAACAGCTGCAAATCGCAATTGCTCAATGGTCCCGACAACCACAGTGATTTACCATTGTATGTGGACAAAAATTTGTCCCACACCTTCAGATCAGCCCGATGCTCACTGGTCACCCTAATAAAATGATGAGGGGACCTAATCCCTGCTGTAGCTGCCGACAGCCGTCGGCAGAACACCCTGCCCATGGGAATTATGCGACACGCAAAATTAAGCTTGCCCAGCAATGACTGCAGGCTTCTAAGCTGAATCTTACGCAACGCCACCGTCGTCCGTATCTCCCTCCTCAAAGCCACCAACTTATCCTCAGGCAATCGACATTCCATTGCCTCGGAGTCAATGACTATGCCCAAGAAACTAAGCACGGTAGTCGGGCCTTCCGTTTTATCCCGTGCCAACGGGATACCAAACGTACCAGCCATGTGTTGTAACGTGGCCAACAGCATAGCACACGTCTTAGATGCTGGGGGGCCAACACATAGGAAATCGTCCAAGTAATGCCATGTGTTGTAACGTGGCCAACAGCATAGCACACGTCTTAGATGCTGGGGGGCCAACACATAGGAAATCGTCCAAGTAATGAATTACAGAATTCAAACCTGACACATCCCGAACCACCCACTCAATGAATGAGCTAAAAGTTTCAAACAAAGCGCATGAAACCGAGCAGCCCATAGGCAAGCAACGATCGACATAAAACCTACCCTGCCAGCAACACCCCAACAACCAACAGCTGTCCGGGTGCACCGGGAGGAGGCGAAAAGCCGATTCGATGTCCGCTTTTGCCATAAGCGCTCCCTTCCCACAACGACGCACCCAACCCACCGCTGCATCGAACGACGTGTATGAAACCGTGCAAGCATCAGGGTCGATCGCATCATTGACCGATCCGCCTTTAGGGAATGATAAATGGTGTATAAGTCGAAACTTATTCTGCTCCTTCTTGGGGACCACCCCAAGCGGAGAGACCACCAAATTCGGCAGCGGTAGCTCCTGAAATGGCCCAGCCATCCGGCCCAATGCCACTTCCTTCCCCAATTTTTCCCCAACTACACTGGGGTGACTCAGTGCAGAGCGTAAATTTTTTGCCACCGGCGGGATAACAGTCAATGAACTAGGGATTCTAAAACCTTCCAGGAACCCTTCCCGCAGAAGCCGGGCTGCCGCCCGGTCCGGGTACCTACTTAGGAAAGGCTGCATCTTTTCCACCTTCACTGGTGTCTTCCCTTTTGCTACCCAATTCTCCGGGGCGACCTTTCCCTTTTTTAAAACAACGGGATCCGGGGTGAGATCCACCGCAGCCTGAGCATTCGTGTTTAAAACGACAGGCGCCCCCGAACTTACACGTCCCGTCATTGTATTGCCAACAGACGCCCCACTTTTTTGCGGCCGGCTGTCCGGGTGACGCTGAACCGCCGGCCCCTCCTGGAAAAAACTGGTTCGAGGCCCGAGCCGAGGACATAAGCTTCATCCAGAGGCTAATGTCCTTGTGATCCCAGCGAAGGGAGGGGCGCACCGCCCTCCGTTGCCGGAACTGCTCGTCATACCTGAGCCACGCTGTACCCCCATACACCCTGTAGGCCTCACCAATGGCATCCAAGTAGCAAAAGAGCGCCGAACAATGTTCAGGGTTCTTCTCGCCAATTACACTCGCCATAATCGCGAACGCCTGTAGCCAATTAGCAAACGTGCGCGGTATCAACCTATACCGCCGTTTTTCTTCATCCTCCTTTCTACTGTCATCTGGCTTAACCCTATCCAGATTAAACTTCTCCCAGGGCAGCAGTGAAAATATCTCCACATACTCCCCTTTCACGATTTTTTCCCGGACCTCCGACTTCAAATGTGCCCCAAGCGGCCCTTCGAAGCAGACGTACACCTCGCATTTTGCGGCATCCGCAATGCGAACCACGTCCGTCCTTTTGTCCCCGTCACCTGAAGCAACCACACTAGTGGCCGGGGTGGCCACCACTGGGGGCACCGTCCCCGTGGGGGGCGGCACACCCACCGCAGCCGGAAGGGGCACTGCCCCAACCACTGGCGATTCTGCACTTGGAGGGACCCACACTGCAGTATGTGGTGCCCGCCCATCCATACCTGGCGCAAACTTCTGGACTAATTCCCGCAAACCCCCCAACAAAGCCTGCAACTGTCCATCCGTGCCACCAGAAACAGGTCCTGAACCCGCTGGCTGGGGACCGGCCGTCGCTGTAGCCCCCGATTGCAGCACACCCAATGCGACCCCAGACCCCCCCATATCAGCCGCCCCCAACAACCCCTGCAAAGCATTGGTCAGTGTATGAGAGGACACAGGAAGTGACTTACCGGGCCGACCAGGGGGTGTCCCCGCCGCCGCTGCTCCCGAATCCGATGGCGCCGGACGCTCCTGCCTCTCTTCTTCCTCAGACCCGCTCAACTCTCCCTCAGACCGGTCACCGGGCGCTTGCAGGGGCTCCGTGTCATCCATCCCCGTGGAAGAGGGCCTGGATGCTGCCGTCTCCTGACCGCGCTGACCCCGCCTCCTGACGCTGGCTCCTCCCATCGCCGTCATCGTCGCTCTGGATACCTGGCTGCTGGGCCTCCCACTCCTCCTGGACGGGGTATCGCTCCGGACTTCCGAGCCGCCGGCCGGGGATGGGGAAAGCCCGGCGGCCGTTGACGTCATCCTCACACGCTGAGACCGCCCCCTGGCTGTATGCACAACACAGGGAGCGTCCGGCGCCTCACGTTGCCCTCGTCGAGCGGGCGGGGGGGACACGCTGGGTCCTGCTGACGCCCCGCCCACTGAGCTCCGCCGATGACGAGGATTCCGTCCAGGAACCACCACGGCAGAAACCGGGTGTCGTTTCGCCGGTGGACCTGACGGGTCCCGCTCCGGGGGGCTCCTAATGTGGCGAGCAGCTCTGGGGGAGGCTTCTGGTGAAAAACGCTCCGGAGGCCGCGACCTCCGGGCGCGTGGAAGGTCCTGCCCCCTCACCTCCTCTCCAGCCTGAGGTCCGAGGAGTCTAGCCACCTGGCTGTGCAGCCATCCAGGGCCATGGGTAGTCGCCGCAGCCCGCAGCTGGGCCAATAAGCTGTCTACTTCAGCCATCGCTCTCTACCTGGGGATACAAACTTCTTTCTCTCTGTAACTCTCCCCGCAATGCTGCCCGGGACCCCTCCTGTCCCCTAAATAACCTAAACCCCTCCCCTTACAACATTATCTGTACCCAATCCCCTCACCCTAAATCTAAAACAACTTCCAATTTAACCCTAGCTGTACCCTTATCCCCCTGTCATGCCGGCCTTCTGCTAGCTTCATTTTATTCCACCTGCTCCAGGCCTCTCTGGAGAAGGTTTTTACTTAGGAGAGCAGGTTCTTGCAATCAGATTCTTTATCCCTCATGCAATGGGGGATTTTGAAGCAGGGTGCCTCTTGTGAGATCCCAAGGAATAGCACAAACAGGGAATCCATTTTTCTAATGGGAGCAGTAGCTTTTAAGCATGCGCTAATGGCTCTGACTACATTCAAGCAATGTAGAGGGAATTCCTTTATGTGCTTAGGAGCAGGGCACAGCAGTCATTAATGGATGTGGAATGCTGAAACTATCTACGGGAAAAGGATGATCTTGAGGGTAGGACAAACCTTGTCTTTTCGAAGTATGAGGAAAGGCTCTGTATAGGAAAGGACTGCTAGTTCAGAAACAAAGCAGACAGAAGTGATGGCTCCTAAAAAAAGGCCACTTTGCTGGCAGGAATCTCCAGGAAGAATTTCCCTGATAAGTTCTAAGGGCGTTTTCTAAAGGTCCCAGGGAATCATAGGGTGCTGCAAGGGGGGCCTGATAAAAGAAACGCCTGTGAAGGGAGTGTGAAGGCGGAGACCTTTGAAAAAGGATGGACAAAGCCGACAGTTGACCCTTAAGGGAAGAACCAAGTCTGGTCAAGTCCTGTTTGGAGGAAAGCCAGAATGCAATGCACATAGTAATTTTTGGGACTGAATTGGCTGTGATCACACCAGGCAAAAAAAGACTTCCAGGTGCAAGAATAGATCTTCCTGGAAGGAACTTTTCTTGCTTTCAGCAAGCTAAAAATCACATACTCCAAAATCCCTCCATCCTTTAGGATCTGGGTTTCAACAGTCAAGGTGTTAAAGCCAGAGATGGTGAAGCAAGGTGAACAGAGGGCTTTGAGACAGTAGATCTGGCCTATCGGGAAGGCTGTGTGCTAGAAGTTTGAGTACATCTGTGTACCAGGTTCTTCCGGGCCAGTTTGAGAGTGGTGGAGAACTGACTTGTTGAAATCTATCACCCAGCCAAAGGCATAGAGAGTAGCTGAATTGTCTTGTGGACATTTTCTAAAAGCTGCAATGGAGATGAATCCTTCAGGAGCAGGTCATGTTACATTGACTTGAATGCCCTGAGTTCTGAGAAGGAAAAGTAAGGGTGTCAAGACCATTTTGAACACCTTAGGAGCAGAGGATAGTGCAAAAAAGTGGAACTGTGAAGCACAGATAGCGCTGATGAGGTGGGTAAATGAGAACATGGAGATGGGCATGTCCACGGTATATTCCCCTTGGATTTAGAGGCAATAACTGACCTTGTAGATTCCATGAAAAACTTTGGAATATGAACACTTTTGCTGAAGAATTGTAACTCGAGAATAGGACAAGCGCTGCAGTTGGACTTTGGTACCATGAACAGGTTTGAGTAGAATCCTTTGAACCTGTCTTATGGTAGTACTTGGACAACCACTCCCCAGGACAAGAGGTGGTTCAGGCTGCAAATCTAACTGTCCTTTGGCACAGCTTTTGGTTGATTTGAAAGAAGAAAGTAGTGAGGTGGTAGAGTCTTGAACTTTATTTTGTATATCTTAGAAACCACTGACTGAACCCACAGGTCTGGGTCATCTGTGACCCAGAGAGAGGCAAGCTGTAATAAACATCCCCCCACTCATAGGACTGAGGATGCCCCTTCATTTTGAAGAGGGCTTTGGGAAAGGCTAGGTTGCTGAGGAGAATGGTAATGAAACCTTCTGCTCTGGAAGAAAAATGTTTTTGCCTGTCACCTCTTTAATTAATTTCTCAATTGTCTCACCAAACAGATTCCTTAAAAGGACATATAGCCGTGGCCAAACATTTTGAGAATGACACAAATATAAATTTTCATAAAGTCTGCTGCCTCCCTATTTTTAGATCCTTTTGTCAGATGTTACTATGGTCTACTGAAGTATAATCACAAGCATTTCATAAGTGTCAAAGGCTTTTATTGACAATTACATTAGGTTAATGCAAAGAGTCCATATTTGCAGTGTTGACCCTTCTTTTTCAAGACTTCCGCAATTCGCCCTGGCTTGCTGTCAATCAACTTCTGGGCAACATCCTGACTGAGCCACAACCTGACTGATGGCAGCCCATTTTTGCATAATCAATGCTTGGAGTTTGTCAGAATTTGTGTGTGTGTGTGTGTGTGTGTGTGTGTGTGTGTGTGTGTGTGTGTGTGTGTGTGTCACCTGCCTCTTGAGGATTGACCACAAGTTCTCAATGGGATTAAGGTCCGGGGAGTTTCCTGGCCATGGACCCAGAATTTTGATGTTTTGTTCCTGAAGCCACTTAGTTATAACTTTTGCCTTATGCAAGATGCTCCATCATGCTGGGAAAGGCATTGTTCATCACCAAACTGTTCTTGGATGGCTGGGAGAATTCGCTCTCGGAGGATGTTTTTGTACCATTCTTTATGCATGGCTGTGTTCTTAGGCTAAATTGAGTGAACCTACTCCCTTGGCTGAGAAGAAACCCCGCACATGAATGGTTTCAGGATGCTTTACTGTTGGCATGACACAGGGCTGATGTTAGCGCTCACATTTTCTTCTCTAGGCAAGTTTTTTTCTGGATGCCCCAAACATTTTTGCAGAATATCAATCTGTCCCTCATGTTTTTGCTGGAGAGTAGTGGCTCCTTTGATGCCCTTCTTGACAACAGGCCATCCTTCAAAAATCTTCTCACTGTGAATGCAGATGCACTTGCACCTGCCTTCTGCCATTCCTGAGCAAGCTCTGCACTGGTGGTGCCCCGATCCCGCAGCTGAATCAACTGTAGGAGGCGGTCCTGGTGCTTGCTGGACTTTCTTGGACGCCCTGAAGCCTTCTTTGCAAATGCAGTGGACATGTTTTTTATGGGATTAAATTCATTTTCATGGCAAAGAGGGACTTTGCAATTCATATGATCACTCTTCATAACATTCTGGAGTATATGCAAATTTCCATCATAGAAACTGAGGCAGCAGACTTTGTGAAAATTAATATTTGTGTCATTCTCAAAACTTTTGGCCACAGCTTTACATGGGAGGTGCCTATGCAGGCAGATTCAGATGTCCAAGCTTTAGGACCTTTACGCTCTGTGTATGTTAATGGAGATCAGAGCCAATCTGGAGATTTGTCTCATGACATGTTCTAGGGCATCTACATAAAAAGCAGAAGTGCTGTAATTGTTCTGTAACAGCCCGATCCTTAAATAAAAAGGTAATGTTGGTTGTTCATTGTCCTAGTACAGTTAGCTGCAGTCTGGCATACTGAAATTGCAGCAAGAGCTGGTTTGCAGGGCTGGGCCTGCCATGTTGTAGAGAGCAGAGTGTTTCTGAGCCCTAGGAAAAGATAGCCAATTTGTCCGAGGAAATGTGACGTAAATTCAGAAAATTCTGCTTTAGTCAAATAGGCCGCTTGTGTCTGAAATAGCTTTGGAATCAGATGCTAATGCCTGTGCTAAGACTGGGTCCTGCCTGCTCCACTGCGATGCATCGTCACTGTCATGTTTAATGTTGTGCAGGCCTTTGACAAAGTGAATGTTTACCTGTGATTTTGAATTGGATCCGCCATAGCTACAAGTGAGGGTTTTCCCTTTTGTTGTACTCACAGAGTAGAGTTTGGGAGATGGAAGAGGGTAAGCATGTCCAGTAGGAGTGCACAAAAAAACATGTCTAGATTGTACTGCAACGAATGCTCATGGCGAAAGGGTAGGAGGAAGCACACAGGTGGAGTGGCGTTAAAATGTGCAACCAATGGTGTGATACAACACCTCGTCATGCACCTGAGACTGAACTCGGGAGTGGTTCAATTTTAGAGCCAAGTTTGAAAAGTTTACACTTTTTAAGTAAATACATTACAAAAACATAGCCCCATTTATACAATAACAGTCAGAGATACCTGTCCATGATGCTGGACTGTATATGAACTCCAGGCTTCACCTGTCACGCTGGGTATACCCCCGAAGGGGTCTATAGGGACTAGGTTCTATATCGATGGAACACAGCCCGGGACCTGTACAGCACCCTGTAGCTGACATATTGCAACAAGTGCCAAGGTCCAGGAGTGCCCATGCAGGAGCCAGGACCAGAAACAACCTAACAAACTGTCTCCACAGCGTGGGGTCTGGGTACAGTGCCCAAAGATTTACTGAGGCTGCACTGATTCGGCTACGTACCAAATGCAGAAGACTGGGTGAAGATGGAACAGCCATCAAGGAAGCTCATGGATGTTGCAGAGGTGGTGGAGAGGTAAGTCTTGCAACAAAAACCTTTAATTACACGCATGTGCCATCCCATATCCCTCCCCAATGCCACTTCTGGGAGTGGAGACCAGTGATCTGCTGCTACAGTCTGGGTCTGCCACTGGCCAGTCTTTTTCCATTGGCCCTTGTTGTGACATTATCATGCCACTGGTGTCTTCTGGAACCTGTGAGAACCCTACCTCTGGACACCCAATGGAAAATGCTGATGTCCACCCAGACAGAGATGTAGGAACCATAGGAAGGAACCTCCCACTCTGCAGTCCAAAAGAAAGAAGACTCTTTAGATTCAAGTAGTCTGATGTCTGCTGATGTCTGCTCGGCCATTGCTGACCTGCTTAAAATGTTGCAAGAGCAACAGGGTTAGTAATTTCTGACCTAGAATTGGCACACAAACAAAAAAACTTCTGATCTCCAGTTTTTTTATGAGCCAGTAAACCACACACTTTAAGGGATCTGCTTTAATTTAAAGAAGAATTCCAGGCATGGTATATTTTTACATAGGTACATTGGTCCAACTTGGACCAGTGTAACTATACACAGTATATGAGGGGAGAATAAATGGAGGCTATTTTAGACTTTCGTGGTACCGTACAAAGGCTCAACATACACAAGGTAGATAAAAATATACAGATTTTATTCCAAAGATTTAAAACATTTAAACATTTTAAAATTTGGCATTGAGTCAAAATATACCACACAACAACAACTCCCTACCACGCGGTACCTGCTCACGATGTCCCTGGGTCCGGGAGGGCCCAGGCATTAGATTACCTAAAGGTCAGTGGCATAAATCAAATACCTTCTCGAACTGCTCGACACAGGTGGTCATATATATTATGACCTGCCGTTGTGGAGCATTCTATATTGGCAAAACAAAGCAACAGTTAGGACAAAGAATCAGAGACCATACTACTCAGGTAGTGGAAAAATCATTACTCCAGTTACTAGACATATTGGTCTTCATCATAAATACCATACGGAGATGGTTTCCTTCTTTGCCCTTGAGGTCATTTCACCAGATCGGGAACTGGGACAAGCATATACTTCAACGTGAGACCTTGGATTGAACGTTTAAACGCTATGGTGCGGGTCTCCCAGACTTTGAAATGTACCACAGGGCTGCCGTCCTCTCTAGGATCCTCGAGTGGTTCCCTCGTCCATTCCCCAAGGCATCCACTGCCATAGAACAAGATCTCTCCACTTCTGACCTCCGGGCTTTGCTTTGGGGATATGGTCAAAAACTGTCTATCCTATCAAACTCTTCCCCATTAACGACTGCGGCACTATACCTGTGGTACAAAAAGGGACTATCAACATTGCTATCTACAGACCCCTCACCACTTACTTCACTTTTTGATCATCCTAATCTCCCCCAGGGCATGGGATCCAACACAGTGGGCTCATATTTACGGACCACCTGGCCTACAGCAAACTCATTCATACATCCAACTGAGGGTACACCCGCTCTGTCTGGAGACCGCAGTAACTGGCTTACAGCTCTACGTATATCCTCTTTTTGCTCTGACCTGTTTTCCTCCGGCCACATACATAGACCTCTGACTGGCTACGAGCAGCTATGCTCTCTCTCGGAAACACCTAAACATTTACTCTCTACTATTTACAAACTACTACACTCACTGACCCATGATCAACTTCCACCTTACACGAAGAGGTGGGCTTCGGATCTGGGAAGGGACCTTTCGCTGGTAGACTGGCAAAAGTCATTCCACTTCACACACAAATCCTCCATCTCTTGTTACACACAAGAGAAGAACTTTAAACTTTTGGCTAGGTGGTACAGGGACCCCCAATCTCTCCATAGAATTTTTTCATCCACCCCTACGTCTTGTTGGAGATGTGGAGAAACAGATGGAAGCTATCTCCATATATGGTGGGACTGCAATGCCATACAGCCCCTATGGTCCCAGGTCTTTGCCATATATAGTAGCCTTTACGATAGGCCAACGGTACCCACGCCAGAAGTAGCACTGTTGTCCATGCTTCCAGGCTCCATACCCTCGCAAAAACGTACCCTACTTCGATTTTTTCTTTCGCCAACTAGGCAACTTATACCCCTCTTTTGGAAAAACCACTACTACGCCTCCTCTGCCCTCATGGGTCTCTATCGTCAACGATATTATGCGAATGGAAGAGATGATTGCCCTAGATAATGATACCTTTGATAAATTCAAAACCCTATGGCTTATCTGGATTGATTATTCCACCTCAGATGCCCTAAAAACCTTGCTAATGCCACCTAATTAAACGGACTCTGCCTAGACCCTCCAATGTGCTGCACCAAGGCCTGCTCATCTGCCTTGACCTTCCTCACCCTTACCTATTTTCTCCCCTCATTTCCCTCCCTCTCTATCCTCTTTTTATCCTCTCTCTCTTGATTCATGTAACAAGGCCTTAAAACAAGTGATTTTTGATTGTATCAGCAAACTCACTCCAGAAGTTCAGCGAGGATCTCTGAATGATCCAATGTTGTCCTAAATGACTGATGGTGATAAATAGAATCCACCTGTGTGTAATCAAGTCTCTGTATAAATGCACCTGCTCTGTGATAGTCTCAGGGTTCTGTTGAAAGCGCAGAGAGCATCATGAAGACCAAGGAACACACCAGGCAGGTCCGTAATACTGTTGTGGAGAAGTTTAAAGCCGGATTTGGATACAAAATATTTCCCAAGCTTTAAACATCCCAAGGAGCACTGTTGTGGCGCTTAGGAAGCACTGCCCATTCATTCCAATGGGCAGGGGTGGTTTAGGAGTGCTGTATACAGCGCTCCCAAAGTGCCCCAAAGATGCAGCTTGTGGGACTTTTTGTAAAGTCCGGAAGCATACCGCCCCAGTGTGAAAGCACTCAGGTGGCATGGGAGGTGGTTTTCAGGCTGTCAGTGTGAAAGGGGTCATACTGACTTTACAAGGTAAAGCCTGGTAATACCTCTTATCTGGGGTCTTGGGTTGCCGAATAGCATATCATGTCTTCTGTTTCCTGCTTTTGCAGTGGTTTTTGTCTTTTAAGAGCTTCCCTGCCATGATCCAGCTCCAAATCAGAGGTTCTGACTCAGATGCACTGCACATCTTCATACGGTGCATTACAGAGAATGTACACACACATTATATATATATTTATTATTTGTGAACACTAATTGTGTTTTACAAGTATGTACACCATTTCAATAAATTGTACTATTACAGTTGTTAGACGCAGGACGGGGTGCCCCCTCTTGGTGTGGAGTTCTGGTATTCGCTGGTGCAGACTCATTTCCTGGGTCCTTGCCCTTTGACCTCGTCCTGGGTAAGATAGCGTACATGGGACCCCTCTGTATTGTAGTTGTATATGCATCTGTATTTTGTAATATAATATTGTTGTAATTACTCTCTTTTTTTCCCTCTACACTCTATTATAATATTAAATGTGGGGTTTGCTCTCTATGTAATAATTCCTGAAGAAGCAGTGGTTTCTCCCACGAAACATGCTGAGCGTCCAATACGCAGCTGGTATTTGTTAGCGTTAATCACTTGCCGCCCACCATATAGCAGAATGACGGCGGCAAAGTGGTTTCAATATCCTGACCGGGCATCAAATGACATCCTCAGGATATTGAGGCGCGAATCGCGGCGATCGTTGTTGCGGGGTGTCAGTCTGACACCCCGCAACACCGATCTAGGTGAAGAGTCTCTGACAGAGACTCTTTACCACGTGATCAGCCGTGTCCAATCACGGCTGATCACGATGTAAATAGGAAGAGCCGGTGATCGGCTTTTCCTCACTCGCGTCTGACAGACACGAGTAGAGTAGAGCCGATCAGCTGCTCTCCTGACGGGGGGGGGTCTGTGCTGATTGTTTATCAGCACAGCCCCCCCTCGGATCCTACCCAGGACCACCAGGGAAACCAGCCACACTGGACCACCAGGTATGCCCCCTAGACCCCCAGGGAAAAACTAATCAGTGCAAAGGCAGCTGCCAATCAATGCCCACTCCAATGCCTACCACTGCCACCAGGGATACGTATCAGTGCCCATCAGTGCCACCCATAAGAACCCATCTTTGCAGCCTGTGCCCATCAGTGCCACCTACCATTGCCCATCAGTGCCGCATATCAGTGCCCGCTCATTGGTGCCACCTCATCGCTGCCGCCTTATCAGTGCCCATCAGTGAAAGAGAATTTATTTACAAAATTTTTAAACAAAAGCAAAACTTTAATTTTTTTCAAAATTTTCGGTCTTTTTTTTATTTGTTTCGCAAAGAATAAAAACCGCAGAGGTGATCAAATACCACCAAAAGAAAGCTCTATTTGTGGGAACAAAATGATAAAAACTTAGTTTGGGTACAGTGTTGTATGACCGCGCAATTGTCATTCAAACTGAAAGCTGAAAATTGGTCTGGGCAGGAAGGTGTATAAGTGCCAGGTATTGAAGTGGTACAATGGTCATCTTCCAGAGGTCACTCCATCTGTGATTTTCTAGAGCTAAATATCAGGGACACCGGTTATTGTTCCCAAATTTTAAAATGTTTGTATGTTTTAAATCTTTGGAATAACAAGGTTTTCTTTTTATCTTGTGTTTGTTGAGCCTACTGAATGCTGCCGAGGGCACCTTCAAAAGCCTAAATAGCTTTGCAAAAATCACACAAGCTCTCTGCTGGACTGGACTGAATAAAACAAACAGACGCATTAAACCAAGCCATTTTGTTCTTAAACTTTTTTTTTTTTTTTTTTATTTGTTTCAAACGTTATTTACTGTATTCAATGTCATCATAAAATTAGGTTATATAAATTAGGAAAAATTGCAATTTTTACACACAAGCCTAAATTCGCATTAAGCTGCGTTATTGAAAGTTTCTGATCCGATATACACAGCAGAGGACATATCCACCTTTACAAGGCAAGAAGCTGAATAGCTTAATAAAAAAAAGGATGAGATAGGCCTTAACAAGGATACATGTACCTCTTCCACCAGATTGCCGCAGCAGTGTTGTAGGATGTAAATATTTAGTCGCAGCCATTTTGAAAGAATAAGCCAATATTCACAGGATATGGCAAAATCGCTGCAAATATGGCTTTGGTATGTTTATAAAAAAAAAAAATTAAGAAAGCTGCTTTGGCTTTTTTGGAATACAGAGTTCTGAACATTTGCCGTGTAAACTCCATGTTACTCTGTAGTGAAGCAGACAAGTATAAACAAAAAACATTTCAACTATAACATACACGTAAAAAATATTGCCACAAATGTAAGAATTGAGATTTTAGAAATTTGCGGTTTAAAGGAAACATCCACTTAAAGTAACTCCAGGACAAGGGCCCTTTACCAGAGAAGTCTTCAGTAATACTTGCCTAAACCTGTGGCCATGGTGGCCTTACTGCCCAGCCGATGCAAAGCTTCCGCTTTAGGTAGGTACTTGTGATATAAAAATTTAAGGATTGGGATGTGGTCTGGCCTATATACATCTTAGCTGGTCCTGATCTGTATGCTTGACATCACCTGTGCTTGACCTGTTGCAGTGGATAGAGCACTAGAGACAAACGACCTTGTGTCAGCTTCCTTTGCTGTGGGTTCAGGTACTAGTGTATTTATAAAGCCCAACTGGGAGCGTTTTTTTTTTTAAGGTAACATTAAAGGATTTTTTTTGTATTAAAAACAAACCTGTTATACTTACCCGCTCTGTGCAATGATTTTGCACAGGACAGCCCCGGGGTCCTCCTCTTCAATGAGTGCTCCCACAGAAGGCTGCTTCCAAGGGGGGCACTCGTCCATATGTAGGCTTTCTCCCGAGCTGCCTTGTCTGTGTCTATTGACACAGACAGTGTGGCTAGGCCCCACCCCCTCATCACAGAATTTGATTGACAGCAGCGGGAGCCAATGGTTCCTGCTTCTATCAATCTGCCCAGTGAGGAGGGACAGAGCCGTGAAAGCTGCTGCTCTTGTGTACAGCGCCGGATCAAGATCAGACTCAGGTAGGTATAAGTGGGGGCTGGGGGAACACATGCAGCACAGAAGTTTTTTTTTTTCTGCATCAAAAATGCATGGACAGTAGGTTACATGGATTTCAATGGCAAAGTTCACACCACTGCAATGCGTTCCAGTACAGTCAAAAGTAGAACGTGCTGCATTTTTTTTTTTTGCAAGAACTGCACTGGAGCTTTGCAAAATGCATCAAAACACATTATGAAGAAAAAAAAAAAAATACCCAAGAGGGGAAAAAAGAAACATACTGGGAAGCATTGAAGAAGCATCAAAAATGCAACGAAATGCATAAAAAAAAAACAAACAAACAACCCCTACATGCAAAAACACATCTGGACTGCGTTTCTGTAGTGTGATCTGGCCCTAAGGCTTTAGAACCACTTTAATGTCCCCCTCAGGAGAATAAATAAAACAGCAGGGCAGGCTGCGATATTCACTCTTAATCTGGAGACATCCTCTCCATTACTCTTTTCACCACAAGATATCCTCAGTCATCCAGGTTGAAGACTACCCAGCATTTGTATACAATGATGCACATAAGTCACCACTCTCTGTATCATTGAAGCCACCCATTGCTGGGTAAAGACCAAAGAGGTCCTTACATAGGTAATAAACCTGTGGCCCTCCAGCTGTCCCATGAGGCATTACAAGACTGACCATTACAAACATGGACTCCCAAAGTCAGAAGCATGATGGGACTTGTAGTTCAGCAATAGCTGGAGGGCAACAGATTCAGCTCCAACGCATGCCCTTTGATAACTGCTGTATGGTCCTTGGACCCCAGTAGTTAGTAGCGAGAGTGGCAGCATTTATTTAATAGCAATGATCTATAACTTGCCTTGGGTAATAATCCCCCAATCTCTCACTGTCTTTTGCAGCATGTGTCCAGTCTCCAACCACACCTGTGGCATGTTCAGTCTGCCCACGATTTCCTCTAGCATGTCTGAAGATTCAGTTCTTTCAAGCATTACATATATAGAATATTATGTGTGGCACTATGGTAATACAAGGGACGACAGTTGACACGCCCTACTAGTTGATGACCCAGCCCATCACATGATTAGTCAGTATAAACAGACAAGTATTTAAAAAAAAGGGAATATAAAAAATACTACTGTGGGAACTCTGGGGGTCGGGGGGCTGCATCAAGAACTGCACTATAAACTCTGCCCTGTTCGACCAGGAACGATCTACTGAAAGTGGACTTTATCTTTAAACCAGTTTTGCTTCAGTGTTGCACTACAAATATGCAAATTGCTCAATGTAAATAATACTAAATTCTTAACAAAAGACATTTATTTATTTTTTTTTTCCTAAAGAGCCTAACACCCATTTCTGAGTCAAACTGAAATTGCACACCATAAAAAGGTTACTTTAGAAATAATAAAGGTAGAAAAGGGAAAAAAGGGGAATATGTCTGGGATGTCCATTTGTTTCAACTGAAAACTAAGAATTCCATCTCCTGATGTCATTAAAAAAAAAAAAAAAAAGATACACACATTCTAGAAAAATATGGGTTTATAGCTTATAAATCAAATGAACTGCATACCTTAAAAAGGGTAAGAACAAGACTGCCTCACCTTACAGCCCAACTCCCTCCAATATTGTAGTGCCTGCCCCCAGATATTTAACCTTGAGGCTGGGTTCACATATATGCAAATTGGATACAAGATTCTCCGCAGCCAATTCACATGACAGGCAAGTGTGACCGGCTCTCAATGGAGCCGGTTCACACATGTCTGGGGGGGGGCCGCCACGATCCACATTCAAAAAGGGTCCTGTGCGTCTTTGGATCCGATTCAGGTGTGAATTTTGGATAAAAAAAACAAAAATAAATCGGACCAGATTTGCACCTGAACTGGTGGCTGGACACGCACCGGACCCCAGGCATGAACCAGCGGCCGCACATATGTGAACCTGGCCTAAAGGAGATTTAAGGCTGTGTAAGTTCAGATACAGCTTGGTAACAGATAGATTGCCAGGCAGTACCAGGACCTCCACAAGCTCTTAAAATCTTCAGCAAGCAATAGATTTAAAGGGCTTTGCTATACAAAAAAAATGGATGGAAAGAGGGTCTTTAAAGTGATTTAAAAAAAATAAAAACTGCAGGTTTACAAAAGGACAAACATGTCATACTTGTTTTGTGTAAAAGTTTTGCACAGAGAAGTTCCAATCCTCTATTTCTGGGGTCCCCCACCAGCACTCCTGGCTCCTCCTCCCTGATGAGTGCCCCCACAGCAAGCCGCCTGCTATGGGGGCACTCATGCAGATTCACTAGCAAGCCATGGCTCGGCCCCACCCCCTCATCACTGGCTGTCTCTGCACCTATGAGGAGGGGAAGAGTGGAGAGCCGCTGCTCTAGTGCTGCATTGGGATCAGGTTCAGGTAAATATAAAAAGGAGAAGCTGCACACAGAAGAAGATTTTCTACCTTCATGCAGAGAATGCATTAAGGTAAGAAAACTTCTAGCTTTACAACCACATTAACAAATTTTAAAGGCTGTGTTTACCTTTATGGGGGGAAAAATAAAAAAAATGCACATACTTTTGCAGGGGAAAAAAGCGTGCATTTATTACTTTTCACAGGAGCCAACAAGGTATTGCACCTGTGATCAGTGGATCATGGGTGCAATGGCAGGCTTCTGTAGACGCTTCCTACAGCTCTCTGTACAGGCTTTAAACTGCAGAGCTGGAGGAACTGTCAATGGACTACAAGTGTGCCAATCAGTAGTTCCGATGTTGAATGTGACAAGGGCTGTGGGAAGAAGAACCCCAGCGCACTGTCACAGTGAGGGGACTGAGGAACATCTTCCTAAAAAGGAGAACCTAGCATTTAAGCCTAACTGGGGAATTTCAGAAACAGACATGTTAACCATGCACACCCAGGGCAAAGTGACAGTGTCTCTGCAAAGGCCCCCCCTCCCCTACTCCTTTTGCTTGCACTCCCTTGTTCCTTTTTCTGATACAGCCAGCACTCAAATCAGTGTGGTAGCAAGCTTGGAAGCAGTGACATTATTTGGTCATGTGACAATGCTTGGGCCTACAAATTGTCTACTAGCTAGAGCACCGTCACATGACCATGTGGCATCACAAGTCACAGGCTTCCCTGTACCCAAAAGCACAGGGTATTGTCACCAACTGCAATGGAGAAAAAAAAAAAGAAGAAAGAAGAACAGCAGCAAGGGAGTGCTTGCAAGATATATTAAAATGGGTTGGTGGGCCTTTGCAGAGACACGGTCAGTTTGCCCTGCATAGGAAAGGGCACCATGTTTCTAAACACACTTTACTGAGAGAAACAAGGGCTGCCATTTCAGACCTCTCCTCCTAAAAATGCTAGATGCATGGCTGCCATGCCGAGCTCCTTCAGTGCCAAGTCACTGACCCAGAACAAGTATACAAGTAGTTAAGCCTTATCTGCATACTCTTTCCAAGTTGGTGCCTCAAAGCACTGAAGCTGCTGGATCTAAATGACAGTCAGCAATGGCAGCCTGCAGATTTCCTTCGTGCAGTTTTCCTTTCCAGAAAACAGGGGTGTCAGGGAGTGAAGCCACAGCTTCATGTTCCAAGCGAGCACCAAAGCAGGGGTGCAACCCTGATGTACAATATATGGAGGCCTAGATTTCTGCTTCAACACAGAGCTCTTCTGAGTCAACAATCTGATGTGAACAGCTCTACTAGCCAATTAGGTGCTTGCATACGATTATAGAAAGTGAGTTTGGGTTACAGCAGATAGGGCAGCCTTACCATATTATGTTTGCAAGCTCAGGGGCACCCAAAAAATGATTCTTGAAGTATTACAAGTACTTACAGGAAATACAAAATGCCTGAACGTAGAGATAAATGTTGCTTTGTTAAAACTCTCATAATGGGACAGGTTGATTACTCAATGGATATAGATGCTAACAGCAGAATACAGAAGCACCGCCTTCATGTTCCACAGTGGTTGTAAAGAACTGTACGGTTAGGCACATGTTCACCTGGGATCTATCACAGGCCTGTACATCTCTTCCTTCACTGATGGGGAACCTTATGCTCATATGGCCTGCCCTATGTAAAAAAGTCTGGAAAAACAAATAAAATAAGGGGCTACACGAAAGCAAGAAATTGGCCATGTTGATAATACACAAGGCATTTGTCCAATATCCCTCCAACAAAAATTAGTGAAATCTTGCACAAGGCGTTCTTCCCGAGCAGCTGTTCGCGATTCAGGTGAAGCGTGGGCAGTGGACTGGGGGGTTGGGCATATTGAAGACTCTTCTCCTCTCTTCATCATCAAAGTCATCGCTGTCATCAGGGTCATAGTCATCTAGGACACAGTCATTGCAGCTCTCTCTTTCATGCTGTAAAGCAGAAAAGAGCAATTTAGGTCTTTAATGCGCCAAAATTGACCAAACCCAATGCAATAACAATCTCCAATACAAAGCTTAGTATGCAGTTTCAACAAGATCTATATGGAAACCTGTATAGATGTACAATGAGTCTCTAAGCTTACTGGGAAACATATGAATTTGACAAGGGTTATGGACTGAAACTTCTAGTCACTGAGGTCTGCCCAGATAAACAGAAAAAGCAACCCTCATGTCCACTCTGTATGATCCTGGGTAACATTAGCTAATATTCCCCATAAGCCAGCATTAGTAATCCTGGGATACCTGCAGAAGTGATAAAAGAACTCAGGTGCGCTACTAATGTCTGACCCACCCGACTGCAGGAAAACTCCCTTACGCTCGATTCACACAGGGGCAACACGACTTCAACGCGACTTTGCAACGCGACTTTAACCCGACTTCAACACGACTTGTGGATCCGACTTTCAATGAACGGGGATCCGACTTGGATCCCCGCCACTGTGTTTGGTATGAATCTTTAGGGGGAACTCCGCGCCAAATTTTAAATAAAAATCCGGCATGGGTTCCCCCCCCAGGGGCATACCAGGCCCTTGGGTCCGGTATGGATCTTGAGGGGAACCCCCCTACGCCGAAAGGACGGCGTGGGGGGTCCCCCCAATCCATACCAGACCCTTATCCGAGCACGCAGCCCGGCCGGACAGGAATGGGGGTGGGGACGAGCGAGCGCCCCCCCCCCTCCTGAGCCGTACCAGGCCGCATGCCCTCAACATGGGGGGGTTGGTGCCTTGGGGGAGGGGGGCGCGCTGCGGCCCCCCCCACCCCAAAGCACCTTGTCCCCATGTTGATGAGGACAAGGGCCTCTTCCCGACAACCCTGGCCGTTGGTTGTCGGGGTCTGCGGGCGGAGGGCTTATCGGAATCTGGGAGCCCCCTTTAATAAGGGGGCCCCCAGATCCCGGCCCCCCACCCTATGTGAATGAGTATGGGGTACATGGTACCCCTACCCATTCACCTAGGGGAAAAAAGCGTCAATAAAACAAACAGTACACAGGTTTTTTAAAATAATTTATTAGGCAGCTCCGGGATCTTCTTCCGACTTCGGGGGTCCTCTTCCGACTTCGGGGGTCTCTCCGCCGTCTCCTCCCGGTGTCCGCATCTTCTGCCGGCTCCTCCGCTATCTTCTGCAGCTCAATTGCTAGCGGTGGTCCGGACTTCTGCCTTCTTCTTTTCTTCCAAAGATGTTGACACGACGCTCTCTCCAGCTGGAATGGTCTCTGAACGCTCCGCAACGGACTTATATAGGCGGTGACCCCGCCCCCTTATGAGGTCACTGTCCCAGGGCATGCTGGGGCTGTGCCGTCATAAGGGGGCGTGGTCATCACCCGGTGACCACGCCTCCTAAAACGTCACAGACCCAGCATGCCCAGGGACTGTGACGGCATAAGGGGGCGGGGTCACGGCCTATATAAGTCCCTTGCAGAGCGCACAGAAACCATTCTGGCTGGGGAGAGCGTCGTGTCAACATCTCTGGAAGAGAAGAGGGAAGAAGATGATCCAGAGGTCCGGACCACCGCTGGCAAAAGAGCGCCAGAAGATAGCGGTGGAGCCGGCAGAAGATGCGGACACCGGGAGAAGACGCCGGAGAGACCCCCGGAGTCGGAAGAAGATCCCGGAGCTGCCTAATAAATTATTTTAAATACCTGTGTACTGTGTTTTTTATTGACGCTTTTTTCCCTAGGTGAATGGGTAGGGGTACCATGTACCCCATACCTATTCACATAGGGTGGGGGGCCGGGATCTGGGGGCCCCCTTATTAAAGGGGGCTCCCAGATTCCGATAAGCCCCCCGCCCGCAGACCCCGACAACCAACGGCCAGGGTTGTCGGGAAGAGGCCCTTGTCCTCATCAACATGGGGACAAGGTGCTTTGGGGTGGGGGGGGCCGCAGCGCGCCCCCCTCCCCCAAGGCACCAAACCCCCCATGTTGAGGGCATGCGGCCTGGTACGGTTCAGGAGGGGGGGGCGCTCGCTCGTCCCCACCCCCATTCCTGTCCGGCCGGGCTGCGTGCTCGGATAAGGGTCTGGTATGGATTGGGGGGACCCCCCACGCCGTTTTTTCGGCGTAGGGGGTTCTCCTCAAGGTCCATACCAGACCCAAGGGCCTGGTATGCCCCTGGAGGGGGAACCCATGCCGGATTTTTATTTAAAATTTGGCGTGGAGTTCCCCTCAAGATCATTTGAGCACAAGTCGCATGCCGAAGTCGGATCATGCGAGACGGCGATCCGACTTCAATGATAGTCAATAGGCTGAAGTCGGATCAAAGTCGGATCCAAGTAGTACAGGGAGTACGCTCTGAAGTCGGAGCGACTTCAGTAGTGTCTATTAAGACGCTCCCATGCACTGTAATGTGAATCTCTTTCTGGGGCGACTTGGGGCGACTTGAGGGCTTACAAGTCGGATCCCAAGTCGCGGTAGTGTGAACCGAGCCTTAGCCTGGATGTGTATGTGAACAGTGCCTTAGCAATATTAAATAAAAACACAAATGAAACACTTGTAAATAAAACAATAACAATGTGACAAAGTCCCCTTGAGGAATGGGCGATTGGAAAAAGACGATTAAGTACTGCTCCAACATTCGTTTTTTGATCTTTTTCCAATATTTTAACTTTAATAAAAGAAGGTTTTTTACTTTACTATACCATGGGTGCTTTTCTGTTCTTCTAATCCCCTCTCAAACATGGCAAGCGGTAGAACCAAAACCGGCCGGCTACATTGAATCCACAGTGCATGTGAAGGATCGGAGTCTGGTTAAACAGATCAGCTGTTCTCCTGATCAGCTGTTCCAGTCCGCTGGACTTCTCCATATCGCCGTCCTGATGCTAGTGGAAGACAGTATGCAGATGGATATCTGAATAGGAGGACCTCATCGGCCATTCCTGTCTGTGGGATTTACTACATCTGAGCCTGTAAGACCCCCGTAACAGGGGTCCCACATATCTGGTAAGCGGCCGCCCTTTTTTCATTTCATCCCAGGATCCTGGTACTTATTGAAAGAACTTTTCTATCTAGGAAAGCACCTATTTGAATTACAGGACTGCTTAAAATCGTCTTTTTTCCAATCACCCATTCCTCAAGGGGACTTTGTCACATTGTTAGTGTTTTATTTACAAGCGTTTCATTTGTGTTTTTATTTAATATTGCTAAGGCACTGTTCACATACACACCCAGGCTAAGGGAGTTTTCCTGCAGTCGGGTGGGTCAGACATTAGTAGCGCACCTGAGTTCTTTTATCATATTGTTAAAACTGAAAATTCTTGTTTTTCTAAGGTTGCAGCACTTCTAGTCATTTGTTTCAATTTTTTTTCTTGATAACCTTTTTTAGTATTTCAAAGTGGCAACATTGTTTATATAATTTGTATTCACATTAATTAATGGGATAAGAGTCGGGGTTAGCACAGATTACATGCGATACACCATACCTGCAGAAGTGTTCCTAAATGAACGGAAAGGGTGCCAAAACAAAGTATCCGTCATTACACTCATGCCATTAGAGAAGGGGACGCTGAAGTTAGGAACTTGTACAATTTCTTCTCTAAAAAGCACAAATACTCCACTGGTGGGTATAATAATGGGAAGTTATCAGGAGGTCAAGTTGTGCTTAAAATTGTTGCAAATGGGTTTTTTTTTTTTTTGTTTATGGATTTTTAAATTTGAAAAACACACTTAGAAGGTGGGAGACAGCAAAGTAACCAACCACTAAACACCAATGATATGATTTATATTTCTCCCAATGGTTAAAATCTAACATGGGTGGAGGCCAACTTCACCCAGCAGCCGCGACGGGGCCAGCTTTACTATTGTTCACTGCTATATGGGGGGGCAACTTTATTAATTACAGCCCCAAGGAGGCCAGTTTTACCATTGACCACTGCTGTAGGCAGCCACCTTCCTTGTGTGGTTATAATTCCTGAAGTATATTCCAGACACTCAGAGGAAGCCAGTTTTATAAAAAAAAAGTGTTAAAATGTTTAACATCCAAGAACTGGGACCAGTGGTTACAACTGTCAGGATATTTGCACATGATGCAACTTCATGCTTTGGGTTCTGTTTAGTAATCACACCTTTTATCTTTGTATTACAGGTTTATGTGGAATGCACTACCTCTTATTTGCTTGTGTGTGGGACATGCCTCTGACAAAAAAAAAACAAAAAAAAAAACCCAAAAACACAACTTACTGCCCCCCCTCAGGACGGTCACCATGTTAGGTTTTCTTTAGTTTTTTGGGGTTTTTTGGTATGTACATTTTCCTAAATAAAGACCGTTTTCTGGTTTTAAAAGAAAAAAAAAAAAAAAAAAAAAAAAAAAAAACACACGTTAAACATCCCCAAATGGGTGCAGTTGGACATGGCCAAGTACAACTATCCTTTACCCACATTCCAATGAAATCAGAGAAACTCAGGATGTTCAACATACTTTTACTGTGGCAATGTTAGATACTCGAAATGTGGGGCATTTCATATGGAAACGAGGAATGGTTACATTGAAGACCTCGCTCTTCTTGTCCAGCCGGTGGAATGTGTAATAGCCCTCCATGTAGCCAGAGGTTGTTGAGAATGTTGTGCAGCTTGTATACTCGTACGTCTGGCCTGGTCTCAGAATTGGGTAATCACCTGCAGGTACAATACAAAGGCATCAGATTAACTAATTACATAAAAGGGAACAAAATCCTGGCAGACTGAACTCCAGGTAAACAGCTACAAAGTTGAGATACAAATGTATGAATAGCCTTAAGAGCTTATCATTTTGTCCAGCCATTGTTGTGATTTATACAATAGCAGTGTGACAGGATTTCCTCTGTTAAGCGTTAAAGCGGAGCTCCACCTAAAAAGGGAAAGCTCCACTTGTCTGCCTCCTCCCCTCCTTTGGTGGGGAGCCTTGTGGCACCTTGTCGGGTGGGGGCGGGTGCCTGGTTTTTACAGGTACCAGCTCCCACTGCCTGCTGAGATCACAGCAGCGAACTCAGCCGGAAGTTTGGCCGCAGCCGACCAATTGCGAAAGCGCAGCACGTTTCACACATGCAAGTATTAAACCGGCTGTGAAGTCGCAAGGCCTCAATACCGCTTACCCTTTCCCAAGATGGCGATGCCAGCGCCCAAGAGCTGATTCAAGAATCGGTTTGAGTGAGGACACCGTGGTATCCCTGGACAAGTACGTGCCCTAATAGTAAGTCAGTAGCTACAGTATTTGTAGCTGCTGAGTTTTTTTTAGTGTGGGGGGCTGGAGCTATGCTTTAGGGAATTCAGAGATGGCACCTCCCCACTTGCAGACTTATTTATCAACTCTGCTCATTCTACTTGGTCCTCCTATCAACACACATGCATGCAGCAAAGGCTGGTTGTCTCTTAGTGCAGCTTTACGGCAACGAAGGAGATTAAATAAATACAGAGTGAAGTACATATGCTAGATTTTTGCACTCACTGTAAAATTCTCATCTTTGAGTTCAATTGAGGGTTATACTGCTGCCTACAAAAGGGGGATTGGCCAAGGGAAAAAAAAAAAAAAAAAGAGTAATATTGCACACTCCTAGACCGGCACAGGAAACACCTCCTACTACATGCAAGATATACCAAGAGCAAGGCCATAAACAGAGGGGTGTCCCTCAGTGAACTCCAAGAAATGAATTATGGCGAGTACAAAACTATTTTTCATCTTATAAAGAGACACACAAAGTCAATCATTGGGACATCCAAAAGCTGTCGAACTGAGGGGTCAGCAACACAGCGAGTAACGGACCAAGGAAAAAATGTGGACTTGCCTGCAACCTTAAGTCCCAGAAGGCCCTTGCATCTAAAGTTAGCAACAGATGACGCTAAAACCTTTACCTGGCAGAACTTATAAACATTTGTGGGCAGAGAACCAGGTAGCAGCCTTGCAAATATGGGGAAAAAAAAAAAAAGCTGGATGCTGAAAAGCCCAAAGGAGCAATCACAAATCTAGCAGTGTGTCCTGACAGGAAAAACGTGGAACCAGATCCACAAGACCATAAACTTGGGTAAAGGTCCGACTGAGATACCAAAAGATGGTGGAATGAGAAGCTGGTGCACCCTTATGTTGTCCATCCAAGATGACAAAAAGGGAATCAGTCTTCCTGAAAGAACCAGTGGCTGACGGATTCTCATCGCCGAACCACATCCAGACAGACAATGAGGGAACATTTCATTTTGGTGAACTGCAGCCAGAGGGATAGGCAGAAACCACTTTAGTCCCCTTTCACACTGGCATTCTGTATGTTTCTTTTTTCACCAGTCAACAGACGGAGGAAAAACTGACACAAATGTATTTCTATGGGCAGGTCATTGGATGAGAATGGAAGAAAGGCCAATTTTTCTTTCATTAAAAAAAAAAAAAAAAAAAAAAAATGGAAGTGGACCTAAAAAACAGATGTCAGACAAACAGTGTGTTTTTGCATTGGTTGTGAGGAGCTGGCACCTGTCAGCGTCCTAACAACCAGTGACACATCTCTGCTGTCAGCGGGGGAATTCCCTGCTGACAGCAGAATATAAATAGCAGAGGGGGACACTGTGTAAAACAGGAGAGGGGCAGTGTTTACAGAGCGCAGGGAGTGGGTACACATAGGATCTGTCACTTGCCAGCAGGAAATTACATGGCAAGTCCTCCCCCTTGCTAAAGTAAAGGGTGGGGGGGGCCAGCACAGACAGTGATTAGGAGAAGAGGAGGAGAAAGTTTAAAGGCACAGTGCAAGTCAATAAAAATTGTTTATGGAAAGAAAAAAAGCTGCAAGATCTAGCAGTACGGAGGTGGATAATAGTGGAGGTACCCGGGCCTGGATCATTATAAAGGGACCCTTATAACCGGATCAACGGAGGAACCTCACGGAGCAGTGAAGGCTAAGAGAGACATCCATCAGAGGCAGCTACCCAAAGACACCCACTCCTCTGCCTAGTACCCCCTAGGGGGTGACGGATTCTGGTGAGTGGGGGAGCACTTGGAGTCACCAGCTTCTACATGCACGGAAGTCACCTCTTATTACCCCTTGGGCATTTTTAACTGCATGTCAACCGATCCTGGTGTTCTTAAGATTCCTGTTTCTGCAAATAAGACATTTTACTTTTGCCTGGGTCCATCACAGGGACTTTTTTACAGATGCTGCATTCATATACGCTGTTTTTAATTTAACTGATGTTTGGATTCCTATTTTTATACATGAATTTTGGGGAAGTCTAATATACTGTAATATAGAGTCTTAGCACGTTTTCTCTTTTTTACACACAGTGCACTTCAGTCACTATACAAATTGGGGATATGTGGTAACCTTATACGGATGTTGGTAGCCCCCAAATTGTGTGCTTTTTCACGGACCCCAATAATTTCAAGGGGAGGCTACACACTATTTTAAAAAAAATTTTGGTTTGTTGCAAATGCAAAGATTTATAATGGAGGTTGGGCAAGTGTAAACCCAACCCACTCATTGGATCATTCACATACACAACACAGAGGAATTGCACGTTCACCTTTAAAGGGTCATATACTATATATATTTTTCACCAAACATTCAACTTTATTTATTTATTTTTGTATTCTTGCACATGCGTAGGGGTATATTCACCTAAGGGACACACATCAAGTCCTTTCCTCTTACACGCACTTTGTCACTTATTTATTTTTATTTCTTGATTTTTAAGTAATATACACTGCTTATAGGGCAGCGCCAATTCCCCAGATCTCTCCTTAAAAACCCACCCTGTAACACAGGCAAAACCTGACCTTGAGCACACTGTAAACCCGCCCCGCAACAGCGAGGCACAATCTGATAACTACAGCGTCCCTCCGCTGTTTGCATAGCCTTCAATTGTGCCTGTCAAATAGTATCTTCCCTGTCGAAAAATGCCTTCTATGATGTGCGCATGCACTATTGTGACATCACGCCAGCTGATCGGGAAATCAGCTTGAGTGCTCTTCCATACTGCGCAAGCGCGGGCACTTTGACGATGGGCATTATTTGCTAGAACATCGGCAAGTGACAGATCCTCTGTCTACACACTCCCCATGCTTTGTAAACACTGCCCCCCTCTGTTTACATTCTCCTGTCAGCAGGGAATTCCCTGCTGACAGGAGTTTAATTATATTTAATTAATATTCTTACCACTGTACGACTCTCTTATCTTTCGGTTGACGGCTGGATTCTGTCGGTATGCTGAGACTGTCTTAGAGGCAGGTATTTCCTCGCCTGAGGTTGTTTTAACGAACCTGCCAATGGGTTTCTGCTGTCTTTATTTGTTCACTGTCTGCCATTCTTTGGGCTACGAAACTCAGCAGTCTAAAAGTGCTACATGCGTGAATGTGTGGTCTCATCTCCAGATGAGCTGTCGGCCTCTGGAATGAGATTGTTTCCCTTGTGGCAAACGTTTATAGACGGGTGTACTCTGGGTTCGATGAACCTTTGAGGGATATCTCAGCTGCTGGCTTTGCAGTCTGAAAGTGTTACAGAAGTCTCACCCCAAGACGAGTTGTCGGCCTCTTGGTGTAGAGCGGGAGAAGAAAAAAAAAAAAAAAAAAACGTCTATAAACGGGTTTATTTTTGCAGGGTGGTCTGCCCTTGTGGTTATCTTAGCCTGCTGAAATTTTGCAGTTCGAAGAGTGGCAGGTGTAATGTCCTGTCGTGAGTGTATTTGTGGTTTACTGTTCGCTATACATGAGAGGGGGTGGGGACTGGTTAAGGTCGGAGGGGGGGCTGCCCGGGGGATCTGTTGGGTCGCGGGCCGTAGCTCCTCACTACCCCTGATGTGTTTGTTCTTGTTCTGAGATTAACCGTACATTAGTCTTATGAGCCCCCACCGAAGGAATTTGCTGATAAGAACGCTGAGAAAAATATTAACCCCTTGGTTGTACGAGAGAAAAGAAAGTGATATTGCAAAGAAGATGTTGAAATAGTTAACAAAGTTGAAAGAAGTGGCGAAAGTTATGTTGCTGAAGAGACAGGGAGAAAAATCCTGTGTGATAAAGAAAATTGGATAAAGGAAGTTAAGAAAGATGGCGATTGTATTATGTATGTGTATCACAGAGCTGATGATATGTTGGAACTTGAAACAAAGGAGGGGAGGGACAGCACTGCCCTCCGTCTAACAACCACTCCTTTCTCACCACCCAAGCACAACCCACTGTGACAACTCAGCCCGGCGGCCATCTTAGTGCACCCATGCCTTCACTTTCTACCCAGTCCAGTGCACTTCCTGCCGGCGGCCATCTTAGTACACCTAGTAAGCTTAAACAGCCTGTACCCAGCCCTCCCTGTTTTAAACCAAGATGGTTCATACCACACACCTGTCTTCCCCAATACGGGAGCATCACATTCCCAGGCCGGATATGTTAATGATGAAGAAGCATCTGAGTGGGAAGCCCGACAGCAGGCAGCAGGGCCACCCACTGATTTAACGCCCAATCCAGCTCCAGACTCTCAGTTCCGAGAGGATCTCAAACACATGCTGGCAACCCTAAAGAACAGTGCCTCTTGTCAGCCCCCGCCCCAACAACAGTTTCGGTTACCAGAAGGGGCACCAGTGATGTATGTCGCTTTTACTCTATCACAAACAGCGGCCTTAGTGACAAGTCTGCCTGACCCAGAGAAGCAGCCAATTCCCTTCTACCACAGGATAGTGCAGATACAAGAAACTTACTCAGCTGCCTGGAGAGACTTGATCAGCCTATGCCAAATCAAAGCAGGATATGTCTTTTGGCCAGTCATGCAGATGGCCTTCAATGATGCCTGCCTGACAAGTGCCACTTCCTACACCTCAGGCGTGGAGTTCTGTGCACAACTCCACGACTGGGCAAAGGAGAAGTTGACGGATCAGAAGACCACAATCCAAGATATTACCCAAGATAAAGGGGAGTCTGTGAAGAAGTATCATGCTAGACTCATAAAGGCACACACACACACACACACACACACACACACGTTATCAACTGCTTTTGTTTCAGGGCTCAGAGAGGATATCAGAAAAGGCCTGATGGTGGCCCGCCCTGAATACCGTTCAATGAAAATGTCTGATTTATTGTTGGTGGCCAGAGGTATAGAAAATCAAAAAGGTAAAAAACCAACGCCCCTCATGGTAATCCATGACGAAGATCCCACCTACACTCGTCCACCACCACTGCCCAATACCAGGGTAAGGATCACCTGTTACAACTGTGGGAAACGGGGTCACATAAGGAAAGAATGCAGAGCCCCAAAATATCCCAAACGAGACAGGGAACCCTATGCAGGGCAACAGGGACATGAACCACCACCACCACGCCCCAACTCTCACTAGGAAATGGGCAAACCCGTGTCACCCCTTATGGCAGTGTCCTCAAGTGGAACTGGGGGACCCTTAGCAAAAGTCACGTTACCCATACAAGGAAAACCTACCACCTTTCTCATTGACACGGGTGCAGCCAGAAGCCTGTTGAGGGCTGTGGACCTGCCTGATAATTCTTTCCTTTCCACTATTGATGTTTCCTGCGTAGGAATGGATGGGGTGCCCCGCTCCAGTCCACTTCCTGATTTGCTTGCCAGATTTATGGTGTCCTCTACATGTCCCTTGAATCTACTAGGAGCTGATGTGTTGCCCGGACTACAGGCCTCAATCAGGACACGCCTGAAGGGGGGATGAAGTTACATACTCCCCTATCTCTAGAAGACTCATCTGCTTTGTGTTCTCAGCCTTTCCTGATGACACTTAATGAAGAAAAAAAACTTCAAGTTCAATACTGCAGGAAGTACTTGACAGAATCCCTGCGTGCCTATGGTCCACAGGACCGGAAGACAACGGTCACTTAAAGGTGCCACCAGTTTCAGTCAAGCTAAAAGAGGGCGCATCATTGCCCCGGAAACCACACAATAACCCCAAGAAGAGAATCCTAAAAAGAGAACCAGGTACCTACTGTGGATGCCTTTGACTGCAAAATACCTCACAGAGGTGGACCTTACAAACATTTTCTTCAGTGTCCACCCTCACCCCTCCTGCTGGTACCTTTTTGCATTCATCCACGGAAAGAAACGGCAACATACCTAAACAGTTGTGCCACAAGGGGCACAGAACTTTCCAAGCCAGTTTGCAAAAGCTATGGCTATCATCCTTGAAACATGACAAGAGGAACACCCGGAAGTGATTCTCTTCCAACATGTTGATGACCTTCTCTTTTGTGCAGCTGACTTACCCCCTGTTGAAGTCACCTCAGAAAGCCTGTTGTGCTATCTTGCCAACCAGGGCTGCAGAACCACAAAGCCCAAAATGCAGTGGTGCTCAACACCTGTCATTTTCCTTGGACTAATTTCCTAGTGCAGAGCATGGATTCCAGAAGCCTTCCTACTGATGCTCTGCAATCAGACCCCTTCCAGATGTCTCCTGAAGAAATATCTAAGTTTGAGGCCCTCAAGTGTGCCATCTCAGGCGCTAGGGCTCCCAGACTACGACAAAACGCTCAAGCTCTTTGTATCCGAACGTCTGGGACATGCTGCAGGTGTACTCACCCAATCACACGGCATCAGCCTACGCCCTGTAGGATATTATTCCTGTCGATTGGATGTGGTAGTCAGAGGAGGCCTATTGTGTCTGCGAGCTGGATTTGCTACACAAGCCTTGCTTGACAAAACTTTGAACTTGGTCCTCGGACACTGCCTCGTTCTGCTTGCTCCCCATGACGTTGTTGCCATATTCAACCAAGATCCAACCGAAACACTTGTCCACTACCAGACACTTGAGACTCCTGTGTTCCCTCCTACTGGACAGCATTACTCTATTAAGTTGTCAAACACTGAACCCTACCACCCTTCTTCCACTTCTCGAGGGGGGAAAGGAGGAGGAGTAGAGTCTTGACTTGTCACCCCATGACCACACAGGACACGCGGTCACCACTGAAAACACTGTTCTACAAGCTGAAGCCTTACCACTGGTGATGTCTACACAGGAGGCAGAGCTGTAAGCACTTACTACAGCATGTAAATGGGCAGAGGGAAAAAGAGCCAACATTCATATGGACTCAAGATATGCTTTCAACATTGCCCATGATTATGGTGTTATCTAGAACAGAGGACTCCTGATGGCTGCAGGAACACCTGTGAAAACTTGATTGATGCCTTGCTTCTCACAACCTAAGTGACTATTCTGAGTAAAGCACACGACAAAATGAACTCAAAGGAAGCTTAAGGCAATCATCGAGCCAATACAGCTGCCAAACAGACAGCTGGTGGTCCACGGGAAGTGGACAGCAGGGTGGTAGAAGAAGACCACCCCGTGCTTACCTTACAGACTTTCCCAGTGGACAGAGTTTATCTAAAAGAACTACAGGAAACAACAAGTCCGGATAAGAAGGAAAGCTGGAAACGGAGAGGAGCAACTCTCAGAAATGGACTATTCGAGTGCAACAAGAAGCCTTGTCTACCCAGGAGTATGTACCCAGCTGTGGTGCAATGGGCACATGGAGCTGCCCACTTGACAAAGACTTTTATGAACTCTCTTATCAACAAGTGTTGCACCAAGAGTTACTCCACTGACCGACAACTTCTGCAGATCATGCATTATCTGCACCAAATGTAACCCAGGATGCACAGAAGAAGCACAGAAGAAGCACCTGGCAAAAGCCCTATACCCCATTCCAGAGGATGCAAATTGATCATTCTCAAGTGCCAAGAAGTGACAGATTTGAAAACGCCCTAGTGGAAGTGGTCACGACTGCCAGGACCACAGCTAAGAAACTACTGAGTGAGATAGTATGTAGATTTGGGGTCCCAGAGGTGATATTGAGAGATCAGGGACCAGCCCTAACAACAACCCTTAAAAAAGAGATTTGGGCAGCACTGGGGGTTCAGTTGGCACTACACATCCCATACCACCCTCAAAGTAGCGGGAAGGTAGAAAGGATGAATGGGACACTAAAAACAGGATGTTAAAGATGGCCCAAGAGACTAACATGAGTTGGCCAGACAGTTAGCCCATTGCCCTGTTCAGTGTCAGACACACCCCCAGGGGAAACATGCCCTATCCCCTTATGAAATTTTGTTTGGTTCAGCTCCCAGACTTGGTTGTTACTTTCCACAACAGTTACAGTTACAGTCTGATGTGTTGACTAATTATGTAACCACATTATCACGAGAATTAACCTGAATGCATGTCCAGGTGTTTTCTTCCATTCCAGATCCTGAATTAGATACAGGAACACACCAACTACTGTCAGGAGATCCTTGAGCCAAGTTATGATGGTCCATTCCAAGTTTTGGTGACCACAGCCACCTCAGTCAAGTTGGCTAGGAAGAACACCTGAATGCACGCTTATCACTGCAGGAGAGCGTGTTTTCGGGTGCTACATATCCTTTTTCTGTTTGATCTAGGGGGGAGGGGCCCAGGAGGTGGCCATCACAAAAATGATAACATAATTACATTTTGGTGTAACTCTTCAGGTACACATGTGACTACCTTTACCTTAGATTACTGTGACATAGTACCTTGTCCGTTTGACCCTTCATGGTGATGCCATTGGTACAGTGAGATCCCTGACGGTAAGGACATATATGTATGCCACACAGACAGTTACTGGGGACAGAGTTGTGGTTTCTGTGGGGGCCAGTGGGTTGGAACACAGGGCCAGACTGGGCGACCACAGAGTGCATTAGACAAAAAAGATGAAAATAGAAAGCCCCCATATCCTAACCAAAGATACCCCTGATACATGCACTGACCCAGCACACAGTCAGAGGAGGAAGCGAGCAGCTCTCTCCGGAAGCTTTTGATCCTCATGTATACATACATGTCATAGGGGTTACAAGGGGGGTCCCTGATGAGTTTAAAGCCAGTGATCAGGTAAAAGCTGGTTTTGAGTCTTTGATCCCCATAACAACTGTCAGCAAGAATGTAGATTGGATTAACTACATGTCATGGTTATGCAATAGAGTTTGTCGATCAGCATACCTGTCTCCATGTGTTCATCTCTAGAGACCAGCTGACCCTCACCTGACTGCTTTTGTAACCTCTCCTCTAAGCATGGCCCCATCCCAGGCCCTATCAGGGAACCCTATATTAACCTGTGCACTGCAAGCCAGCAGTGCTGATCAACCACTGTGTGTTAGCCTCTGTGTGTACTTGCTGTGTTTCCTACATCTGATTTCTGTTACCGACTTTGGCCTGTTCCCGGCCATCCCTGTTTGCCTGTGACCCTGATGTTCCAGCCAGCTCCCTCCTTCCTCTTCTCCTGTAGTCTACCGTGAGCGTGAGCTGTGAGACCCTGGGGGCCGCGACCTGGAGCCAGACTGCAGCGCAGTCCATCCTCACCACTAGAGGCTCTGGCGAACACCTGCTGGCTCTTAGACTCCGCGCCCTGGGGAATCTATGCTCTAGCTCCCAGTGGGATCTGTGTCAGTGATCCAGTAGACCTGATTCCTGAACCTCCCAGGGTTTAAGCCGCAGCAGTCACCCGTAGGGTCCACTACCTTGCGGTGCACTCCTGATCCCAACGGTGTGCATCTGTCACCCAGCCTCTAGGTGACCTGACACTACACATATTATAACCAACAGAGATGTGTAAATTACACTAAAGATGCCCTCCAGGGAATTGCTGACCAGTTAGCCCCCACTTCCTACATGACATTCCAGAACCGGATGGCCTTAGACATGGTGTTAGCCGAGAAGGGGGGTGTTTGTAAAATCATAGGAAAAAACGGGAACCTGTTGTACATACATTCCTGATAATATTGGCCCAAATGGTAAGGTTACTCTAGCTATAAAGAAATTAGAAGATCTGTCACTGGAGTTGAAGAAGAACTCAGGTATCACAGACCCATGGGACCGATACTTTAGCTGGACGAGTGGGTGGCAGAAGGTGCTCGTCCAGATAGGGGTAACGGTATTAATAATCCTGGTTCTTTTAGCCCTGATTGTATGCTGTATTCTACCTTTTGTAAAAAGTTAATGAGCAAGGCTGTAGACAATAGCACACCTACATTTCTCCACCAAGAAGAAGAGGACCTCCTTATGATGGAAGATGACAAACCGTTCACTCCTCTACAGTCACTGCCTGTCCAAAATCTCACAATCCTATAGGGTTATAGGGATAGATAGCGCCTGACTGCACATCTCCAGCTGTATCGAGGAGGGAAGTGAACAGTTGCTGCCCAATTCTATATACAGCCTAAAAGAGTTGCTGAGGAGAAGGGCCAGGCTAAAAGTAGGACCTTTAGTATTAGGGACAGAAAAAAAAAAATAGTCATTTTAGGGGGGATTGTGAAGGAATGTGATGTAGATAATAATAATAGTAATCTGAAAATGTCTATTTTCTTATGTGCATACATATTTTTCTCCTTACTCATTATATAAGTATACAGGTTTGCTCTGTTCCTATATTTTCTCAAGATGGCGGATACCCCCTACATCCCACACATCAGAAGAACGCGGAACTGGAGATAAAACCAAAGAGAGCCAAACCTCGTTATGAACATTCTCCATCTTCTTTACTATCTTAACCAATGAGATGTACCTATTAGACTAACATAGCAATGACGTATTTGTGTGTATAAAACATTAACACCGCCTTGAATAAATTAGAAGTGAAACAAGTAATAGCGCTGAGCGTGTCTCAGAGTGTTTACTTTTATATGCATGCATATCAACACTTTTCAAATTAGAGACAGCAGCAGATAACCTTGGGCTCGATTGGAGCTCTTAATCATTTCCATAACACATGTCCTAATTACTAAGGATAAAAGGAGCGTTTTAAGACCGTGATTGGATTAAGTTTATTCATTTGTAAATGTCTACAAGATACGGGAGGATTCCATTATCTTAGGTAAATGATCCAAGTTAATAAAGCCAGAAGTTCAGCACGATAGTCAAGCAACCTATCGCAGCATGAGAAATCCATAAGGATAGCCTCCATGTGGCATATTTAAAACAGGGAGAAGAATGTGGTGCTGCAGTTATGAAAACCAACCACCTCCACGACAGACGCAAAAGACAGACTGCACTACCCCCTGCCTTTACTACCCCAGTGTAACAAAAAAACGAAGAGCATGGCATGTGGTTTCAATGCAGCCACAAAAAAGCCTTTGCAGCAGAGAAACAAAAACACACACTCAGACCAGAGCTCAGGGACACCGCCATGAATTTTCTATGTTGGGCCATGTGGGATCATGTGAACGAATACAGGATATGCACAGAAAGTACCCCCTACTGCAGGACGGCTTGTGAGTAAACGTGCTACTTTGCATTTTGCATGGGGATAGCACAGGATCTCCAACATTATGCGATTTAAAATTATATAGTATAAGCCCCAATTCTGCATTACGAGCACAGGACAGGTTTGGATAAATTATGCCAACTTCAGACCCTCACCTACTACTCCTGGGCCTTTCACCTCTTCCACGTGCCCTTTGGCATTGGTTATTCTCCAGTAGCGGGTATCCAACTGACATGCCTTCTCTGGTAAAGCATCTTTGGCCATTTGCAGTCTGGAGATCAAGAGAGAGGCGGACATTACTGTCTGAAAGATTGACAAGTATTTGCAGACAAAAACAGTTTATTATGTTTAAACAGCATAATTTGCATCTTTTTGTACAAACATAAAAGTACATGTAAATCCTATCAATTACATTTCATTTGCGAAAGCGCCATGTATCACAATCTCCACTCTTCTTCTGTTGTCAGGAGTGCTGGTCTCCTGCAACCCCTTCTTGTCTACATGCTCTCCAGAAATGCCTTTGTAACAGACAAACAGGCTTTTTAAAAGGCCCATGGATGCCATTCCTCTGCAGTGTACGTCATATTCTGTCACGGGAAACAATCACCCCTCTTTGGCTTTCTACTTCTTTACTTATCAGTCAGAATACTGGAGCAAAACTGCAGTTAAGTAAAGCTTTGCTGATCTTGTAGCCTTCACCTTTATTCTGTAAAGAAATGATAATCCTTTCTCAGGCCTTGTGACATTGTTGAGAGCATGAAATGGGAGGGGTTTTCTTTTATAAGCAACTGTCTGCTAGATATCCGTTTAATGATTAGACTCACCTGTAGCTGAATTCTTTTTAACCACTTCCGGACCGCCCACCGTGGATATACGTCGCTACTTTGAAGTTAAATACCATTGTATTTAACAGATAGCTGCCATAACCCCAGTATTTTTATTCACGGCGGGCAATACACTTTTACCACTTCAGCCCTGGAAGATTTGGCTGCTCAATGACCAGGCCATTTTTTGCGATACGGCACTGCGTCACTTTAACTGACAACTGCGCGGTTGTGTGACGCTGTACCCAAACAAAATTGATGTCCTTTTTCCCCCACAAATAGAGCTTTTTTTTGGTGGTATTTGATCACCTCTGCCATTTTTATTTTTTGCGCTATAAACAAAAGAAGAGCGACAATTTTGAAAAAAAAACTAAAAAAAAAAAAAAAAAAAAACTAAAAAGAACTTTTTGCTATAATATCCCATTTTTTTTTCAAAAAAAATACTTTTTTTTTTTTAAAACATTTTTTCCTTAAACTTCCCTCTTAAGACTGGGGTGCATGTTTTATACACCAATACGATAATTAGGATTTTGCTTTCTAAAATTTAGCTTTGCTCTTAAGACTTTCATTGGGGCGTATTCATTTTTGCAACATGGTCTTGAATTTTTTTTTAGGAAAAACACTTTGTGTGCAAAATAACAAATATTGGTTTCAATTAATGAGCCCACATTTGTTGGAGTATTTTGTAGTATAGCGTCCCATAGAAAATGTTGATTCTGAAAGAAAAGTAAAAGGTTTTCTGACAAATCTGTTGGGATGTACTCATTTATGCTTAGCGCTGTAATTTTGGTCTCTGTATCCCCAGAGAATCCTGTAACCTTATTTATTCTACTAAAAGAAAACTTGCAATAAAAAAAAAAAAAAAATTATTAAAACCACCACAGGACAGGTTTGGCTGTTTAGGGCAGGTTTGATGGTAACAGAGGACCATTCCAGTGCCATGTGTGTTGGCACAGGCACTTATGGACTTCACTGGGAGAGAGTGTGTGACCAGGCACTGTCAGGAACTCAGCAAGACCCCTTTCACACTGGGGCTGCCCGTGCGTTAGCGATAAAAGGGCGCTCGTTTTAGCGGCGCTTTACCTCTGTTTAAGCGGCGCTTTTTGGCCACTAGCGGGGCGCTTTTAACCCCAAAGAAGTGGTTAAAAACACCCGTGCTGCGGTGCTTCAGAAGTGCTGCCCATTCATTGCAATGGGCAGGGACGTTTTGTATACAACGCTCTTAAACTGCCCCAAAAAGATGCTGCTTGCAGGACTTTTTCTGACATCTCGCAAGCGCATGGCCAGTGTGAAACCACTCGGGCGGCATGGGAGGCACTTTTCAGGCGCTATTTCTAGCGCTAAAACACCTGAAAACTGCCTCAGTGTGAAAGGGGTCTAACAGGGCAAACGGGTTTATGTATGAAAATGTGTGTAGTTGTATCATTACTAGCTAGTAACTAATGCTAATTACTAACTAGTAACCTCTGTGGTCCCTCTGGTTTTGGGTTTAATACAGCTTTCACACAATCACATTTTTTAAATGATTAGCACTGTTCACGCTTACTTGATTCTGTAGGTGAAGAAGAAGTGTGGTGGGTGAATAGAGCTCAGCTCAGGAAGGAAGGAAGTGGAGACTGACACCGACAGCTCATCAGTAGTGGCCACACAGTCCTGCTCATGTTCATACCTGAGGGGAAGAAAAAATAAATAAATCTGTTAAAAAGGACTCCATACACAACATGAATAGGCGAGTTCTCAAGTATAGGAGACTTAGTTTTAAACATTCCAAACACAATATGCACGAATACTAACCACACACAAAAGCCCCTGGTTTCTTCTACCAGATGAATACCTTAAAAAAAAGGATAAAGTTCACCTTTTGACAAAAAAATAATAAAAAGCACATTTCTTCGTTTTGGGAGCCTGTCAAGCATTGCACCAGCGATGGAGGTCTCCTGCAGATCTGTGGATATGGTTTGAAGGAGCACTTGCAGGGGCCAGTGCATTCTTAACATGTTACATGTTACACCCTGAATATGGGTTTAACATGTTATGAAAGGTGAACTTATCCTTTAACAAGCTTGTGGTCAGGGCTCTGCAAATCCAAGTGCCAGGCCCTGTACATTTCGTTTTCTGTACTGTTTTTTTTTTTTTGTTTTTATTATTATACACACACAGTGCCTTGAAAAAGTATTCATACCTCTTGAAATTTTCCACATTTTGTCGTCATGTTACAACCAAAAATGTAAATGTATTTTATTGGGATTTTATGTGATGGACCAACACAAAGTGGCACATAATTGTGAAGTGGAAGGAAAATTACACTGCCCATCACCCTGAACACACCATCCCCACTGTGAAACGTGGTGGTGGCAACATCATGTTGTGGGGATGCTTTTCTTCAGCAGGGACAGGGAAGCTGGTCAGAGTTGATGGGAAGATGGATGGAGCCAAATACAGGGCAATCTTAGAAGAAAACCTGTTAGAGTCCACAAAAGGCTTGAAACTGGGGCGGAGGTTCACCTTCCAGCAGGACAATGACCCTAAACATACAGCCAGAGCTACAAAAGAATGGGTTGGATCAAAGCATATTCATGATTTAGAATGGCCCAGTCAAAGTGCAGACCTAAATCCAATTGAGAATCTGTGGCAAGACTTGAAAATTTCTGTTCACAGACGCTCTCCATCCAATCTGACAGAACTTGAGATATTTTGCAAAGTACAATGGGCAAAAATGTCACTCTCTAGATGTGCAAAGCTGGTAGAGACATCCCCAAAAAGACTTGCAGCTGTAAATGCAGTGAAAGGCGGTTCTACAAAAGTATTGACTCAGGGGGGCACCATACAAATGTACCCCACACTTTTCACATATTTATTTGTAAAAGGCATTTATCATTTTCCTTCCATTTCAAAATTATGTGCCACTTTGTGTTGGTCTATCACATAAAATCCCAATGAAATACATTTAAGTTTTTGACAAAATGTGGAAAATTTCAAAGGGGTATGAATACTTTTTCAAGGCACTGTACAGAGATCAAGTGGCAGCACAACTCTAGCCAGAAGCAAGCACAATTCAGATCTTATGAAAGCCTTTAAAAAACTTGCAATTTATACCAATGTTCCACTATAAACAAAGCGCCTGGACTGCCCGCTTTCCCATCTGATCCCATATGATTGAATACGGTAAGTTATGCATTTTGTCCATGCTACCTGAAGATCTGGTCCCTGATGATGGGGTAGTCACATGACACTACACGCTCCACATAGGTGGTGAACCACTGAGAGAAGGAGGTGCCTGATATGGAGAGAATAGACAAAGACTTAATAATAGTCTTTAATAGTCTTAATAATAGTCTTATAAGTCTAATAAGGAGCCGACGCGGCCTAATCCTCTCCTCAACTCACATTTAAAAAGGGAAACCATAATGGTTTAGAGTTGACCTTTTTTTTAACCTTTTCAATATATACACAGTACATGCACCACATCCACACACACACACACACAACTCAATTACCAAATAAACATTAAAAGCTGAACTTTTTAAAAAAGTTAGCCAGGCATACAAGAAAATGAAAAAAAAAAATTCAATAAAATCTTTTGCTGAAATATTTGTAGAAAATCTGCTCCACCAGGTCTCTTAGAGGTTGAAAGGCAATTCAAACAACTTACTGTAAAACCCAGGGTATCATGGACACACCTTTTGGGGGTTTGTGACCATGTTGGTCTGGGGATTACAGTACAACCGTAATCCCCAGACCAACGTAATCCCTCTCCATTGCCCCTTTCTGTGGGTGTCCCCCAAAGCTCTGTTCTTGGACCCCTTCTCTTCTCTATCTACACCGCCTCCCTTGGTCACTTGATAACCGCCCACGGCTTCCAATACCACTTATACGCCGATGACGCCCAAATCTATCTGTCTACTCCTCACCTCACTCCTTCAGTCTCCTCTCGCATTACTAACTTACTAATTGACATATCAGCATGGATGTCGCACCACTTCCTTAAACTAAATCTCTCTAAAGCTGAGTTATTAATATTTCCCCCCGCCCGTGACCCCCTCTACGATTTTTCCATCAAAATCAACAATGCAACCATCAGTCCCTCCCCTCATGCCAGGGTACTAGTTGTAATCCTAGTAAACTTGTCACTTCAGCCTCAAATCCAATCGTTGACAAAAGTTTGTAGAATTCACCTCCGTAACATCTCTAAAATTTGCCCCTTTTTAACAAATGAAACCATCAAGCTCTTCATTCACTCCCTTGTTATCTCTCGCCTTGACTATTGCAACTCCCTTCTCATTGGCTTACCTCTCCATAGGCTATTCCCTCTTCAGTCTATCATTAATGCTGCTGCCAGACTTATCCACCTTACCAACCGCTCAGTGTCTGCCAACCCTCTCCTCCAATCCCTACCCTGGCTCCCAATTGCCCAGCGAATTAAATTCAAAATACTAGCCACAACATACAAAGCCATTCACAACTCTGCCCCGAGCTACATCACCAATCTGGTCTCCAAATAGCACCCAAATCATCCTCTCCGCTCTTCTCAAGACCTCCTACTCTCAAGCTCTCTCATCGCCTCCTCCCATGCCCGTCTCCAGGATTTCTCCAGAGCCTCTCCCATCCTCTGAAACTCACTACCTCCACCTGTCCGGCTATCCCCTACTCTTGCTACCTTCAGGCGATCCCTGAAAACTCATCTCTTCGGGAAAGCCTATAACGTCTCTAACTAATCCTTTTACCACTTCCATCAGCTCATTCCCGACAGTTACAACCTTTTGTACCACCTGCCCCACCCTATTAGATTGTAAGCTCTTCTGAGCAGGGCCCTCTTAATCCTCCTGTATCTTATTGTATTATAACTGTATTGTCTCCCTTTTATATTGTAAAGCGCTGCGTAAACTGTTGGCACTATATAAATCCTGAATAATAATAATAATAATCCGTTAATAGCTCTTTACTGGATTTAAGACCACAAGCCCCAAGAATGTCACATGACCAGTTGGATGACTGCTCAATTAAGACACCTTTCACACCAAGCCGCCTATAGCGTCGGCGGTAAAACGCCACTATTTATAGCTGCGTTTTACCATCGGATCTGCGGCGCATTTCGGCCGCTAGCGGGGCGCTTTTACCCCCCGCTAGCGGCCGAGAAAGGGTTAAAAACCTCCCGCAATAGCGGCGTTTTGCCGGCGGTATCCCAGCGCTGCCCCATTGATTTCAATGGGGAGCAGCGGTGGAGGAGCAGTAAACACATGCTCCTTCACCGCTCTAAAGAAGCTGCTGGCAGGACTTTTCCTGACGTCCTGCCAGCGCAGCGCTCCGGTGTGACAGCCCTCGGGCTTTCACACTGGAGACAATGCTGCAGCCGTTTGAGGGCGGATTGCAAGCGCTATTTTTAACACGCTCGGTGTGAAAGGGGTCTTAAGGAACATAATTTTTTTTTTATGTATGGGTTTCAGGGTGATGGTGGGGGGTTAAAGCTGATCTTCATGTTTCCTATCACTTTAAATAGCTCACTTGGATCAAATGAACCATTTCCTTTACCAAGCGCTGCACTGGCTCTAAGCACTGTGTGCATTACATGAAATTATCAGCTACATACAGTACACAGTGCTGGATTCTGGCTGTAAGACAGAGACTTCCCATCTCACACCCAGAACACTGCAGAGTCAGTCTGAGCAGTACTCAGCCATTCATAGGCAGCTTTGAATTCTGTGAATGAATTCAAAGTTCCTCTGATTGGCTGAGGCAGAGGGGCAGGCTGAGGACATCACGATCTCCGACTTGGACAGTTGGAGGAAGCTTTGTATTCATTCACAGAATAAAAAGCTGCCTATGAATGGCTGAGCACTGCTCAGACCGACACTGCAATGTTCTGGGTGAGAGAAGGGAAGTCTCTGTCTTACAGCCAGAATCCAACACGGTGTACTCTATGTACATACAGTGCTTAGAGCCAGCGCAACACTTAAGTGAAGGAAATAGTTTGGACCAGCTTGGTGCAAATGAACTATTTAAAGTCACAGAAAACCTGGAGGTCAGCTTTAAATACAGATTGTGCTTTAATACATGACAAAGGATACCAAAGCACTTTGGGTTAGCCAGGGAGGCCACTCAGTAGGAGGAGCAAGAGAGCTGTTTCACTGAAACTTTGGACCAAGCTGTCCAATAAGATCACAACAGTAAGCATCTTACCCGTGTACCTGTTGTAAACGTTAAAAAGTACCCCTCTAAGTTAGAACCAAGAACATATCTTACCTGTGATGAACATATCCAGGGCAGCTGGGTTATGTGCAGTTTGGTCCTAAAACACAGAACACAAGCACTTACACTCAGATTCAGTGACGTTTGACTCCTTTTTTTCCCCCTTTTTTCAAAACTTGGTTGTTTCTTGCAGATTAGTCAATTATACTAAGGCTACTTTCACACTGGGGCGTTGAGGGCATCGGTGGTAAAGCGCCGCTATTTTTAGCAGCCCTTTGCCGTAGTTTTTGCGGAGGTTTTTGGCCGCTAGTGGGCCGCTTTTAACCCCCGCTAGCGGATGAAAAACGGTTAAGACCGTCTGCAAAGCGTCGCTGTTTTTTTGCAGTTTTGCCGGTGGTTCAGCGGCGCAGCCTATTAATTTCAATGGGCAGAATCGATTTAGGAGCGGTGTATACACCGCTCCTACAGCACTGCAAAGATGATGCTTGCAGGACTTTTTTTACCGTCCTGCCAGGGCACCGCTCCAGTGTGAAAGCCCTCGGGCTTTCACACTGGAGTAAGAGGAGAGGCTCTTTACAGGCGCTATTTTTAGCGCTATAGCGCCTGTAAAGAGCATCAGTGTGAAAGCAGCCTTATACTTGATCCACAAATACATTTCTATTTCACTTGACTATTACTAACAATCAACCAATATGCTGACTTCTCATAAGCTGGGAACTCCAGCAGCAAGATCACGTCAGAACTCCTAGCTTTGCCCAAATGTCATTACACAAATAAAATGATGACATCATTCCTCAATACAGTCTTCATAATGTAGACAAACAGCTGGTGAACAAAATGTTCCTGGTAAGTGTTTTGGAGAAGATAGCTTTTAGAGCAAACTTGTTCTTTGCCCATACAGGCAAAGTTATGAGAGTGTGTTGTATTGGAAGCACTACAAGGATGTATGTTTTTTTTTTTTTTTGCTCACTGATACCTCAAATATACCTTCAGGGAATTAGGGTGAAATGTGCAAAATGCACATCCTTGGGTGGCCAAAGGCCAGGCTTAAAAACTAAAATATGCCTGTGAAGAGCAGTCACTTTTCAAAACCCTTGACTCATCAATCAAGTCTTTACTTATCGGATATCAAATGAAGAGTCTACCATTTTTTTTTTTTGGTAGAAGCTTGAGACCTAAAGCAATTTAATCTGTCAAAAAGCCCCTGATATTTATACCACCTACTGCATTAGTCAGTACTTATGGCTCCTGTCTGACTAAAGCTCAGAGGAAGTTAGTGGGGTTTGTGTTCTTTGGCAACCTGGCAGACCCTGACCACAACCATACACAACTTCCGACGCCTACACCAAATTTCGGAAGATTTGGGATCCTTGGATAGCCTATAACGACCACTTACATTTTAACCATTCTTTACTCTCCATTTAACCATTTCGATGGACATCTTTTGTGTTTTGTAACCAGCTGACCCATACGGGATTCTTGCCCGACAAAGGGGCCCTGCGTGGCTCTGAAACGTTGCTGTATGTTAATCATGTGACCACGGAAGATAAATCTCTTTTGAGGAATCCTTGGTGTGCCGATGACCTTTTCTTCACTTCTACCATATATGAAGGGGTATGCCCCCAATGGGGGCAGTAGAAGGAATAGGGCATCCCTGTTGATGACATTTTCTTCACTTTGATCATCCGCGGTTTCCAGCCTATGTCAGAGCCACCTAGAGATGGAGGAACGAGAAGCCAGAACAGGAAGTCATGAGGAACAGTCCACTCCCAAGGTGTAGGGGAGCATCTGAACCACCTAGAGATGGAGGAACGAGAAGCCAGAACAGGAAGTCATGAGGAACAGTCCGCTGCCGAGGTATAGGGAAGCGCCTAAGCCACTCAAAGAAGGCAGAACAGGAAGTCACGAGGAACATTCCACTGCCGAGGTATAGGGGAGAAGAGGACAGCGTCGGCTGCTGGGGGGGGAACGTGGGATCTGGTAAGGAAAAGTTCTATATTGAACCACCTTAGATGCAAATAAGCAATTAACCCCTTTAGTGCCGGGGCAGCCACAATGCAAGGGAGAAGTTATACTTTCCCCAGAGACAGGCTTTAAGTATTCCTGTGTCAATGGATAATAAAAAAAGTGAAAGATCACTCTGAATAAGTTGACCCTTTACTGTGGGAGCAACAAGAAGAAATATATTCTGGTGTGTTATCCCAAGGCATATGTACACCAGTAAGTAGGCTGTGACAGTACTAGGTCTGTGTGTACCTGTAGTGCACACTACCCTCTTAACCTGTGCCAAATGCTATCAAACCCTCCATGTTCTAGTCAAATGAGTTCAGCAATATTGAAGGAATTAGTTGGCATTGCCAGCCTGATTTACAGCAGATTGCTCATCTCTAAACCGACCCACAGCAAGCACATCTACATACAAAGCAAAAAGTCCATAATCGCAAGTGCTCATGTAGCCTAAATTTAGAAGTTACTGTAAAACTAACAAAATGGTAATGAAACTCTCTTAGCAATTATTATACATGAGTTACCGTTACCTTCTCTAATCTGTAATAACACATTTGCATTAAAGTCATACAAAAAAAAAAATTATTATTAATAATAATCCTTACTGGACACTGATAGAAGATTTCATTGCAATTTCTTCCTTCTGCATCTGCCAGTGCCAAGTACTGGCTGAGCCCTGTGTGGATACAGAAGGTGATAGGCAAGCACTGGTTGAGCCCCGTCCTGCGCTGGAATCCGCCCGCTGCCGTGTCAACGTCCAGCAAGTCCTCTGACCGGTAATGGTTTGACAGAGCCATGCTGCCCATTAACCTAGAACAGAAAAAAAAAATGGAACATGGCATGAGCAACAAAAAACAACCAGCGCAGGTTAGAGAGCATTTCACCAGTAACAAATGAACTAGTCTATGAACTGCTCAAGATATCTAGGACACATCATACATGCTAAATCCAAAAGTCCTCTCAATATTTCCATAAAGAAGTTCCTTTTAAAAAAAATAAAAAAATAACTGCACATTGATTTGGACCAGTGCAAAAAGCAAGGTCCATAAAGACATGGATGAGCGATTTTGGGGTGGAGGAACTTGACTGGCCTGCACAGAGAGTCCCGAGCTCAACCCGATAGAACACCTTCGGGATGAATTAGAGCGGAGACTGCGAGCCAGGCCTTCTTGTCCAACATCAGTGCCTGACCTCAAAAATGCGCTACTGGAAGAATGGTCAAACATTCCTATAGACACACTCCTAAACCTTGTGATCAGCCTGTCCAGAAGAGTTGAAGCTGTTATAGCTGTAAAGGGTGGGCCAACTCAATTCTGAACCGTACGGATCAAGACTGGGATGCCATTAAACTTCATGTGCGTGTAAAGGCAGGCGTCCCAATACTTTTGACAATATAGTGTAGCTGGAGGAGTATTTACCCTACACAAGGTCCCTAACACAGATCCAACTAAACGCCCTTCTCCAGCTCAAAACCCTTTATCCACATTACAGACACAAGCAGGCTTAAAAAAAAAAAAAAAAAAAAAAAAAAAAAAAAAAAATCTGCCTGGCACAGCCATACAGAAGTAACAAAGCATTCTCAACACTACACACTAGGTGAAGCATTTTGCCTTGTTCAGAGCTGGTTGGAAAGCAGTCGATGCTCCGTTAAGAAAATGACGCAAGGCTCACTCTCCATTACTCACCCAGGCACCACAAGCTTCTGTCCATTGTGTATTCGCAACGAGCAGCGATAATCGTCGGGAAGTTTACAGCCTACCCTTTCTTCAACAGCATCAAGATCTTCCTCGGGAACCCCAGCTGCCAAAGCATCGCAAGAACGTCAACAACATAGAAAAATAAAATTACAATCAATTTATCAAATATTTGCATTAAGGCCTTCTCGCCGTGGGCACATATGCGGCCTCGTGTAAGTAGGTCTTTTTCTGTGGGTCAGTAGCACTGTGGCTGGTGCCCCTTTCACATCACCCCCTTCCCCCACAGTAGTGCCCTCTGCCCATTTCACATCAAACCCTTGTTTCCCACAATACTGCCCTCTACCACGATATAGATTAAAAGCCTCGTATGTGCAGCAGCCCCCCTAATACTTATCTGAGCCCCCTCTCTGTCCACAAGTGTCTCAGCCGTCCGGGACACTCCCTCCTGATTGGGAGAGACAGCAGCAGCACCATTGGCTCCCACTGGTGTCAAAGGCAGTTAGCCAATCAGGAGAGCGAGGGGGGGGTGGGGGCTGAACCGTAGATCTGTGTCTGAATGAAAACACGGAGCTGCAGCTCGGCTTGGGTGCCCCCATAGCAAGCTATCTGGGGGCACTCAACAGGAGGGAGGGACCAGGAAAGCCAAGGAGGAACCCGAGAAGAGAAGGATCCAGGCTGCTCTGTGCAAATCCACTGCAACAGAGCAGGAAAGTATAAACATTTTTTAAAGTATAAACTTTTCTTTCTATAAAAAAAAAAAAAAACAACAAAAAGACACAAGACTTTCCCGCACTGAAAGAGTTAAAAGTGATTGTAAAGGAGCCCCACTGCAAGAGTATTTTTTGTTTTCTAACAAAAATAACCAGTAAAATGCTCTGTAGTGCCAAAAGGTGCACAAAAGTTATTTATGTGTAAACCAGTGGTTTCCAAACTGTGGCCCGTTGCTGGCCTTTATCCAGCTCTTGGGCCACCATTAAACCCCACCTGCATCAACGATGGGCCACCATTAAACCCCACCTGCATCAACGATGGGCCACCATTCCTCCCACCGGCACCAACGATGGGCCACCATTCCTCCCACCGGCACCAACGATGGGCCACCATTCCTCCCACCGGCACCAACGATGGGCCACCATTCCTCCCACCGGCACCAACGATGGGCCACCATTCCTCCCACCGGCACCAACGATGGGCCACCATTCCTCCCACCGGCACCAACGATGGGCCACCATTCCTCCCACCGGCACCAACGATGGGCCACCATTCCTCCCACCGGCACCAACGATGGGCCACCATTCCTCCCACCGGCACCAACGATGGGCCACCATTCCTCCCACCGGCACCAACGATGGGCCACCATTCCTCCCACCGGCACCAACGATGGGCCACCATTCCTCCCACCGGCACCAACGATGGGCCACCATTCCTCCCACCGGCACCAACGATGGGCCACCATTCCTCCCACCGGCACCAACGATGGGCCACCATTCCTCCCACCGGCACCAACGATGGGCCACCATTCCTCCCACCGGCACCAACGATGGGCCACCATTCCTCCCACCGGTACCAACCATGGGCCACCATTCCTCCCCCCCGACACCAAGGATGGGCCACCATTCCTCCCCCCCGACACCAACGATGGGCCACCATTCCTCCCCCCCGACACCAACGATGGGCCACCATTCCTCCCCCCCGACACCAACGATGGGCCACCATTCCTCCCCCCCGACACCAACGATGGGCCACCATTCCTCCCCCCCGACACCAACGATGGGCCACCATTCCTCCCCCCGACACCAACGATGGGCCACCATTCCTCCCCCCCGACACCAACGATGGGCCACCATTCCTCCCCCCAACACCAACTAAAAGGTGCAAGCTCATTTTACTTGCCCTTTGCTTGGAAAGTCTGGAGGACCTCTTGGTGTAAACTATGGAAATCATTCTGGACATTAAAAACAAAACCCCCATCTGTAACTCCTTGCCTAGATACGTGTCCATTAAAAAAGGAACCGCCCGCCCCCACCACCACACCTGCAATTTGATATTATAGAGCAGTGATGGCGAACCTTGGCACCCCAGATGTTTTGGAACTAAATTTCCCATGATGCTCATCCACTCTGCAGTGTACTTGAGCATCATGGGAAATGTAGTTCCAAAACATCTGGGGTGCCAAGGTTCGCCATCATGGTTATAGAGAATGTGAGCAGGAAGAGCTGGTTCACACAAAGTGGGCAGGGACACCCAAATGGACAGCAGCAGAGTCGGAAATTATGGTAGGGAGATCTTACCATTAACACTATGCTAAGCATACAAGATTCAGCCCACCTGGCTCTACCTATATCTAAAACCGAGCATCCTCAAATAAATAAATAGCTCCAGACACATAATTATAGTGATTGATAGTTGCAGTTCATTCTCCCTTTACCCATCTCTTGTAAAGCCTGGAAGTATACCTTTTAGAGAGCTGATCATCCGTGGGCAGTTTTCACTCAAATATTCCTTGAGGGAATCCCAGGCGGCCTTTAGCTTGGCATAGTGATGTATGTATCGCCCCATATCAAAGTAATGCGCCATAAATGTTGCCTTCCAGCTTCTGTTCTTTTTCTTGTCACTTGAATGAGAAAATATTAATGCAAAATTATATTAAAAAAAAAAGAAATTAAAGGGGTTGTAAAGATGTTTTTTTTTTTTTTTTAAAATAACAAACATGTTATACTTACCTTCACTGTGCAGCTCGTTCTGCACAGAGTGGCCCCGAACCTGGTCTTCTGGGGTCCCTCGGCGGCTGTTTCAGCTCCTCCCCGCAAGCATTTACCACCTTCATGCGAGCTCCCTCGCACGGTGGTGAGTGCTTGCGGGCGCGCTCCCGTGATACAGCCGGCGGCTATAGCCGCTCGCTGTATCACTCGGCCCCGCCCCCCGGCGCGCCGCGTCATCGGATGTGATTGACAGCAGCGCGAGCCAATGGCTGCGCTGCTTTCAATCCATCCACTGCAGCCAATCAGCGACCAGGCTGAGCTGCAATGAAGCTGACGAGGACGAGGAGCGAAGATTCGAGGCGTCAGGTAAGTAAAACGGGGGGGGCTGGGGCGGCGGTACTGTCAAAAGTTTTTTCACCTTAATGCATAGAATGCATTAAGGTGAAAAAATTTTTACCTTTACAACCCCTTTAAGGCATTCTAAAGAAAAAAAAATACAACACTTGTACAGAGCAAAGTAGAACTGAAAGCAAAAGTTTCTTTTGTTAGTTTTGGAGAGGGTAAGGGAGGGTAATAACCCCTGTCAGGATTTTTTGCCATCCGTTTCCTATTGGAGAAATTTCACTTCACTTCCTGTCCCATAGGCACATCATGAAGTGAGAGGAACCCTCCCCCCCCTCCCTCCATAGTGAGGGAATCCCTCACTTACCAAAACCAGTGTCCCCATTGGAAGATTTCCTCTCTATTATTCTGGTGACCACTCAAAACACTCTCGGTAAGAAAGGTCACTAAGACAAATAAAAAAGTATGAAGCTCCCCAATGGGGACACAGACAGCAATAAATAAAAATAAAAAAAATAAACACCTGACAAGTGTTCTAATCCCTCTCCACTCTTTCCAATACTGCAGTAGGCCATAAACAGTTTTTAAATTTGAATTATTCATAAATAGAATTCCAGCGATCAGTTTCCTTTATATAGTTAGTTTGGGCCAAAACAAACTACTTCCATTACACATGTTCATGTGGCTGCTGTGTGCGTTGCAATGTACAAGTGCATTAGCTTCCAACAGCATGCAGTGCTGCGTTCTGACAGCAGTACCGGTGACTTCCTGTCTCCTGCTGGAACTAAACAGTCGGGTTGAGCGTTTCGCCACCATTCAGGAGTAGTCTTCCATTATTATCAACAAATAAAAGACTTCCTCTGACTGGCCGAAATGGAGAGGCGGGCAGACAGTCATGGTTTGCACCTCAGCCAATTAGAGAAACCTTTGTACAAATTAAGAATAGAAGGCTCTTCCTGAATGGCAGAAAAGCACTCAGCCCAACTCTTTTTGGTTCCGGAAGCAGTCAGCGTGTCGCTCATGCTGCATACTGCATGTAGCTAATGTAACTACAGTACATCAGAACATAAAAAGAGCTGTGCTAACAAAATTCAATGTAATAAATCAATATAAATCTCACAATCAGTCACGTAAGCAAGTATCTCCGCCCTATCTGCTTAGTCGCACGTGACGTCGGATGACCTCACTTGTGACAAAACGTGTAGGGAGGAGATATGTGCTGAAGTCCTTGCGTCTTACTGATCCTGGAAGTGCAGGCGTTATGAGAATTGCTGCCAAAATCATTTGTTTACTGTATTGCGCAAAGACTTCTTTTAGCACGCAAGTGTGATTTTATTGTTTTAATAAAGTTATACCAAGGATATCACACCATTGGTGCATTTTGTCTTTATATTCCTCTTTTGAGCAAGAGGATCTGTGGCGGAGGAGTATCATTCATTTCCTGCCCCCCTATGGAAAGGAGTTGGGGCTGCCTTTTTGCTGTCCACCCTGTGACGATTATGATTTGAGCTTGGTAGAACTTCTATGGGTCATCTGCGGCGGCCGTAAGTGTGCATTTTTACCATTTGTGGCAGTGGTTTTACACAAGGATGGGATAGCTCAATGGTGATGGACACTTACTGTATTAAGGAATTTACTGGTTCAATCACGTAGAGGTCGGTTTCCTCTCTCTTCATATTTGTCTTATATCATTGGCGTTTCTATTGTGAGATGTATATTTATTATCACATTGAATTGTGTTAGTTCAGCTCTGATGTTTATGTTATATTGTACTGTGTCAATACTTCACAGTTGAGTTGCTGCTTTTGTACACTGATTGGTTGTTCACCAACTCAAGTGCAGTTTAATTACACAATAACTACAGTACAGTGAGGTGCAAGCAGAAGCCACATCAATGTGTAATGGAAACAGTTTGTTTGACCAAGCCTGGCCCACACAAACTGAAAGAAGAACTAAACCCAAATTATTACTGGTTTTCCAAAAAAAAAAAAACAGTTGCCAGTGTGCCTATGTCAGCTCTCACCCGAACTTTAAAGTGGATGCAAACCTGATTCATGAAATCTGACCTATGCACATATAGCTGTAGTGTTTTCTTATCTCTCTCCAAAGCACTGAGTCCTGTGTGTTTCTGCCGTTTTGTTTCTCTGTTATCTGCATGATAACTTCTGACAAGTTCTCCAGGACGGGACATAAAACCAGCCTGAAGTTTGTGTCAGGGGAGGCTGCTATAAATAGATTAGCAGAGAGCTTGTCTTGTCAGAGCATAGCTCTGCAAGTCTCTGCTTATGTGGATGGGGGTGTGTACCTTTCCTCCAATCAGCTGTCTCCTTGTGTAAGCAAAGGCTACACTCACAGTGCAGAATGAGGAAGTAAAAATATCTAAAGAATATAGAAAGGGAAAGACAGCAGATATACATGAAAAGCTTATGTAGGGAGATTTGTTTCATCTCTGTGTATAATCTACGGCTGTTCACTTCACTGGGTATATGTGAGGGTTTACCTCCACTTATGCGGCTGTTATCTTAACAGATCACATGTGCAGCACCATGGCAACTGCAGATCAAGCAGAGGCCAAGATAGCAGCTTCCTTGGCTGTAAAGGATAGGGAGGGTTTAGTTCCATTTTAAAGTCGAACAAAAGCTGGAATTCATTTTCAAAAATGCAGCAATACAAGATTATAAATTAAAAAGGATATGAAGTAAACTTACTCAGACACAAGCCAATACTTCCGGCACGGCCGCTTCCATAGAGGATCATGGTTGGACAGCTGGTTGAGTCTTCGGTTAACAAGACTGCAGCTACAAGGAAAAAAAATCAATCATCATACAAGTAAAATATGCAGAGAAACAGGTTGTCATGTATACACTGGTGGAGCAGGTTTTGTCATTTGAATTTGCTACCCAGAACCCCACCATCATTGGCTGATGGTACATGGATCTCTTTTGTACCCCTGTATGAGATACAAAATTAGAAAAATTAAACATTAAAAAAAATAAAAGTGTGAGTAGGGGCCAGTTCACACCATAGAAACGCAGTTGGGATGCGTTCCAGGTGCTTTTCTGCATGCGCGTTTTGGATGTGTACCAGTGCGATTTTGAGGCAGTCCAGTGCATTTTTTCCCCTCTTTTTTCTTACCCTTAAATAAGGACATGTGTGTTCCAGTGCGCTTTTGTGTGTTTAGGTGCATTTCTGATGCGTTTTACTGTTTTCCAGTACAGTCCAGGAAAAATGCAGCATGTTCTATTTTTTTTCTGGAACTGGAACGCACTGGTGTGAACTACGCCATTGAAAACCATATAACCTACTTTCCATGCATTTTTGATGCAGAAGAAAAAAAAAAAAAAAAAGAAGACGCACTGGACTGCATGTAGTGTGAACTGGCCCTTCAAGCGGAGTTCCACCCATTTAAAAGTCAGCAGCTACAAAAAGTGTAGCTGCTGACTTTTAATAATCAGACACTCACCTGTCCCGCGGCCCAGCGATGCGGGCGCAGGAAGCCTCGCTCATCTCCCTCTCCACAACATTCTAACTGTGGGCGCCTGGCTGTGGCTTCAAAGCCAGGTGCGCATGCGTGAGCCGTGCTGCGAATTGCCGGGCAATCTTCTGGGACCTGTGACGTGTTCCAGAAGATTGCAGGGAGTGGGGAGGGGTGAACTTCCTTCCGGCGCCAAGGTGCCAGAGGAGGAAGTGGGAGCTGGCTGCCCACCCCCCCCCCCCCAAAAAAAAAAAAAAATGACATGCCAAATGTGGCATGTCAGGGGGTCACCATCACTTAAAGCGGAAGTCCTATTTTTGGGTGGAACTCTGCTTTAAAGTGCATAAGAGAGAAAGAGGAAACGAAAAACAAAGTGATGACAGTATAGTCCCGTGTTTAATATCCCCAGATTTGAGCCCAAAGGTCAGTGCAGTTTATGCACACTTAAAAAAAAACAAAAAAAACAAACACTACTTTAGGTCTAAAAGATTAAAGTGGTTGTAAACCCTTACAGACCACTTTTTACTACAGGTAAGCCTATAATAAAGCTTACCTGTAGCTACCCAAGATATCTCCTAAACCTGCACGGTTTACCGTTCCTCCACCGCCCCTGCCCATTGAAATGAACTGATAACGCTGCCGAAGCCCCTGCAAAGTGCTTTTCAGTCGCACTTAACCCTTTCTTTGGCCGCTACTGGGGGTTAAAAGCGCCTCGCTAGCGGCCGAATAGCGCCACTAAAACGACGGTTAATCGCCACTCAATGTGAAAGGGCTCTAAGAGAGTGCTTCCAAACTCAGCTTGATACCTGTATAGATGATACTTGGGAGCCAGAAATCTTGCTGATTGATAGGGGATCAAATACTTATTTCACTCATTAAACTGCAAATCAATTTATAAACTTTTTTGAAATGCGTTTTTCTGGATATTTTTATTGTTATTCTACCTCTCACTGTTAAAATAAACCTACCATTAAAATTATAGACTGATCATTTCTTTGTCAATGGGCAAACGTACAAAATCAGCAGGGGATCAAACACGGTTTCCCCCTCACTGTACATACAATTTTTTTTTTTTATTTTATTTTCATTATTTTTTTTACCATGAAAGTGGAGTTATCCTTTAACACTGCTAAACTCAGTGGAAAGACTTATTTTCCCATAGGAGATTAGTGAGAGTTTATACAAATTTGTGTCTTTTGTTATGAAAGACAACAGCTGACAGGAGCTGCGCATCCCCAAGTCAATTTGTTTTATAAAAAAAAAGTCATTCCCTACAGTCATCCAATCACAGTTGCTGCAGATTGGCACGGTGCCAGAACACAGAGAGCTTGGGAATATCGTACCAGACTGTACTGGGGACTGTACTTGATGGTGACGTATGAAGAAGTGAAGGACGGGGCGGGGACAGAACTGGTTTACATTTACAAGGATCTGTCCCTGCCAGATAACAAGCCTGGATGTGTCTCTGTGATGATATCCACACTGCATATTTATCTGACTGTACCACACCAACTCTTTGCATGCAAACATCACCTGCGGGGTTACATAACATGCAGATCTATAGAAAACCTCACACCATTTTTATTATAGGCGCTGGGCAGCTATTTCCAGTGCAAGACATGCTTGATCCCTATGGGGGCAATTCACTCCTCTGCGTTGCAGTAGTGTGCGCAAAAAAACAAACAAAAAAAAAAAACAAAAAAAAAAAACACCCATGCAAAATCTCACGTCACACCTTTTCTGTGTCAACAGAGCTTAAAGAGGTTGTAAACCTCGGGAAAACAAAAACAAGAAAAACAAAAACTAAAAAAACCAAACAAACAACAAACTAAAAAAAAAAAAAAAAAAAAAAAAAAAAAAAACTAAAAAACAAACAAACAAAAAAACAATTACAAATACATACATCGCATATACATTACAAAATACTTCCCTTAGAACGATGCCCTGGATCTGCGTCGGCCCTCCGAGCACAGCACGGATATCTTCCCCCGGAGTTACTTCCTGGTTTGCGGCTCTGGCCCTGTGATTGGCCGGAGCCGCGATGACGTCACTCCCGCGCATGCACATGGGAGCCGCCGGTCACGGCATGACTCCTGAAGAAACTACACCAGCTACCCGTTTCTTCAGTGCGCCGATGACGTCGGCAGCAGCGCATATACTGAATATCTCCTAAACTGTGCAGGTTTAGGAGATATTCAAGGTACCTACAGGTAAGCCTCGTTATAGGCTTACCTGTAGGTACAAGTGGTGTAATAGAGTTTACAACCACTTTAAGGGCTCGTTTACACCACAAAAACGCACTCCTGATCTGTTCCGGATGTGTTTCTGCATGCATTTAACACATTTTTAGGCACATTCCGGTGCGTCTCCAGATGTTTTTTTTTTTTTTTTTTTCACACTGTACTGGGGTCCTGTGCGTTGTTGATGCATTCAGGTGCGTTTTACCGCATCCCAGTACAGTCCAGTGCAGGAAAAAAATGCAGCATGTTCTACTTTTTTTTCTGGAACTGGAAAGCCCTGGAACTGACTGCTCTGGTGTGAACTATGCCATTGGAAACCATATAACCTACTTTCATTCATTTTAGTCACAGCCGGGTGCCCACACTTGCAATGCCAGCTCCGTGGAGAGGAGAAGGAGAGAAGAAAGTCTTCAGGCGGGCGCATCTCTGGATCCTGGGACAGGTGCGTGTGCATTTATTAAAAGTCAGCAGGTACACTTTGTAGCTGCTGACTTTTAATAAACACATAACTGGCTGGAACTCCGCTTTAAGAAGTGGCCACCTACCAACATAGTGAATAGTGGAGCCAGCACCCACCAGTGTTTTTTATGGGTTTTTCTTTTTTTTTTTTCCCCTTTTAAGAATCATACTTACCTAGGTGGATGCTGCATCTGTCCCCCGGCGCCTCTGAACACCGCCGATCGCTCGGTTCTCACAGCTCCCTGCAGACTGTCAGTTCTCTGCTCTCTGCTCTGCCCCCTAATTGCTCACTGGAGCGCTGGACTGTGGAGGGGGCGGCCGGCTCAGGCTCCCAGAGGCTCGCCGAGAGGTCGAGCAGGGAGTCGGTCCAGGGATCTGGTGGATCCTGACTCCGTGGTTGCGATGACGCGGACCCTGGACCGACTTCTGCGCCATCAGCGGAGAGCCGACTTCAGACCGTTCTCTGCTGAAAACGGGTCACAGGAGTGCAAACCAAACTGCACTCCTGTGATCCATAAGAGAAGTGCAGCCAAATGAGCATATCGCTGGTTGTTAAAGAGGACGTAAACCCAGGTGGGTTTTTCTTCCTTTCTTCGTCCCTGCAAAGTAAAGGCATAATGTGCTTGTATGCATTATGTGACACTTACGTACAAACGAAGCCTGCGTCGTCCCCGCTGGAGGCCGCATTCATCTTCGCCCATCTTCCTTCCGGGGCCGCGGATTCCAGCTCTGTGACTGGCCAGAACCGTGTGACATCACCGGCTGGTCACAGCACACTCACCTGAAGAAACGGCACGGACGGCTGTTCCTTCAGAGCGCATGCGCCGATGGCATCATTGGCGCAGTAAAAAGTAAATATCTCCTGAACGGCGCACATTTATAGTACTTAATAGGTAAGACTTATTTTAGGCTTACCTATTAGGTACAACTTCCCTATGGAGGTTTATAATCTCTTTAGGGACACTGGCAAGCGACGGCTCCACTAATCACTGGATAAGGAGCCAGAACCCCCTGGAGTCCTTAAAGCAGATTTCCACTCAAAAGTGGAATTTCCGCTCATCCATCACCCCCCCTTCCAGTGCCACATTTGGCACCTGTTTTTGACAGGTACCATTCCCCACTTTCGGGAAGTTCGGCCCCTTCCTCCGACGCCAGACCAATCTGAAAAGCGCATGCGCAGTTGGGGACTGGCTGTAAAGCCAAAAAGCTTCATTGCCGGGCTCCCTTAGGCCTGTTTCACACTACCGCGGCTTCAAAGTCGCGCAATTTTTCAGGGAGTGCCTGTGTAACTCATCAAAGTCAGACCAGAGTAGTGAAGGGACTACTTTGAAGTCGTACTAATATATATGGTTGTGATTGGAAATCATGGGGAACGGACCTGTCCTGCGACTCGGGACTTCAAAGTCGCACGACAAGTCGTTCAAGTGTGAAAGGGGCCTTAACAGGAATGGTGGCGGCTGCACCCGACAGATGATCTGAAGATCGGCTTGGGGTGCCGACATCATGGGCTCCCTGGACAGGTAAGTGTCCCAATATTAAAAGTCAGCAGCTGCTGACTTTTACATTTTTTCAAGGGAAGGCCGGACCTCCTCTAACAACCAGCTAAAAACCACATAGGTGTTGTACTAAATTTATATGCAGTGCATTTTAGAAGCGCAGCAGCGTGAGTGGCCTTTTCATTTTTTTCTGAAAAGATAAAATAACCATGAAAAAAAAAAAAAAAAAAAGGTAAATTTACAGAAGTGCGGGGCAACGGGCAAACCAAAATGATGGGAATAACCGATGAAGGAGAATGTAGTTGGGGTTCCAGTGGGATGATCTACACATATAAATGAGAATACACAGAGCGACAGGACTATGATTACTAAGAATTTAGAATCCCTTCCAGGGACACGCTCTGATGAGTGGATGTATACAAGCCTGCGATTCATTATACACAGAGGGTTAGAGAACACAATACAGGTGTGGGATATTCACCTACAAAAGGTTTATTTTGCTGTTCTGGATAGTCAGAAATTAACCACTTGCTGACCGTCCTATAGCAGTTTTACTGTTATTATACACACACACACACGTGATCCCACACTTCCGCCTGCAGGGGGTGCCACGTGTGCTGCTTCTGCCGTTATACACAGAAGCCGTTCTGCGGGTGCCGGGCACTTGATGTCCGCCGCCACCTGCCGATCGTCAGGCAGAGAATCAGAATGGGGCTCTGCCTATGTAAACAAGGCACAGTTCTGTTTTAACAGAGGGGAGAAGGGATGGCTTTCTGTGTTTCTGCAAAGCAGGGACTCCAATCCATCTCTTCCCCTATTAAAAGCAGCACACATAATAAACACTGGCTAGGCACACAGGTAACCCTTTGATCTCTGCCTGATTTTTTTTTTTTTTTGATTATTAACCCCTTCCCAGCCAGTGTCATTAGTACAGTGATTAGTACTAAAAAATATGCACTAATCGCTGTATTAGGGTCACTGGTTCCCAAAAAGTGTCAAAAGTGTCAGTTAGGCTACTTTCACACAGAGGCGCTATAGTGCTAAAAATAGCGCCTGCAAAGCGCCCTGAAAGGGCCGCTCAATTCACTCCAATATGAAAGCCCTGAGGGCTTTCACACTGGCGCGTTGCACTTGCAGGACGGTCAAAAAAGTCCCGCAAGCCGCATCTCCGGAGCGCTGTAGGAGCAGTGTATTCACCGCTCCTAAAGCGCCCCTTCCCATTGAAAACAATGGGGCAGCGCCGCAAACCTGCGCCGCTTTACCGCCGACGCCCGCCTCAGTGTGAAAGTAGCCTTAGTGTTCGCCACAATATTGTAAGTTGCTGATTGCCACCATTACCAAGAAAAAAAAAAAAAAAAAGAAAAAAAAAAAAGGGGGGGGGGTGAGGAAGGAATTCCAATATATCTCCGATAGTTTGTAGACACTATAATGTTCACGTAAAGCAGTGTTCTCAACTCCTGTCCTCAGGGCCCACTAACAGACCAGGTTTTATGTATTACCTTGGGGGAGATGCAGACTAGAATACTGCAATCACTGAGCAGCAAATGATATCACCTGTGATGTATTTCAGTTATCTTGTAAACCTGGCCTGTTAGTGGGTCCTGAGGACTGGAGTGGAGAACCTCTGGTGTAAACCAATCAATATACGCTTATTGAGATTTTTTTTTTTTTTACCAAAACATATGTAGCAGAATACAGATTGGCCTAAATTGATGAAGAAATTAGATTTTTTTTCTAATTTTTTTTATTGGATATGTTTTATAGCAGAAAAATAACATTTTTTATTTTTTTTTTTCAAAATCGCCAGTCTGTTTTTGTTTATAGTGTACTCAAGTGCCGAGGTGATCAAATGCCACCAAAAGAAAGCTCAATTTGTGGGGGAGACAAATTCTACATATAGTGTCGCAGGACTGCGCAATTGTCAGATAAAGCAATGCAGTTCCGTATCGCAAAAAGTGGCCTGGTCAGGAGGGGGGGGGGGGGGTAAATCTTCTGGCGGTCAAGCGGGTAAAAAGTGACTTAAACGAGCGATCACAAACCTGTGCAATTCAGACTGATGTACCTTCAGAGCCCATTCATATTATTGCATTAACCCTTTCGCCACCAGAGCTGGTTTTGTGGAGTTTTTTTGCACACATGTGAAACATTTTAGGCCTGAAGATTAGTTAACTTCACCCGCACCATTCATTACCAGAGATCTGTGAATGATTAAACTACAAGAGAATATTCCTATTGGTAACCACACACTCTGATACGTTTTCCCCGAGCCATCTCTATCGATAGGAATAATCGATCTGTAGTTCACAACACAACTGATCAATATGCCACATACAGGAAAGTGGATGTCAGTGACCACCTGGACCATGCAGGTGAATTATTGATCGCATCTTCTTCCACTCTGCCAACTCATAATCTGATTGGTGGAGATACAAATCGGATTCATGACCAAAGGATCTCAGTGCTGCCGACCAATGCAAAATGATCGATAATTTTCCCCAAAGTGCCCGGGATCACATGACCCCCAACCAGCCCAGGATCAAGTGGATGGATGACCCCTGACCCACCCGGAATAGCAGATGACCCCCTTCCCGCCCCAGATGGGGGGTTGGATAAAGATGACCCCCAACCCGCTCAGCATCAAGGGGTGGGACAAATGACCACAAATCCACCCAGGACCAAGGGATGGAGGGGATGCCTCCCCAACCTTCCTGGGACCGGGGGGGGGGGGGGGGGGGATGACACCCCAACCTGCCCGGGACCAAGGGGGGGGGGAGGGGATGACACCCCAACCTGCCCGGGACCAAGGGGGGGGGGGAGGGGATGACACCCCAACCTGCCCGGGACCAAGGGGGGGGGGGGGGAGGGGATGACACCCCAACCTGCCCGGGACCAAGGGGGGGGGGGGGAGGGGATGACACCCCAACCTGCCCGGGACCAAGGGGGGGGGGGGGGAGGGGATGACACCCCAACCTGCCCGGGACCAAGGGGGGGGGGAGGGGATGACACCCCAACCCGCCCGGGACCAAGGGGGGGGGGGGAGGGGATGACACCCCAACCTGCCCGGGACCAAGGGGGGGGGGGGAGGGGATGACACCCCAACCTGCCCGGGACCAAGGGGGGGGGGGGGGGGGAGGGGATGACACCCCAACCTGCCCGGGACCAGGGGGGGGGGAGGGGATGACACCCCAACCTGCCCGGGACCAGGGGGGGGGGAGGGGATGACACCCCAACCTGCCCGGGACCAGGGGGGGGGGGGAGGGGATGACACCCCAACCTGCCCGGGACCAGGGGGGGGGGGGAGGGGATGACACCCCAACCTGCCCGGGACCAGGGGGGGGGGGGATGACACCCCAACCTGCCCGGGACCAAGGGGGGGGGGGGGAGGGGATGACACCCCAACCTGCCCGGGACCAGGGGGGGGGGGGGGAGGGGATGACACCCCAACCTGCCCGGGACCAGGGGGGGGGGGGATGACACCCCAACCTGCCCGGGACCAAGGGGGGGGGGGGGGAGGGGATGACACCCCAACCTGCCCGGGACCAAGGGGGGGGGGGGGGAGGGGATGACACCCCAACCTGCCCGGGACCAAGGGGGGGGGAGGGGATGACACCCCAACCTGCCCGGGACCAAGGGGGGGGGAGGGGATGACACCCCAACCTGCCCGGGACCAAGGGGGGGGGGAGGGGATGACACCCCAACCTGCCCGGGACCAAGGGGGGGGGAGGGGATGACACCCCAACCTGCCCGGGACCGGGGGGGGGGGATGACACCCCAACCTGCCCGGGACCAAGGGGGGGGAGGGGATGACACCCCAACCTGCCCGGGACCAAGGGGGGGAGGGGATGACACCCCAACCTGCCCGGGACCAAGGGGGGGGGAGGGGATGACACCCCAACCTGCCCGGGACCAAGGGGGGGGGGGAGGGGATGACACCCCAACCTGCCCGGGACCAAGGGGGGGGGGGGGGAGGGGATGACACCCCAACCTGCCCGGGACCAAGGGGGGGGGAGGGAGGGGATGACACCCCAACCTGCCCGGGACCAGGGGGGGGGGAGGGGATGACACCCCAACCTGCCCGGGACCAGGGGGGGGGGGAGGGGATGACACCCCAACCTGCCCGGGACCAAGGGGGGGGGGGGGGAGGGGATGACACCCCAACCTGCCCGGGACCAGGGGGGGGGGGGAGGGGATGACACCCCAACCTGCCCGGGACCAGGGGGGGGGAGGGGATGACACCCCAACCTGCCCGGGACCAAGGGGGGGAGGGGATGACACCCCAACCTGCCCGGGACCGGGGGGGAGGGCAAATGATCCCCCATGCACCCGGGGATGGGGAAAGAATGACCCCCCCCAATGCACCCAGACACAAGAAGGGAGATGATGACCCCCCAGGCGCCCATGAACAGGGGGGGGGGGGGGGGGGGTGATCCTCATATACAATGGAAGGGCCCCAATCTACACAGACACTGATCAGTGAAGGGGGGGATGGGAAGACTGTGGCGGTAGATCACACACACAGGTGACCCCGCACATCATAACCTGTCATGGTGAAGACTGGAGATCAGCTGACCGGGGGGGGAGGGACATACAGGCTGCACACTACACAGGGTGGTGGGGGACACATATCCAGGGCGGACACATGTTGAGCACAGCACACATGGGGGACACACAGCGGCTCTCTGTACCTGAGAATATCCCGGAAGTCCAGGTAGGACAGGATCAGCAGCAGAGGGTCAGACGGCAGATCGGCCAGTCCCAGCTCCCCGGCCCCCGCCATCTTTAGGCGACCCGAAGAGCAAGCGCGACTCCTCCCCTTTCCACCACCACACCACGCCCCCCTCCAAGAAGCATGGGGGACGTGCCTGTGTTTCGTCATCCGACGGGTCGCCTAATCTGACGAAACACCAGGCCATTCCAGCTGTTTAACCACGCCTACAAAACGCTGCCACGGACCAGCGGCCTGACCACACCCCCCTGGGGAGGAGCCATGGGCCTTGCGTGTTGGGTGCCGTGCGCGTCCCCGTATCTCTTGTATTTTATTGCGCCCCTTACGCGCTCGCAAACAAATGAAAAGCGATAAGGCAACATGTTCCCACCTAACCTGTCTAGTGTGTGTCCAGTGGCCGCATTCTCCACCTGTAACCCGCTGTTAACCCTTTCTGTTCAACTATCAGTGAAAATTAACATTTAACCACTTGCTTACTGGGCACTTAAACCCCCCCCTCCTATCCAGACCAATTTTCAGCTTTCAGCGCTGACGCACTTTGAATGACAATTGCGCGGCCATGCTACACTGTACCCAAATGACATTTTTATCATTTTTTCCCCACAAATAGAGCTTTCTTTTGGTGGTACTTGATCACTTCTGCGGTTTTTATTTTTTGTAAAAAAATGTAAAAAGACTGAATTAAAAAAAAAAAATGTATATTTTGTTATAAAAAATTTAAAACAGGTAATTTTTCTCCTTCATTGATGTATGCTGATGAGGCGGCAGTGATGGGCACAGATCAGTTACACTGATAGGCAGCACTGCTAGGTGGCACTGATTGGCACTACTGGTGGGCCTTGATAGGTGGCACTTGTGGGTACTGTTAGGTGGCACAGATGAGGCAGATGTGCCTCTTCAACTTCGGGACCTTTGTCCCTCGCATCTGAGCCGGTGATCGGCTTTTTTTTCTACTCACGCTTTTGTTTACATCATGTGATCAGCTGTCATTGGCTGACAGCTGATCACATGGTAAGGGGCCGTGACCGGCCCCTTACTCGGATCGGTGATCAGCCGAGTCTCAGTGACTCGGTGATCACAGCGTGCTCGGCAGGGCGCGTGCACAGGGGAGGCCGTCATATGACGGCCTCCCGGGAATTCAGGTCCGTGCTGTGGCCGTCATTCGGCCAATAGCGCGGATGTCAAGTGGTTAAACACCTTGGCCATCTTTTTTTTTGTTATATACAAATAAAGCATTTTTCTCAGTGTCTCTCCCCAAATGACACATTAACCCCTCTCACAGCACTGCGTTATCCATCATACCGCCATCTTTGTTCTTTTCCTGCTCCTCAGACGAAGCTTTGCATTTATGCCCACTCTGCCATCACTTGAAGTGAAGGGTTTGGCACAGAATACACGGAATAGTGGGTTCATTCTCCCATCACTGAGGGCTGTGCTGAGCCCATCCTTGCCTACTTGCAGTATGACGGATAAGGCTTTGTTTACATGGCGGTGCTCTCTAAAGAGTGATCCACATTTAGATCACTCTTCAGAGAGAGTTTGACAGGCAGGGAGGAGGTGTTACCACCTCACCCGCCTGCTTTAACCACCTCAATACAGGGGCACTTTCACCCCCTTCCTGCCCAGGCCAGTTTTCAGCTTTCAGCGCTCTCGCACTTTGAATGACAATTGCGCGGTCATGCAACACTGTACCCTTATGAAATTTTTATCATTTTGTTCACACAAATAGAGCTTTATTTTGGTGGTATTTAAGGTGGTTGTAAACCCTAAAAAAAAACCAAAAAAACTGCAAGACAAAGGCATAATGATAATAATGCAGACAAAGGCATAATGAGCTAGTATGCATAGCATACTAGCTCATTATGAATTACTCACCTGAGATCGAAGGCCCCACAGCCATCCTCGTTCTCACCGTTCCGGCGGCCGACATCGCTCCCAGGGATTACTTCCGGTTATCGTGGCTCCGGCCGGCATGCGCACTGATAACGGCGCAGTCTGACTGTACGTGCCACTGCCTCAGTTTGCTTAAGTGTGCATGTGCCAATGACGTCAGCACATGCAAATACAGGGATATCTCCTAAACCGTGCAGGTTTAGGCATAGCTCCCAACTGTCCCTGATTTCGAGGGACTGTCCCTGATTTGGAGCAATGTCCCTCTGTCCCTCATTCCTCCTCATTTGTCCCTCATTTTGGTCTGAACTATACAGTTGTATATAAAATGCACTTTTTATCTTTCCAAAAGTGTTTCCCAGAGCTAAACCTTTCATCTGATTTCTAAATTGCTGCATTTGTAAATTCCAAAAGCAAATATAAAGGAATAGTAGTGGTAAAAAAAAAGCACTTGGGGTTTAACCAAGTTTGTTTTTTTGTACAATTCTCCTTTAAGGGGGCGTGGCAAGGGGTGTGTCCTATGCCTGCATACTTTTGCTGATAGGTGTCCCTCATTTCCATCTCAAAAAGTTGGGAGGTATGGGTTTAGGAGATATCCAGTGTAGCTACAGGTAAGCCTAATTAAAGACTTGCCTATAGTAAAAAGTGGTTGTAAAGGGTTTACAACCACTTTAAATCGGAGTTCCATCCACTGTACTACTCCCCCCCTCCGTTGCCACATTTGGCACCTTTCGGGCGGGAGGGGGGGCAGCATACCTGTCTGTCACAGGTATGCTTTCCCCACTTCCGGGAGCCTCAGCCGCAGGTAGGAGCCAGTAGGAGAGAGGAGCGGAGCCTCGCGCATGCGCAGTAGGGTTTTCAGCGTGAAGCCGAAAGGCTACACTGCCAGGTTCCCTTACTCGCAATGGAGGCGGCAGCACCCGACAGCTGATGGAAACATCAGCTGCGGTGCCAAAATCGCTGGACTCCAGGACAGGTGAGTGTCCTATTATTAAAAGTCAGCAGCTGCAGTATGTGTAGCTGCTGGATTTTAATTCTTGCAGCGGTGGGCGGATCTCCGCTTTAAAGAGGAAGTAAACCCTGATGTGTTTTACTTGCTCTTTATTTTCCTGCAAAGGTAAAGCATAATGGTCTACTATGCATCGCATAGTAGCCCATTATGTGTCACTTACCTGACACCGAAGCCTACAATGTCACCGCTGTCCCCACTAGCAGCGAGCGTCCATCTTCACCCCTCTTCCTTCTGGGTCTGCGAACTCTGTGACTGGCCGGAGTCGCGTGACGTCACTCCGTGCATGCGCGCGGGAGCCGCCAGTCACGGCATGACCCCTATTAGAAACGGCACGATGTGCCCTTTCTAAAGTGCGCATGCGCCGTCATCATCGGCGCACGGCTTTTTTGTAAATATCTCCTAAACCATGGAGGTTTAGGAGATATTTCCAACACCTACAGGTAAGCCTAATATATGTCACCTGTTGGTAAAAGTGGTTGTATACGGTGTACAACCACTTTAATCACCACTGGGTTTTTTATTCTTTGCTAAATACATGAAAAAAAAAAAAGTATTTCTTCGTTTCTGTTATAAGATTTTCCAAATAAATAATCTTTCTTCAAAAATTTAGGGCAAAATGTTTTCTGCTACATTTCTTTGGTGAAAATAACCCAAATCATTGTTTATTATTTAGTCTGTTGCAAAGTTATAGAGCCCACAAACCATGGGCGTCCACAGAACTTTTTTCAGGGGGTGGCCTCATTTTAGTGTCACCCATGCACCGCCCCTTTTTGACAATGTCATTATCATGGTCAGAGACTGCAGACGTAGTACAGTCCCTAGGATAAGTAATGCATAATGGCCAACAGGCCCTCTTACCAAACCCAGCGAAACTACAGCAGTGATCCCTCCGGCTAGACAATTGCTCACTCTGGGTTCCCCGGGGGGTGACTCTGGTCAGTAGTGTAGCATGTCTGTACCCTGGTAGTGGCTTAGTCTTTCTCTCTCTGGTGGTGCTGGGCAGCGTGGCTCTCTTTGGTGGCTCTTTCTGGTGGTGCTGGGCAGGGTGGCCCTCTCTCTGGCTTCCGCCAAGCACACTCCTCGTTCTTTGTCTCTCCCTCAGGCTGCAGTCTCTCAATTTCTCTCTTGATCGAACTATAGCCTCCTCCCTGTGGAAAATGGGGCTGCCAATCTTTGGGACTACATGTCCCATGATGCTCTCCTCTCCTAGTCTCTTTTGATTGGCCCTCAGTTATGGCCAATAGGGAAGGAACAGTGTGGGCAGGAAGCTGGGCAGGGAACCTGGTGAGAGCCGTCGTCTTTTCTCCCTGACAGGAGAAAGGGGGGTGAGCGGGGGAAACCTCTGACAGCCCGCAGCTCACCTTTCTCCTGTCACAGCGCTGCCGAGTTCTCTGCTGTATTAAGCATGGAAAAGAGCCAAAGTCACACTACACTGATGGGGGGGCTTGACAGCACCTTGATGGTGTCACCCCACTGGCGGGTGGTACCCGGGTGCGGGCTGCCAGCACCCTATAGCGACGCAACTGTGCTGAATTTAAGATCCGATCCCTGATTCCGGGGGGGGGGGGGGGCACTTGACCCCCCTTGCCCCTACCTGCGGACGCCCATGCCACAAACTGTCCTGATGTACTGACGGACAATCTCATTTCTTGTAGACCATTCAAGGTATTTAGGAAGAGGCGTGGCAAGTTTTTTAACCACTTCAGCCCCGGACCATTTGGCTGCCCAAAGACCAGAGCACTTTTTGCGATTCGGCACTGCGTCGCTTTAACTGACAATTGCGCGGTCGTGCGATGTGGCTCCCAAACAAAATTGACGTCCTTTTTTCCCCACAAATAGAGCTTTCTTTTGGTGGTATTTGATCACCTCTGCGGTTTTTATTTTTTGCGCTATAAACAAAAAAAGAGCGACAATTTTGAAAAAAGGCAATATTTTTTACTTTTTGCTATAATAAATATCCCCAAAAAATATATAAAGAAACATTTTTTTTCCTCAGTTTAGGCTGATACATATTCTCCTACATATTTTTGTAAAAAAAAAATCGCAATAAGCTTTTGGTTTGATTGGTTTGCGCAAAAGTTATAGCGTCTACAAAATAGGGGATAGTTTTATGGCATTTTTATTAATATTTTTTTTTTTTTACTAGTAATGGCGGCAATCAGCGATTTTTATCATCACTGCGACATTATGGCGGACACATCGGACACTTTTGACGGCATTTTGGGTCCATTGTCATTTATTCAGCGATTAGTGCTATAAAAATGCACTGATTACTGTGTAAATGTGACTGGCAGTGAAGGGGTTAACCAGTAGAGGGCGCTGAAGGGGTTAAGTGTGTCCTAGGGATGTGTTCTGACTGTGGGGGAGGGGCTACTTGTGACACGACACTGATCACCGCTCTTGATTACAGGGAGCGGTGATCAGTGTCCTGTCACTAGGAAGAATGGGGAAATGCTTGTTTACATCAGCATTTCCCTGTTTTTCCTCTCCGTGAGACCACCGCGGGACTCCCAGGGGACATAGAGTCCGCGGGCAGTGCGCGCGCCCACAATGTCGCGTCTCAAAGGTGACGTATATATACGTTGACCTGCCCAGCCGTGCCATTCTGCCGACGTATATCGTTGTGAGGCGGTTGGCAAGCGGTTAAAGATGTACCTTTTTGTCATAATTTTTTTGGAAAATAAATAAAAAAAAAAAATTATTACATTTAATAAAAAAATAACACCCATGTCACCCATGCAGCGTCATCATATAATATACAAAGTAACATTGTACTACTCTGGGGAAGTGATCAGTATTTTTTTTCACACATTATGTTTTCATATAGCAATGAATTTCATTGCTATAAGCAAGCAAGTGTTTTATGAAATTAAATTGATTTATTCAGTTTGTTTTGTTGTGATTAGCTGTGATTGGCCACAGCTGATCACATGGCACAGATGGGCTGTTATTGGCCCAGTCTGCACCATGTGATCACTGTGACCAATCACAGCTAGCAACACAATTGTACACAATGGATGGCTTGAAAGAAAGTCATCCATTGTTTACAACTGTCATATGACCTGCTTTTGATTGGTTACAGTGATCATATGGTACCAGCAGTGGCTGGGTACAGTGATCAGTCATTGGCTGTGTCCTTGGCCCCGTGAATATGACGTCCACCTGGATCGATGAGAGGCCTGCCCAGCTGTCAATTGACTATAGGCTGGGCGGAAAGTGGTTAACCCATTGGACCCCACATAAGCACCCTGCATGCAACCACTTGTGCAAAACAACAGGTCTCTTTAAGATGGGTGTTCTGGGAATGGCAATAACTGGCGGCTGGGCTGCTTTTTTACCACCCCCCAGATGCCTACCTAAACTGTAAAATATCAGTCAGACGAGGCTGCTCACATGCTGAGGCATGCAGAGTTTGACAAGCGACACTGCTTGTCAAAGTTGCCCATCGAGTTCAATGGGGCCACGCTGCAACTGCGTGCAATGCACATGATTGCAGCACAGTAGTGCGGCATTATAGTGTTAAATCAGGTGGTGAGGAGGCGATGTAACACCTAGTCACTGGCTGTCAAATGCCCGCTGAGATCCAAATGCAGATCACACAGGTGTTCTAATTCCTGCCACGGCCAAAAAGCAAAGCACCGTGTGTACACCCCCAGCCCCTGCCTCTACAGTAGTAAGTGGGGGAAGACTGCGGCTCAACTATGATGTTTTACTGCCCCTCAACTCAGTACCGGTGCAAAGATCCCTGTCCACGCAGGTGAAGGTGCACCTTGCCGAATCAGTGTTTATCCAAACAGTACTGATGGGGCCCAGTACAGAAGAGCTAGCTGTACTGCCCCTTATCAGTGACCCTGCTCTCCCCCGCCCCTCCCCCATCTTGGCGCCCTGCCCCAACCTCATGTGTGACAAGTCCTAAAAGGAAAGCTTATAGGCGGTGTAGCCATGCAATGCTGGAGTGAAGGAGCCCAATCCTAAAACTTCACATTCTCTGACCATAAGAGATTTACAGTGCACATTTTATGGTCTCCAGGCTCCTCCAATCAACATTCTGATTTTCCCACCAGCAGACTCCCATTCATGGTTAAGACCTCCAAAATTTGCTGGCACATGATTCAGACATATGGGAGATACTATTTACTAAAAGGAGTGACTACCGAATAATGGTCAGACTCAAGGAGCATTTGGCTAATATCCACAAAGGCTTTTTGCGGATCATTGCTTGTCAAAACATTATGTGTTATGCCATGGTAAAAGCCTGAAGGGTACCTCTTTCATGGCTACAGATAAGTTTAACCCCCATTGGAGAGGTAGTCACACCAGGAGAGAGATCTCTAAAATGGAAACCTGGTGGATTTTTTGTTTAAAATCTTATAGACCATATGGCCTGAACATAGAATGGGATGTCAATGCCTTCATAATAGTTGAACTCCTAGGCTGTTTTTATTATTTTATACTAATATTTTTTATTTTATCTTTGCATTTTATAATAAATGTTGTAATGTTTGTTTCCAACCACAAGATGGCAGCACTCGTTTGATGAAAGGCACCACCAACACCCAAAGCCCAATTTTTCTGCATATGTTACTTCTATCAAAAGTCAGCGAAACAGAGACAAGACTTTATCTAAAAAAAAATTGTTCATCTTGGCCTGAGTGTACTATAATTTAGCTTACTCACATAAGGCTTGCTTACTGTGTTGCAAAAATGTGTTATTTTCATCCAAAGTCTGCAATAAAGACACCAGAATTTATCCCAAAAATCTCTAATCTTTTCCCCAGTGCACTACATTTGGCCTCATCATACAGACTGGCCCCACAAGCCGTTGTTTACAAAATAAGGAAACCTTGCAGGGAAAATCAATTTAAATATAATTTTTTTCTTTATACTATAAATGTAAGTTTTGCTGCAGCAGGTTCTATACACAATACAGATGCACCACTTTACAGGCAGACTAAGGGGACCCCCAGGCGCTATATTTATAGAAATTTTTATTTTTTATAGTTTTACTTTAACCATCATGAAAATCACTGCTCCTTTTAAAACAATCTTTTTAAAAAATGACTCCTACTTACAAACACGTATCAATATTTTGCATTGATACGTGTCCCCAGGGAAGTATTCAGACCCCCATACCCTTTTTATGGCCAATAACTTGCATATAAGCCTTCAAAATGGGCACTTTTGATTTTCATGTTCAGGTCCCATAGACTTCAATGGGGTCAATTTTAATGGGGTTCGCGGTTCCGTTGCAAACTTTTGCAATGTTCGAGAGTTCTAGCGTGAACCGAACCGGGGAGTGTTCGGCCCATCTCTACTGGAAACTAGGTATGAGCCGAACACCCCCCGGTTCGGGGCAGAACATGCGAACAGACCAAAAATTTGTGCGGACACACGAACCCTATTAAAGTCTATGGGACTAGAACGTGAAAAATCAAAAGTGCGAATTTCTGCTTTCAATATATTTTTATTTTCAAAGCAGTTCAAAAGGCTAATATGCAAGTTATTGTCCTAAAAAATGTTTGGGGACCCTAGTCCTGCCCCAGGGGACATGTATCAATGCAAAATAAAGTTTTTAAAATGGTTGTTTTTTCGGGAGCAGTGATTTTAATAATGCTTAAAGTGAAAAATAAAAGTGGAATGTCCCTTTAAATATCGTACCTGGGGAGTGTCTATAGTATGCCTGTAAAATGCAGCGTGTTTCCCGTGTTTAGAACAGTCCCTGCACAAAATGACATTTCTAAAGGAAAAAAAGTCATTTAAAACTGCTTGCGGCTGTAATGTAATGTTGCCCCCCCTCCCCCCCCAGCCCATTAATGGGCCCTTTGGGTCTGGTATGGATATTAAGGGGAACCCCGCACCTAAATAAAAAAAAAGGCTTGGGGCCCCCAGGTTCTATATACTCTGAACAGCAGTATACAGGAGGTCCCCGGGTTACAAACAAGATAGGGACTGTAGGTTTGTTATTAAGTTGAATCTGTTTGTAATTTGGAACAGGTACATTTTTTAAGTGTAGGTCCAGCCCAAAAATCTATGTTTAAGCTTTTAACCTAGCCGAGTAGGTTCGGATAGCTCCGCTCGGGACTACGAGTAGAGCCGAAAGTGAACGAGAGCCGCCGGAAAGAGCCGAGGACCGGCTCTGTGTATTTCGGCGCCGGCGGCGCCATTTTCAAATCGCGGTCGGCGATTTTGAAGTTGTGACAGCTCGGGATCGCAGAGGATCAAGGTATAACATGCACCTGCGACTTTCCCCTGATTTTAAGGGGAAAAAAGTGCGTGTTATACGCCGATAAATACGGTACTTGGCACACCTAATTCTACACCTACATTCCTCTCAGTGCAGGCTTCTGAGAGGACTGAAGTTATAGTGGGGTTGGAGATCCCAGCTGATGAGGAGCAAGGAGAGGTCTGCCTTGTTCTTTGGTGTGGGTCTTTTAAGTACTGTTGCCAATGGACTGCATGGGAGGTCGTCATATGTCTGGTCAAGCATGTGGTGCCCAAGCAGCTGCTGTTTTGGCCACGCTTGATACGCTTCAGACATATGTTGCAAACAGCAACGGTGCGATCTGCTGCACACGTATCAAAAAAGGCCCACACCAAAGAACTTTTCAAAATACGCGGGGAGTCAGCAGCGCCCTGCACATGTGGAGCTCTGCGGTGTGATGCAGTCGGGTGGCTGCCCTTAAGCTGGTCCCTGGAGGGCATCCTGCCTTGTTGGAGATGTGCCTCCTGTTGTAATATGTTGGCCAATTTATGTATAATATTGTATTGGAGTGCCATGTTGAGCAGAAATTCAGTTGAATTGTCCAAGTCAACTGAATTTTAACATAGCAAGGGGACAGCTGAAGACCCTTTGATGTGTTAATCTTATGCAAGTCTATTTGAACATCTCAAATGGTGTTCAGGTGGTATCTGTTAATCTAATCTAATTACACATATCTAAGGGGACTTGTTGATGTTGATATGCGGGAGTGCAAATTGGCGTGGTTTATGACTGCAGCTGTTCAAGGCTGGGAGTTGTTGTCTATCTGAAAGACTAAAGTATATAAAAGATCTGAATGGAGACGGCCAATCAAATTGCTCAGCCATTCAATATCTAGGGAATATAACACGGCATTCAGTCTATAGTTTAAGTTAGGCTTGTCTGTGTGTGAACACGATACCACTATACCACACATTATACCCGATCACTACATTGGTGCCGTTCAAGTGACCAGAAGAGCATTTTCGGACTTAGTAACAGAAGTTGGTGGTGACAACAATCCTGTGAGGTGGACAGAAGTCTGATGAAGAACCAAAAGCTGTGCTGTGACTCTAATGTCTGGTTGTGACATAAGAGAGTCTGATCTACAAAATTAAACAAGTTGGGAACCCCAGAATTATTCTCTGGAGACTGGAAACAACAAAAAAAAAGGACTGTGTCGTGTACCAGAAGACCTGGAAGCTGAAGGCGTAACTAATGCGGTGAGTAAAATATTTCCTTTTTTTTTTTAAATTATTAGTAATATAGTAATATATAATATATAAAATATGTCAAAATGCTTACTCAGTGTGAAGCTAGTGTCAGTTCTGATAAAGTTAACAGATGGGTATTAAAATGTATTAAGCGCCATGGCGGTCCTTATGAAATTCCAGAAAAATGTAAGCAGACATGGACGATGATGAAGGAATTTTTAGAGAAAAAATGTTTTTGATAGCAAAATTTCAGAAAGTAAAAGAAAAGGTTGCATTATACAGGGCTTGTTATCTTGCTGTTTAACAATGGAAAGTTCTTTGAATGGTAAGGTTGAGGAAAATGCACAGTTACAGAAGGCAGTTTATAATAGCAACAATGTTTGTGAGAGATTACAAAACCAATCAGACACTGAGACAGTAAATTTAAAATTGCATGCGGTTACCATTGGGGAAGCTTTGCTTGAGAAATCTAAACATTGTGATGAATTATCAGAGGAAAATGAGAGATTAAAATTAAGAATTATGGAATTGGAGAAGAGATCTCAGGAATGCAGATATGCATCAAATCTTGGATTCAGCAATCTGCAGCAAATAGAACCTCATATTAAATCTGATAATTCATTACCAGCTGCCCCCACTGTGACTACCACAGTTTATAACAATAATAATAATACAGGTGAAGTTCAGCTTGTAATGAAGCCTTTGAAGCCAAAAGAATTAGACGCAATTCTTAAAGAAATAGAAATGGTTCCATACCATGATTTAAACAGATTTTTAAAATGGTTTTGTGACGTGCAGCAGGTCAGAGATATGTACAATCTCAACCCATCTGACTTAGAAAGAGTTTTGCAACATTCTGTAGGAAGTGGTCTTTGGATGAGAATTAAACAAATCTGTATTCAGCCTCTTAGGACAAGGGACATATTACTGGAATTATTATGTGTTTTGTATGGTGTACGTTCTGATGTTACTATTCATGGGAGGATCCAACAGATGCAAAATGAATCTCCATATGAATTGTCACACAGGATAGCAACTATTATGGAATTATTGGTCGGTAATAATCTTGAATTTGAGCGTGGTGGCTTGATACATATGAGTATGGTTCTAGATGCGTTGCATGAAGATATCAAACAAAATATTTTACTAGTTACCCCAAATCCTCATGATTTAAAAGACATATTGTTGAGAGCAGACCATTTATGGAGAAAGTCAAATGAGCAGGCTGTCAAAATTGATTTAGCCACATTGTTTAGGACAAATACTGAACATAAAGATCAGAAGATAATATCCTATGATAACACCCAGAGAGGACACACCGGGTCAAACATAGGTGATATTAATATGAAAAACAGAGCTGACCAAAATAATAATAAGAAAAGGTCCAAAACCTGGATACCGTTTTCTCAGTTAAAACAGAAATATGACCACCTGAAGATTGAGTATGACAAGATGAGAGGGGAACCTGATAAATTATTAGAGCAGTTGAAGGGGGTACAAGATGTACATTCTCCAGATCTGTTTTTGAATGCAGATGACACTTCTCCAGCAGTGGGGGTGAATTAGCTCCAAACTGTAAACGTGTAAATAGTGTTTTGTTTTAACTTCAAACAATGTTTAACCGCTTGACATCCGCGCTATAGCCGAATGACGGCTACAGCGCGGACCTGAATTCCCGGGAGGCCGTCATGTGATGGCCTCCCCTGTGCACGTGCCCTGCGCGCGCCCTGCAGGGCGCGCGTGGAGCGCGCTGTGATCACCGAGTCACTGAGACTCGGGTGATCACCGATCCAAGTAAGGGGCCGGTCCTGGCCCCTTACCATGTGATCAGCTGTCAGCCAATGACAGCTGATCACATGATCAAAACAAAAGCTCTGTGATCGTTTTTTTTTCTCCTCGCGCTGACAGTGCGAGGAGAAAAAAAAAACGATCACCGGCTCACCAGCAAGGGACATCGGTCCCGAAGAGGAGGAGGCAATAATGCCTCAATTGTGCCACAAGTACCCCCTGCCAGTGCCACCTGACATTGCCACATCACAGTGCCCACCAGTGCCACGTATCAATGCCCATAAGTGCCACCTATCAATGCCTACAAGTGCCACCTATCAATGCCCACCATTGCCACCTAACAATGCCCACCAGTGGTGCCAATCAGTGCCACCTAGCAGTATACAAGATCAGTGCCCATTATTGCCACCAATCAGTGCCCATCACTGCCACCCATCAGTGCCCATCACTGCCACCTATCAGTGCCCATTGGTGCCGCCTCATCAGCGTACATCAATGAAGGAGAAAAATTACCCTTTTTAAAATTTTTATAACAAAATATAAAAAAAAAATAATTTTTTTTTTAAAAAATTCGGGCTTTTAAAATTTTTTAAACAAAAAATAAAAACCGCAGAGGTGATCAAATACCACCAAAAGAAAGCTCTATTTGTGGGGAAAAAATGATAAAAATTTCATTTGGGTACAGTGTTGTATGACTGCGCAATTGTCATTCAAAGTGCGACAGCGATGAAAGCTAAAAATTGGTCTGGATAGGAGGGGGGTTTAAGTGCCCTGTAAGCAAGTGGTTAAGGACCTTGCTAATTAGTTTTGTTGGAGAGTTTTTTGTCTTTCAGATATTGACATTTAAATGACGGTGAATAGCAGAAGCACAGTCTGAAATTGCTGGCTAGTGGGGGAGAATTATGGGAGAAATGCTGAATAGACAACAAGGAATTATAAAGAAAGCATCAAGCAATGGATCTTTTTCCTTTTTCTTCAACGCCCTAATTTTTATTTTTCTCCCTTTTTTGCTTTTCATTTTTTATTTTGTTTGTTTTATTTCTTGAACTTTATCTTAAAACCAAAGAGAAGCATTTAAACCTAAAATAATTTTCATAACATCTGTACATATTACACAATGCATATTGATCAATATATTTGACATCTAAGGTGAGATGCTGCACAATGGCTTGGCATAGCATTAATCATAGTATGTTGGGTGGTTTTCCTAAATTTATAAGAGGGGTGAGTGAAATTCATCACTCTAGTCATGATTTGAAACTTTGTTCATTCAGTTGTTTATAATATGCTAAAGGCTATGACATATATGGATGAAAAAGACCTTTCTACCTTTCATGGTGAGGATACTGGCAAGAATTTCCACTTCCGCTTTGTCTGGATAGAAGATCTGATAAACACTGATGACTCTATCTGAACCATCGTGTGGGGGTATATCTATATGTATATGTTGGTATACCATTCAGGTGTAATTGTGGACTGAATGATCCAAGTAACTGCTCTATTGAAGGCAATGAGGGGTCGGCCTACAGCAAATTACAAAAGCAATTTGTGACTGGCAATCAACAAAGATGGACTCATGAATGTCAAGTGCAAGGAAATAGTTTGCAGCACAGTTTTTACTGCCATATCCAAACCTTTTCTACTTTGAAAGTGAGTGCTGGTACATTGATAGTTCTTCTTACTATAAAGATGAAAGTAGAGTGTTTGCGTAAAAGCATCTTTAAAAATGGAAAGCTTGAGCCTGGAGATCAAAAAAATCCTGGACTTATGTGGATTGGAGTTCCCAGAGCATACCAAGTTTACTTTCAGTGAGATGGTGAGAGATGTGATGAAGTCAGACCGAAGAATGGACTTTGACATCAGCTCATCTTTGCGCAATATTCAAGATCTTGATGTGATATAATAAGACCTAACAGCTTTATGGGCCACTGACATTTACCAAATCCTTTTCCAGTCATAGTCTAAAAGTTATATTATCTAATAACTGTTTCATGGGGATATTTTAGAGGCTGGCGAAGAGAGATGTAACCAGTTTCAACTTCATATTTTATATGAGCCATTGTAAAGCATCCAGTACCTTAAATCGAAATGATATTTTTTTGTTGTTTGATTTATGGGTCAGTTCTAGTAGTTAGAACCGACCCAAGTGGGGGTATATGTTGTAATATGTTGGCCAATTTATGTATAATATTGTATTGGAGTGCCATGTTGAGCAGAAATTCAGTTGATTTGTCCAAGTCAACTGAATTTTAACATAACAAGGGGACAGCTGAAGACCCTTTGATGTGTTAATCTTATGCAAGTCTATTTGAACATCTCAAATGGTGTTCAGGTGGTATCTGTTAATCTAATCTAATTACACATATCTAAGGGGACTTGTTGATGTTGATATGCGGGAGTGCAAATTGGCGTGGTTTATGACTGCAGCTGTTCACGGCTGGGAGTTGTCTATCTGAAAGACGAAAGTATATAAAAGACCTGAATGGAGACGGCCAATCAAATTGCTCAGCCATTCAATATCTAGGGAATATAACACGGCATTCAGTCTATAGTTTAAGTTAGGCTTGTCTGTGTGTGAACACACAGACCTAGGAACATGGGGTTCTGAATTATATCTACTCTGTCGGATTTTTTGTCATCTGTGGACTTTGGACTTTGTTCTGTGTTGGAAGTCAATAAAGTGCATCTCTCTGGAAGAATTGGGTTGCTGCGGAAGAGTACTTACTAATTAATTATCATACCCACGATACCACTATACCACACATTATACCCGATCACTACACCTCCTCCTCCTCCTCTCTTCTATCAGGCACCCATGTAGAGTCAGTGACCTCATCATCCCCTACTACCTCCTCACTGGAGCAAACCTGGCAGTATGCTGCAGCTGGGGGAACATGACTGCCAGTTTCTTGTCCTTCTTGGGCACCCCCTCGCTCTGGGCTCACGTTACTGCCTTCCTCAACCTAAGTACCATCATCGGAGCCTTCAAAACACTGCGCATCCTCCTGCAGCATGTACCCGACACTGTGGTCGAACAGTTCGGGGGACTCCTCCATGCATGATGGTGGGGCTAGGGAAGGAGTGACTGATGACATTGAGCCAATGGAATAGGCCACTTTGGCTGCTGCATTGGCAGGCAAACTGCTCTGAGCCTGGGTGACAGAGGATGAGGAGGATAAGAACAGCTTAGTTATCCACTCTACCAAGTCTTCTGCATGTTGTGGATCAACACGGCCAGCTGCCGAAAAAAAGGACAAGCGTGCCCCACGGCCACGTGCTGAGGATGCACCGTGTCCATGACCAGCACTGTTGGCTGTAGATACAGAGCTTGCTTGCCCTCTTTTAGTGGCCTGTGAGCGTCTGCCTCTCCTTGGTGGCCTTCCAGACATGCTGTAAAATTTTATTAGTAAAACACCGCCTGAAGTTTACTAGAAAAAGTACACCAGGAACGGCCTGCAGTCAGATATAGGCTTGGCTAGAATAGAATGCAGTGGATATATATATGTAGGAGACTGTATTGATATTTTATGCACTGCAGATCACTGAATCACCTGCCTGCCTGCCTGAAAGTGTATTTGAAAACGTGCACCAGGAACGGCCTGCAGTCTGATATAGGCTTGGCTAGACTAGAATGCAGTGGATATATATATGTGTCAGGGCTGGCTCAGCCCTTCCTTCTCTGAGCTGGCTGCTCAGCTGTCGGCTAATTGCCAGCTCTCTTCTCTCGCCACAGTTAACCAGCTATTGTGGATCTGCTCGTCAGTCCCACCTACTTAAAGACATCCAGCTCACTTCATTCCTGCCATCTCCTGTGTTTCTGTTTAAAGACTGGCTTTGCTGACATCCCTTCTGGCTCCTTATCCTGCTTGCTGTTCCTCTACTTGGATTCCTGACTTCTGGCTTGGCTGAATACCCGATCTGGTTACTGAACTCTGGCTTGGCTGACTACCCGATCCGGTTACTGGACTCTGGCTATGCTTTGATTACGCTTTCTCTATTTACATTTTTATTTTTATTAATAAAAAAGTTTTGATTTTACTGTACTTCTGTCTCGGTCTGGTTCATGGTTTCTGACAATATGTAGAAGACTGTATATATATTTTATGCACTGCAGATCACTGAATCAACTGCCTGCCTGAAAGTGTATTTGAAAACGTACACCAGGAACGATCTGCAGTCAGATATAGGCTTGGCTAGACTAGAATGCAGTGGATATATATATGTAGGAGACTGTAAATATATTTTATGCACTGCAGTTCACTGAATCACCTACCTGCCTGCCTGGAAGTATATTTGAAAACATACACTAGAAACGGCCTGCAGTCAGATATAGGCTTGGCTAGACTAGAATGCAGTGGATATATATATATGTAGGAGACTGTATATATATTTTATGCACTGCAGATCACTGAATCGCCTGCCTGAAAGTGTATTTGAAAACGTACACCAGGAACGGCCTGCAGTCAGATATAGGCTTGGCTAGACTAGAATGCAGTGGATATATATATATGTAGGAGACTGTATATATATATTTTATGCACTGCAGATCACTGAATCACCCGCCTGCCTGCCTGAAAGTGTATTTGAAAACGTACACCAGGAACGGCCTGCAGTCAGATATAGGCTTGGCTAGACTAGAATGCAGTGGATATCTATATGTAGGAGACTGTATATATATATATTTTATGCACTGCAAATCACTGAATCACCTGCCTGCCTGAAAGTGTATTTGAAAACGTACACCAGGAACGGCCTGCAGTCAGATATAGGCTTGGCTAGACTAGAATGCAGTGGATATATATATATGTAGGAGTCTGTATATATATTTTATGCACTGCAGATCACTGAATTACCTGCCTGCCTGCCTGAAAGTGTATTTGAAAACGTACACCAGGAACGGCCTGCAGTCAGATGTAGGCTTGGTTAGACTAGAATGCAGTGGATATATATATGTAGGAGACTGTATATATATTTTATGCACTGCAGATCACTGAATCGCCTGCCTGAAAGTGTATTTGAAAACGTACACCAGGAGCGGCCTGCAGTCAGATCTAGGCTTGGCTAGACTAGAATGCAGTGGATATACATATGTAGGAGACTGTATATATATTTTATGCACTGCAGATCACTGAATCACTTGCCTGCCTGCCTGAAAGTGTATTTGAAAACGTACACCAGGAACGGCCTGCAGTCAGATATAGGCTTGGCTAGACTAGAATGCAGTGGATATATATATGTAGGCGTCTGTATATATATTTTATGCACTGCAGATCACTGAATCACCCGCCTGCCTGCCTGAAAGTGTATTTGAAAGTGTACACCAGGAACGGCCTGCAGTCAGATATAGGCTTGGCTAGACTAGAATGCAGTGGATATATATATATATATGTAGGAGACTGTATATATATTTTATGCACTGCAGATCAATGAATCACCTGCCTGCCTGCAAGTGTATTTGAAAATGTACACCAGGAACAGCCTGCAGTCAGATATAGGCTTGGCTAGACTAGAATGCAGTGGATATATATATGTAGGAGATTGTATATATATTATATATTTTATGCACTGCAGATCACTAAATCACCTGCCTGAAAGTGTATTTGAAAACGTACACCAGGAATGGCCTGCAGTCAGATATAGGCTTGGCTAGACTAGAATGCAGTGTATATATATATATATATATATATATATATATATATATATATATATATATATATATATATATATATATATATATATATATATATATAAAATATATATATATATATATAATATATATGTAGGAGACTATATATATATATATATATATATATATATATATATATATTTTATGCACTGCAGATCACTGAATCACCTGCCTGCCTGAAGTATATTAGAAACAGTACACCAGGAACGGACTGCAGTGAGATCTAGCTAAACTGTATGCAGTGGATATATATATATATATATATATATATATATATATATATATATATATATATATACTAGACTGACTGTATATATATATAATAAATAAATAAATATATATATATATATATATATATATATATATATATATATATATATATATATGAAATACGCTGCAGCTAACTGAATCACCTGCCTGCCAGAAGTATAGTAACAGTTCCTGATCAAGTGGAAAGGTTTTGGCCCGGAGGAAAATTCCTGGGGACCTGAGACCAATCTCCATGCTCAGAGACTGATACAGGCTTTTCATCGTTCCCACCCAGAGAAGATGGCTCAAATGGGCATCCGGAGGCTGCCCCTAAGGTGGGGGCAACGTCAGAGAACTCACACAGCAAGCACCCGTCTCCGTGCTGCAGCTGCCAATCCTCGTTCTGCAAGTGCCAATGTGCATGCACGGAACCATAGCCAGAGACAAATGAGATCCAGGGTGGGCATGCACAATGGCACCTCTATGCGAACACGCTCGCATGCTAACGCGCCCCTGCGAGTGCCAAAGCACTAATGTGCTAACGGGCATGCGCCAAGGTGCTAATGTGCTAACGCGCATGTGCTAAGGTGCTAATGCGCATGCGTGTACGCACGTACGCTGGTGCGAATCCTGGCACACAGCACCCTATATAAACAGAGTCTGCCTAGCAGCAGTGCTGGATTGTCTTCAGCTTGTTCCTGTGTTCCTGTTGTTACTCTGCCTGATTGACCTTGTTCCTGAAAACCCGGCTATCTTCTGACCATTCTCTTGGATCTCCCCTGCCTGCTGAACCTGCCTCTACCTGCAATACTGACCTTGGCTTGAACTTATGATTACGGCTCTGCCTCCTGATTCTGTACCCTGCTGCCCATCTGTTGCTAACCCCTACCTGTTCCTGACTACGGTTTTGCCTTCTGACTTGGTACCCCACTGCCAGCCTGTTGCCGACTCCTGCCTGTTCCTGATTCTGCAGTTGATCCTGATCTGGCTCCCGCAGAACAAGTTTGGTGATCAGTTTCCACATCTCCTCAGCAGAGGTTCCTATATCTCCAAGTTCCAGCCTCCTGCACCCTTTCGTTGCCCTCGCACTCCCTGTACCCACCACCAGGGGTGCTTGGACCGGAACCGTGCAAGAGGCCACCCTCATCATTTCGGGCTCCGCTGTAAGGTACGTGACAGGACTGCAGTGAGATCTAGCTAAACAGTATGCAGTGGATACGTATATATATATATATACTAGACTGACTGTATATATATATATATATATATATATATATATATATATATATTACACTGCAGATAACTGAATCACCTGCCTGCCAGAAGTATAGTAGAAACAGTACACCACCAGGAACGGGCTGCAGTGAGATCTAGCTAAACTGTATGCAGTGGATATATATATATATATATATATATACTAGACTGACTGTACATATATATATGAAATACACTGCAGCTAACTGAATAATCTGCCTGCCTGCTCAATCTAAATGACACTCTCTCTCCGTCCACGCCAACGACACACTACACGTCGGCCTCGTGGACTTAGTCCCCCTGAGCCATGATTGGCAAAAGGCACCCTGCCTTTGGCCAATTATGGCTCTCTTAGCTGAGGGCGCTGTGATTGGCCAAAGCATGCAGGTCATGGTGCATGCTCTGGGTAATCATCATACAGCAATGCACTGCACTCCTGCAGTGCATTATGGGCCGTTACGCGCCGCTCAAATTTCACGCGAACGGCCCATAATGTTCATTTTTCGATGAACGGATGACCAGTCAATGTTCGAGTCGAACTCATGTTCGACCCGAACAGAAAGCTCATCCCTACTGGAAACATGGCGCTGATGAAAATTATGATTGAAATTATTTCATCGACAAATTTAACTCTGATAGTCGGTCTGGGGTAGTGGTGATCCATTGGCCAAGGGTTAGCCATAGTAACCCTAAAATGACCATTTGCTGTGATAGTGATGGTCATGGACATCTGGTAAGCAGCTGATTTTCTCTTATTTTTATTCACTGGTGGTGGCATCTGGGCAGAACACTGGGTTTATTCCTTTATGAGATTTCCAGAGGATCTACATCTTGGCTGGACGTTCCTTTTTTGGTGACTTCAGCGGGCAACACTGAACATTATATTTGCACATTAGACATATCTTCTTTGGACTTATGGGACTTTTGTTTTTTCTGATTTTCTCTTTCTGAGTTTATATCTTTTGGATGCTATTTATTTATATGCTGTTTTTTCAATAATTGCTCTGTGTGTGGATTAAGGATATATGCACATGGTCAACTTATAGTTTAACACAGTTTATTATTCAATATAACGCTGCACTGTTATATATTGGTTCACTTTGGGCTTAGTATCACAGGTCTTTTTGGTGCTATCAGCTACGGTAAGAGGGTATACCTAAGCGTAGAGACTTTTTGGTGTATAGAGTGAGAATACAGATTATGCTTTTCTACAAATATTTCACAACACCAATACACCGGCTGCCATTTTTTTTCCGAAGGTGTCAGCAATACCAACTGGAAGGTCGGGGTGGTTTGCAGAAGCTGGATTGTGACATTTTAAAAGAAACTTACCACATCTGCTTCAGTAGGTGGTTGGTTTTCCTCAGGAGGAACTGTCTCTGCATTTGTTCCTTGATTCGCTTCTCCTTCTTGCAGGAATGCTTGAGAGGGTTTTAGGTATACCCAATAGCATACAACCTTGGGGATCAGGATTCATGAATAATTTTAATTCAAAAAATTAAATTGTTTCAGTAATAACCTATTGTTTTTTGAATTGTATTTGAAAATGTACACCAGGAACGGCCTGCAGTCAGATATAGCTGTTTCAGTATTAACCTATTGTTTTTTTTACAAGCTTATCACTATTTTTGCCTAAATAATAGAATTTCTCCCTAGCAACAGCTCATGGAATAGGTCAGATGCCTTAAGATTATGAAGTGAATATAGGAATACTATGCTGGGCTAGTGAGTGTTGCTCAGGATAACAGCAGGCCATATTGCGTTCTCCGGAGACAGGGCAAATATATATATATACATATTTTGAAAGGTGTTTTATCAATTTCTTTTCTTTCCACGTTTTCCAAAAGCATAACGCATTATTACAAGGATGCGCAAATAAGAAAAAGAACACAACAACAAGCCTTAAAAAGCCAACAAAACTGTGACATATCTTGGATATTTCCCAATAAGGAGTGATAGGACATAAAACAACAATACTATTATGGTTGGACTACATAAAGCCCAATATATTGCTCTTCTATCCTTTTTCAGTGAAAAAATAAAAAACAACCACACACAAAACCACACTCATACCCCCTCCACCCCTTCCTTCACCATTGAGCAGGAGAGCCAAGAAGCCCACAGCATGGAGTTTAACAAACCAACAGTGTGAGGGTATTCAATTATATCTACCTTGTTTACAATTGTTGAGACAGCGGGGTATCTTTCCAAAGGGAGTCCGCTATTTCAAGCCAGGGCTGCCAGATTTTAAAGAACTTATTAGGGCAAGCCCTACCCTTATATATCAGCTTGAAAACAGGTAAATATTAATTCACCATACAATAAAAGTTTTGTACTGAGGGTGCAGCAGCAGTTTTCCATCTTAACAGAATCAATTTCCTAGCATAAATCAGTAACACATGAACTAAAGTTCATTCGTCCTGCACCCGAACCCCAAGCCCAAGGTCACCCCCCCCCCCCCAGAATGGGGAGCGCCCTCAAAGGCCCCGACAACCTAGTGCTCCATCTCCAGTTCTTCCACCTGACAACTAATCCCCAGCTGGGCTGACTCCAGGTATTTCAACGAGGCCTGCCCCCCTGCCAATCCTAGTTGGGGATTGGTCAGGGCTCCCTGAGACACCCCAGACAGCTCCATCCCTCTTCCCCTCCTCTTCTTCTAGAATCTTCTAGAGGCAAGAGGAAGGTAACAGTGGAGTGATGCTGTCTGTGAGTCACCAGCTGCTGCTCTAGGCCACTCCCAGCCCACATAGATCAAAACAAACAGGCCCAGCTTCCAGCTAGGCCTGCTTAAATTTACCTGCACTCACAACAATCCTGACTCCAGCATCTACCCAAGTAGAGGGTGCCACAGAAATATTAGGGCAAGTCCACAATATATGTAAAAGGTCGGCTCCTATATAAGTACAGCGGGAGCAAGCAGCTGCAGAGTCAAAGCCCATACGGGCTAATTTAACAGGAGTATAATGCAGCTGATGTATAAACTTAAATTGTGTAAGACGATCATTAGAACTGATGAGATCCTGAAAAAAGACCTCCGAGGCCTCCTCCCATCCCTCCTCAGACAGCCCAGGGATCAGCACCCCACACCTCTGCTGAGCAAATTGGAAGGGGTTGTTCCCAGCCAACTGGAAACATGAATAAACAGTCGTAACCAGTTTATTGATATTGAAGTATGACAGTAGCACCTCAACTGGTGATTCTAAGAGCTCTTGGGTCAGACCTTCAAACTGTACTCTAATGACGAAGCAATAAAATACTTTACTAAAATTATTTGTTGGTCACTCCATTCCGAGACTTCAAATCCTCAAGTGAAACAAAAAATTATAGTAGGTATATCATGTTAAAGATATTCACATGACAATCAAAATGAGAGGCAAGGAAGTCCAGATACGCAGCCTAGCCTCCATATGTGATATAATTTGTGTTATATTGAGAGACTCAAAAGCAGATGGATCAGAGTTCATTTGGATCCCTGAATACTTAACCACTTGCCGACCGCGCCATAGACGAATGATGGCTACATCGCGGTCAGATAACTCTGGGAGGGCGTACCATGACGTCTTCCCAGAATCACGCTCCCGCACGCCCCCTGGGGGGCACACCCGGGAATGTCCATGACCGTCAGGTCTCCCAGACCTGTAGTATCACGGATCAGGGTAAAGGGCCAATGACAGCAGCCCTTTACCACATGATCACGCTGTAAAACGACGGCATGATCACGTGTAAACAAACCGAAGCTTGTCTGGTTCGGCTCCTCCCCTCTCCTCGCGCCGATAGGTACAGTGTGTGAGGAGAGAGAGGGAGCCGGGAGCAGCAGCGCTGTGGGCTGGATCTGAAGTGCCCACAGTGCTGATCTGTGCCCAGCCATGGATCATCCATCCATCCATGCTCCATACATGTCTCATCCATGCTCCATCCATGGCTCATACATGTCTCATCCATCCATCCATGGCTCATTGAGCCAGAGCAAGGGGCTCAATAGCAAGCACGAACAGAAGCAGCATGAGAGGGCAGCCTTGTTTGCAAGGAGAACATAGCCGAGATATCCTTATTGGTGCATACCCTGGCCCTTGGATTAGTGTAGAGCAAGTGGACCCATTTAATGTATTAAAGGCTAAAACCCATCCGATACATGGTCTCTCAAAGAAAAGACCATCTGACAGTGTCAAAAGCCTTCTTTACATCCAACGAAAGCACCAATCCACTTTTTTGGTCAGTAGACGCTTTATATATGTGCAGATAAAGGCAACGGATGTTATCATAGGTGCTCGTTCAAAGCATGAACCACGTTTGATACGAATGTACAAGGTGAATAATGACCCTCTGCAGTCCTATAGCTAAAAGCTTTGCAAGCACTTTCACGTCACTATTTAATAGTGAGATGGGATGGTAAGACCCACACTGTCTCTCAGTTTTGGGCAATACCACTATCAATGCCTTACACATAGAAGCAGGAAGCTCACCCTCCTCCAATCAGGGCCATCTTAATAGCATCATGGACCCCTGGCCAAAGTAATGCATTGGGGCCCCTACAAGCCTGCCCAATTTACGCACCTACTCTCAAGATAGTTGATAAATTTGAACAAACAGTATAAAAAGTTTTATATTATATATTATATTAAGTATTATATTTGATCACTGTATTTGTGTCAATAGTGATGTCAGTGTCAATTAGCCAGTGTATCTCCCTGCGAAGGTCTGTTAGCGCCAGATTACTTGCTACCCTATCACAGTCCCACTAAAAGTCATACAGTACTATACACTGACATTGTACTAATGACACTGGCTGGGAAGGGGTTAACATATAGGGGTTAACTGTGTGCCTAGCAAGTGTAATGTGTGTAATATGTGCTGCTTTTACTTTTCCAGGGAGAAAATCGCTGTTCTTTGTACAGAGTTACGTGTGTTTTTTTTAAGGCCCCTTTCACACGGGACGGATCCGTGTTGATCCGCCCCGTGAACATCCGCTGCTCAGCGGGGATCGCTCCGCTTTCCCCAGCTGAGCCGGCAGATGAGAGGGCGGGACCCGCACACTGTGCAGGGACCGCCCTGTCAGATCTCCGCTCTCCCCTATGGGGGATCGGAGGAACACGGACCATCTGTCCGTGTTCCTCCGATCCGCTCTGCAGACGGATAGAAAAATAGGATTTTCTTCCGTCCGCAGAATCGGACGAGAGCGGAGCCGGACGACATCGGGTGTTTGCGGATGTACATCCGCTGACACCCGCTATCCCATAGGGATGCATGTATGTCCGTATTTCATCCGAAAACGGATGGATGAAATACGGACATACGGTCCGCATGTGTGAAAGGGGCCTAACACAGAACTCTGTGCTGTGATTAGACACAGCTGATCAGCAGGATTCCTTCAAAAACATTGGGTGAACCCTGTTGATTAACCATGTTGATGGGGACAAGCCTGGCCATTGGTTGTCAGGGTCTGCGGGCGAGGGGCTTATCAGAATCTGGAAGCCCCCTTTAACAAGGGGCCCCCCCAGATCCCGCCCCCCCTTTTGAATGAGTATCGGGTACATTGTACCCCTACCCATTCACCAAAAAAAGTGTCAAAAAGTAAAAACCACAACAGACAGTTTTTGACAATTCCTTTATTAGAAAAGAAAAAAAAAAAGTGTCCCACGATGTCCATCCATGTTCAATCACGCCGCCGACGGATCCGAAAAATAGAAAAAAATTTAAAAGCTCTGCCCCGATGGGAGGCATCCTGTCGACTTGGCTGTGATACCTGTTATATACGCAAGGGCAGGGCGTCATATGACGTCAGAGTAGGCAGGGTCATCCGGTTATGTCACCGGGTGGCCCCCCCTTGCCTATATAACAGATGTCACAGCAAAAAGACAGCAGTCGGTGGGAGCCCTCCCATGGAGTCGGAATATTTTGTTGGGTTTTTTAAAATTTTTTGGGTCTATCAGGCGGCGTGATTGAAGATGGATGGGCATCACGGGACACTTTTTTTTCTTTTTTAATAAAGGAATTGTGGACCCCAAAGCACCCTCCTCATGTTGAGGGCATGTGGCCTGGTATGGTTCAAGAGGGGGGGGTTGCCCCCCTATCCTGTCCTCCAGGCTGCATGCTCAGATAGGAGCCTGGTATGGATTTTGGGGGGACCCCATGCCAATTTCTTTTACATTTTGGCGTGGAGTTCCCCTTAAAATCCATACCATACCTGAAGGGCCTGGTATGGGCTGGGAGGGGGGACCAACGCCGATTTTTTCCTTGATTTTTCATCTATATTGCCGGGAGCCAGCAATACATTACAGCCGCAAGCAATTTTAGATGACATTTTTTCCATTATAAATTTCATTTTGCTGCGGAATGTTCTACACATCACACAGATGTGCCACATTACAGGCAGACTAAGGAGACCTCCCAGGCGTGACATTTAAAGGAATTTTTCATTTTTATTGTTTCACTTGTTGTTTTGCCAATGTCAATTGTTTTGCCTGTTCGCATGTTCTGGTGCGAAAAGAACCGGGGAGTGTTCGGCCCGTTCCTAATGCCAAAATACATTGAGTTGCTGCCACATGATTGGCTGATTAGCAATTTGTGTTACCAAGCAATTGAACAGATGTACCTAAAAAAGTGGCCGGTGAGTGTATGTAGCTCAGTGAAAGTATTATGATGTTAATGTGATATTATTTGTAATTATGTTTATCTATTTTGTACTGTCAATTATTATGTTTTATTTTTTTTAGCTTCCCTCAAGTCCTGAAGAAGCGAGATACTCCCACAAAACGCGTTGAGATAGAGCAAGATTGTCCACTCACGGAAGACACCTCAATTTGTTAATTTCTAAATGAATTGTGAATTATTCACCTAATTGATGTGCTAGGCGTCTGCTATTCTGTGGGAGGGTGTCAAGGAAATGGTCAAAGAACTGGCAATCTTGCTAATGGCCATCATGACTGCATGAGGCGCACTCCCGCGCCACGGTGCGAACAGGAGCGCGCAGGCGCACAACGTAACAGATGTTGGCGTCTCCTGGCCTATATAAACCTGCTGCTGAGACCTGTGCATTGCTGGATTATCGTCAGCTCCCCTGTGTTCCTGTGTTTCCTGATTCCTGATTTCCCGTTATCAACCTGGCTTGTTCTGATCTGTGATCCTGATTTCCTGATTTGACATTTGGCTTGTACTTCTGACTTTGCTCCTGCCTGCTCCACTGTGTTTGATCTTGACTTGGCTCACCAACTCTGCTGCAAATCTGTCTCTGTGTATGACCCCGGCTTTTTCCAGTCTTGCTACCTGAATTAATCTTACTGTGTATGACCCCGGGCCTTTGCTCATCTGCCAAGTTCATCTGGTACCTCTCAAGCACCTCGGCTCTACAATCCTCTCTGCTTGTTCCAGCTACCTTCTGGTGACCAGCTCTTCAAACCGCAGCAACTGGCAAACCATGCTTTTCTGTGCACTGCTCTTCCTGTACCACTTCCAGGGGAGCACTGCACTTACTTGCAAGGGGAACTCTCTCAGTTTCTCGGTCTCACACCTGGTACGCAACAGAGGGTTCCAAGGGAGGATCATTGTATTGGCTTTGTGTGTTATGAACTCTGTTTTTGGATATAATTGGAACAATAAAATATACAGTGCCTTGAAAAAGTATTCACACCCCTTGAAAAGATGTTCACCTTTTTTAATGTTACAACCAAAAACGTAAATGTATTTTATTTGAATTTTATGTGATAGACCAACACAAAGTGGCACATAATTGTGAAGTGGAAGGAAAATGATAAATGTTTTTTTAATTTTTTTTACAAATAAATATGTGAAAAGTGTGGCGTACATTTGTATTCAGCCCCCTTTAGTGGGAACCAATTGCCTCCAGAAGTCACATAATTAGTAAATAGAGTCTACCTGTGTGTAATTTAATCTCAGTATAAATACAGCTGTTTTGTGAAGCCCTCAGAGGTTTGTTAGAGAACCTTAGTGAACAAACAGCATCATGAAGGCCAAGGAACACACCAGACAGGTCAGGAATAAAGTTGCGGAGAAGTTTAAAGCAGGGTTAGGTTATAAAAAATATCCCAAGCTTTGAACATCTCACGGAGCACTGTTCAATCCATCATCCGAAAATGGAAAGAGTATGGCACAACTGCACACCTGCCAAGACATGGCCGTCCACCTAAACTGACAGGCCGGGCAAGGAAACCATTCATCAGAGAAGCAGCCAAGAGGTCCATGGTAACTCTGGAGGAGCTGCAGAGATCCACAGCTCAGGTGGGAGAATCTGTCCACAGGACAACTATTAGTCGTGCTCTCCACAAATCTGGGCTTTATGGAAGAGTGGCAAGAAGAAAGCCATTGTTGAGAGAAAGCCATAAGAAGTCTCATTTGCAGCTTGCGAGAAGCCATGCGGGGGACACAGCAAGCATGTGGAAGAAGGTGCTCTGGTCAGATGAGACCAAAATTGAACTTTTTAGCCTAAAAAATAACACCGCACATCCCCCTGAACACATAGCTCCCAACTGTTCCTGATTTTGGGGGACTGTCCCTGATTTGGAGCAATGTCCCTCTGTCCCTCCTTGCTCCTCATGTGTCCCTCATTTTGGTCTGATCTATATAGTTGTATATAAAATGGACTTTTTATCTTTAAAAAGTGTTTCCCAGTGCTAAACCTTTCATCCAATTTCTAAATTGCTGCATTTGTAAATCATAAAAGCCAATATAAAGGAATAGTAGTGACAAAAAAGCCCTTGTGGATTTAATTAACCTTTTTTTAAATTAATTATTCTTTAAGGGGATGTGGCAAGGAGCGTGTACTTTGCTTACATATGTTTGCTAGTAGGTGTCCCTCATTCCCATCTCAAAATGTTGGGAGGTATGCTGAACACACCATCCCACCGTGAAACATGGTGGTGGAAGCATCATGCTGTGGGGATGCTTTTCTTCAGCAGGGACAGGGAAGCTGGTCAGAGTTGATGAGAGGATGGATGGAGCCAAATTCACGACAATCTTAAAAGAAAACCTGTAATGCCCCGTACACACGGTCGGAATTTGTTCGGACATTCCGACAACAAAATCCTAGGATTTTTTCCGACGGATGTTGGCTCAAACTTATCTTGCATACACACGGTCACACAGTTGTCGGAAAATCTGATCATTCTGAACGCGGTGACGTAAAACACGTACGTCGGGACTATAAACGGGGCAGTGGCCAATAGCTTTCATCTCTTTATTTATTCTGAACATGCGTGGCACTTTGTCCGTCGGATTTGTGTACACACGATCGGAATTTCCGACAACAGATTTTGTTGTCGGAAAATTTTATATCCTGCTCTCAAACTTTGTGTGTCGGAAAATCCGATGGAAAATGTGTGATGGAGCCTACACACGGTAGGAATTTCCGACAACAAGGTTCTATCACACATTTTCCGTTGGAAAATCCGACCGTGTGTACGGGGCATTAGAGTCTGCAAAAGACTTGAGACTGGGGCGGAGGTTCACCTTCCAGCAGGACAACGATCCTAAACATACAGCCAAAGCTACAATGGAATGGTTTAGATCAAAGCATATTCATGTTAGAATGGCCTAGTTACAGTCCAGACCTAAATCTCATTGAGAATCTGTGGCAATTGAAAATTGCTGTTCAGAGATGCTCTCCATCCAATCTGAGCTATTTTGCAAAGAAGAATGGGCAAAAATGTCCCACTCCAGATGTGCAAAGCTGGTAGAGACATCCCCCAAAAAACTTGCAGCTGTAATTGCAGAGAAAGGCGGTTCTACAAAGTATTGACTCAGGGGGGCGCCATACAAATGCTCCCCACACTTTTCACATATTTATTTGTATCATTTTCCTTCCAATTCACAATTATGTGCCACTTTTTGTTGGTCTATCACATAAAATCCCAATAAAATACATTTATATTTACAAAGTGTGGAAAATTTCAAGAGGTATGAATACTTTTTCTAGGCACTGTATTACTTTTATTTATGATTTTTTTGGCACTTTAGTCCATTTTGTTCTTCTTTTTGCCATACAGTTACATCTAGTAAGTTGTGGATATTGCTGCTATGGGCATTACTATTTTTCCTGTTGTGTGTGGTAGTTTTGTTGTAGTGTGTGAACTTCTTTGTTTTTACACAGCCTGACTTTCTGCTTCCTCCTAGTAGTGCCCAGAAGAAATGAAAGAGACAAATGTTAAACCAACACATGCACGCACATGGAAATGATAACACATCTATGCACGCACAATAGATGACCAAATGATTGTTGACTGTCACACCTACAGTATATAAGCCTTGTTGGACATCCCATTCCAAAACCATGGCCATTAATTGTGGCACGCCGTCTCTTTAAAATTCCAAAGTGCAATTGTACATACAATATAACTGTATTAAACCATATTATTATCTTAGAAGGAAATATTTTGAGTGTAAACTCAATACATGCAATAAAAATTGAAAACCAAACATAAAAAAAATAAAATTGTGGTGGATGCTTAACTGTGTCAAAAGCACTCAAACATGAAAGCGTGTATAATATAACATCATACTCCAATCTCATAATAAACATAGAAGAGAGTATATCCATACAGATGGACAATCATAAGATAAGATCATCTTGTTCTCATCTGTCCATAGGATGTTGTTCCAGAACTGTGAAGGCTTTTTTCGATGTTGTTTGGCAAACTCTAATCTGGCCTTCCTGTTTTTGAGGCTCACCTAAGGTTTACATCTTGTGGTGAACCCTCTGTATTCACTCTGGTGAAGTCTTCTCTTGATTGTTGACTTTGACACACATACACCTACCTCCTGGAGAGTGTTCTTGATCTGGCCAACTGTTGTGAAGGATGTTTTCTTCACCAGGGAAAGAATTCTTCAGTCATCCACCACAGTTGTTATGCGTGGTCTTCCGGGTCTTTTAGTGTTGCTGAGCTCACCGGTGCGTTCTTTCTTTTTAAGGATGTTCCAAACCGTTGATTTGGCCACACCTAATGTTTTTGCTATCTCTCTGATGGGTTTGTTTTGTTTTTTCAGCCTAATGATGGCTTGCTTCACTGATAGTGACAGCTCTTTGGATCTCATATTGAGAGTTGACAGGAACAGATTCCAAATGCAAATAGCACACTTGAAATGAACTCTGGACCTTTTATCTGCTCCTTGTAAATGGGATAATGAGGGAATAACACACACCTGGCCATGGAACAGCTGAGCAGACAATTGTCCCATTACTTTTGGTCCCTTAAAAAGTGGGAGGCACATAATAGGATTTTTTAAAACAGCTTACCTGTAAAATCCTTTTCTTTCGAAGGACATCACGGGACACAGAGCCACAGTAATTACTGATGGGTTATATAGGTATCACTGGTGATTGGACACTGGCACACCCTATCAGGAAGTTCAACCCCCTATATAATCCCTCCCCCTTGCAGGGATACCTCAGTTTTGTAGCCAAGCAATATAGTGTATTAGAAGAGGGGCGGGACCTCTGTGTCCCGTGATGTCCTTCGAAAGAAAAGGATTTTACAGGTAAGCTGTTTTAAAAAATCCTATTTTCTTTCTCGAACATCACGGGACACAGAGCCACAGTAATTACTGATGGGATGTCCCAGAGCAATGCTACCTGAGGGGGGGGAACCACGACCAAGTAGGGTGCAATCAGACCTGAGGACCCTGTACCGCTGCCTGCAGCACACTACGCCCAAAGGCGATATCCTCATGCCTTCTCACATCCACCTGATAGAATCTGGTGAATGTATGAACTGAAGACCAGGTTGCGGCCTTGCAGATTTGAGCCATAGAGGCCCGGTGATGCACTGTCCAAGAAGCACCAATAGCCCTTGTGGAATGTGCCCTGATCTGAAACGGAGGATTCTTCTGTTTCAAACCGTAAGCTTGAATGATCAACTGTCGAATCCATTTAGAAATGGTAGCTTTTGACGCTGCCTGTCCTCTATTGGGACCCTCTGGCAGCACAAACAAAACATCCGTCTTGCGGATCTGAGCAGTTGCCCCTAGATAGGCCTTAACTGCTCTTACTACATCCAACGAATGTAGAGATCTCTCTTCCGGAGAACAGGGATCTGGAAAAAAGGAAGGTAGAACAATGTCTTGGTTTAAATGAAAATCAGAAACCACCTTCGGTAAAAAACTAGGATGAGGGCGTAGTACCACTCTATCCCTGTGTATAATCAAATAAGGCTCCTTACAAGAAAGAGCTGCTAATTCTGATACTCTTCTAGCAGAAGAGATGGCCACCAGAAAAATTAATTTCCTTGTCAACAAGACCAAAGGAATCTGACTTATTGGTTCAAAAGGCTGTTTCTGTAACACAGCCAGGACCAAGTTCAAGTCCCAGGGGTTTAGGGGCGCTTTAACCGGAGGGTTAGACGCATCACCCCCTGCATAAAGTTTCGGACCAAAGAATGCGAAGCAAGTGGCCGCTGAAATAATACTGATAAAACAGAGATAAAGCAAAGACCTGGCCCTTGATGGTACTCAAGGCCAGCTTCATCTCTAATCCCATCTGTAGAAAATCAAGGATTCTACCTATGACATATTTCCTGGGATGCCAACCTCTGGATTCACACCAGGTTATATAAGCCTTCCAGACTCTATGATAAATCATCCAGGAAGCTGGCTTCCTTGCATTAATCAAGGTAGATATGACAGGACCTGAGAGCCCACGACTCTTCAGAACGTGGGTCTCAATAGCCAAACGTCAAATTTAGTGTTTGTAAGGCAGGATGGAACACTGGACCTTGAGATAACAGGTCTGGGCGTACCGGTAGGGTCCACGGGGAACCTACCGTCATCCTTACTATTTCTGCATACCAAGTCCTTCTGGGCCAAGCGGGGGCCACCAGAAGTACCGACTTCCTTTCCTGCCTGATCCTGCGAAGGAGTCGTGGTAATAGCAGAATAGGCGGGAATGCGTAAATCAGTGAGAACCGATGCCACGGAATCACCAACGCATCCGTCCCGCATGCAAGAGGATCTTTTGTCCTTGCCACAAATCTGTCTATCTTTTTGTTGAATCGGGATGCAAAGAGATCTACATCTGGAACCCCCCATCTTTGGCATATGGCCCAAAAGACGTCGGGATGCAGAGACCATTCCCCTGGAAGTAACCGCTGGCGACTTAGATAGTCCGCCTGCCAATTCTCTATTCCCGGGAAGAAAACTGCCGATATGCATGGCACATGCATCTCTGCCCCGACTAAGATCTGGTTCACCTCCTTTTGAGCAGCTCGGCTCCGGGTGCCTCCCTGATGATTGACATAAGCCACTGCTGTGGCATTGTCGGACTGGATCCTGACCGGACAACCCTGTAGCCTGATAGTCCAGGCTTTTAGAGCTAGATGTATCGCCCGGATCTCCAGAATGTTGATGGGTAAGGTCCTCTCTGTCTTGGACCATACCCCTTGGACTGCAGCCTGTTCCAGAACTGCTCCCCAACCTGACAGACTGGCATCTGTTGTTACCACCGTCCAGGTAACCAGTAGAAAGGATTTCCCCTTCTGCAGGTTTTCGGGTATGAGCCACCAATTGAGGCTCTGATGCACCGCATGCGACAGGTGCATCGGAAAGTCTAATGCCTGAACTTTCTTGTTCCAGGTCGACAGAATACTGTGTTGCAGCATTCTTGAGTGAAACTGAGCATAGGGAACTGCTTCGAATGAAGACACCATCTTCCCTAGTAGCCTCATACAAAGGCGGACTGAGGGACCCTTCTTGGTCCTTACTGCCAGAATCAGCTCTCTCAAAGCAGCGATCTTTGCCTGGGGTAGAAATATTTTCTCCTGGCTTGTATCTATAATCAGACCTAAATACTCCAGTCTTCTTACTGGTTTTAGGAAAGACTTTTCTAAGTTGAAGATCCAACCCAGGTGTTCTAGATACCTGACTGTGGTCCTCAAGTTTCCATTCAAAGAGGCTACCGACCGGTCTATCAAGAGCAGGTCGTCTAGGTATGCTATGACAGCTATACCCTGAGCCCTTAATCTGGCCAGAGGAGGAGCCAAGATCTTTGTGAACACTCGAGATGCAGTGGCTATCCCGAAAGGCAGAGCCACAAACTGGAAATGGCGCCCTCCTACCTCGAAGCGCAGAAACTTCTGATGAGCAGGAAAAATGGGCACATGCAGATATGCATCTCTGATGTCTATTGATGCCAGAAATTCTCCTCCCTGCAGGGTGGGAACTACTGTTCGAATTGATTCCATGCGGAAGGATTGAATCCTTAGGAATCGGTTCAGATCCCTTAAGTCCAGAATGGGCCTGACATCCCCATTTGGCTTTTGGACCGTAAAAAGGTTGGAATAGAAGCCCAATCCCTTGTCCTTTGCGGGAGCTATCATAATGACCTCCTGCGACAAAAGTCGCTCTAACGCTAGAAGGAGCGACTGCTTCTTCTCTGGGTCTCTGGGGACACTTGATCTGAGGAACCTAGGAGAGGGGAATTCCTGAAACTCCAGCTTGTACCCTAAGGTTACCGTGGAGATTACCCATCTGTCCTGGAAATCCTCCTGCCAGAGCTCTGAGAACTGTCGCAGTCTTCCATCCACTCGAGTGAGCGGGGGCACCCCCTCATGCAGAGGTCTTAGTGTTTTGCCTAGTAGGCTTCTTTCCCCAGGACTTCTTTTGTCCCTGGGGTTGACTCTTGTCTCTGGACCCCGATGGAGGCGGCCGTCGAGACTGCCTGGAGGCTGAAGCCCCCGGCGCTGGGGAAAGAGTCCGTTTGAAAGAGGGACGCTTACTCTTCTTCTTGACAGGTAAGAGAGTGCTTTTCCCACAAGAGATTCTCTTGATATAGTTATCCAAGTCCTCTCCAAACAACCTTGCACCACGAAATGGAAACCCAGCCAGTAGCTTCTTACATGGTGCTTCGGCTGACCAATTTTTCAACCATAGGATTCTACGTATATGCACCAACCCCAGTGAAAGACGGGAGGTTTGCACGATAGAATCTCTAATGGCGTCAACCACAAAGCATAAGGCCGCTGGAAGGTTAGCAAACCCCTGGGCCTGCTGTTCAGGTAATACTTTGATGACCTGCTTAACATGGTCTCTTAAGTATTGACAGACTCCAATCGCTGCTACTGCAGCTTGGGCCACTGATCCTGCTAAGGAGAAAACATCCTTCAATAGGGATTCCATCCTTTTATCTACAGGATCCCTGAGCATTGTCTACAGGACAAGTCAGGCTATTATTTACAGAGGAAATGGCGGCATCAATAGCCAGAATTCCCCACATTTTAATAAACCTTTCTTCCATCGGATAAAGTGTTGAAAACTTTCTCGGCGGAAAAAAACGTTTGTCTGGGTGATCCCACTCAGAATAAATGAGCTTTTCAAGTAAAGTATGAACAGGAAAAGCATGTGCTGCTTGGAAAGGTTTCAGTGACCCCAAAGCAGAAGAGGATTCTTTGGCAGTTTCAGGTATGGGCAACTTAAATGTGGAGCGGACCAATCCAGTGAGGATCTGCACTAAGACTTTCTCCTCTTGGGAAGTCGCAGAGGGTCCCTCTCCACCTGATTCCTCCGAAGAGGGATCATCCGTCCCATCCCGATCCTCTGAAAGGGATTCATCTCCTTTATCCCAGAGCTCCTCTTCCTGAGGGTCTTGGGGAACAGAGGAAAGCCCAGTGCGTTTTCTTCCACTGAGTGAAGACGTAATCACGGCCATTAATCTTTCCTCTAGACCATTAATGGTTGAGGAAAAAACCTCTTGTGTAATATATACAGGGGCTGAAGTGCCAGAAGCAGGTGTAGCCCCTGACCCCGATGGCTCTCCCTGGCTAGCCGTCCCTGGCCCAACTTTAGGGGGGAGGATGCTGCTGACAGGGGGCCCTCAGAACCTGAACGAGATCCCCTAGTGTCTCTGGTTCTTGGGGTGCTTGAACCTCTTCTACCCATAGTGCAAAGCAACAAGGTGTGAGGTATACAAATGAACACTGCCTGCTGAGCGATGTAGTCTGGCTAAAAGCCTTGCTACCCAATGCTCAGTCTGTTGTTACTTCAGTAAATGCTGCCTAGGAGAATGCCTGTGTCCCACCTTACATGCGACCGTCAGCTCTGTGTCTCTCAGAAGGCTGAGTGCACCTGTACAGAGTGCCTTTAATAGCCTGCAGCTGGCCTGAGTGGGAGTCTAAGCACCTGTGCTGACGTCCCGCCCCCACCTCTACCGCCCCCCCCCCTCGAGTTTTGAGAAAAAAATGAGCGCTTCCCGCGCTGCCAACTCTCCTGTCATGCTTCTGGAGAAAGGCTGGGGATGGGGGGGGGGGGAGAGGCTGGTAACAAGATCTGCCTGAACGGCTATCTTCAGAGATGGTGGCCATTAGGCCGCAGAGCCCGGGTGGTATAACCACTTTCTAGACCCCTGTGGCCCCTCTCTAGCCTGGGGGGGAACATTCAAACATGAGAAATCCCCCTTTCCATCTTACCTGTTTGCAGCCTGCTTGAGACGCTGGGACATAACCAGCGATGAAAACACCTGAGACAGACAGTCAGCATGTGCAGGTTTGTGCTCTTGGCAGCCCCCGGTGGTCACAATAGGCATAGCATGCATTTACCTTAAAGGAGAAAAGCCACTAGAACTCAAAAATTCTGTGGAATCTCCTCTTACCTTATCCAGCCGCAGGGTGCTGTTTACACAGACCCAATCTTCACCTCTCACGGTGGGCTCCGTTTGAAAAAACCGTCAGAGACTGGGGCCCCCTACGAATAGGGGGATCCAACAGTTCTGGGACCGTAAAGCACCTCGCCAGAAATTAGGAAGTTTAAAGCCATTTTCTGATCTGCGGGGTGCAGCTCTCTAAAAAGAGAAGCATTACGGGTAAAACCTCGTTTCTTCAGACACGAGACCTGGGTACCATTCAATTCGGCCATAAAAAGACACTTTGAATGGATCCGGTTCGCCTGGCTTGCCCCAGTATAGGATCTTAGGATATTCCCTTTGGAGCTCAGCACAGGACATCTTTACACGTCCATCACCTAAGACACTGGCGTAAAAACTGAGGTATCCCTGCAAGGGGGAGGGATTATATAGGGGGTTGAACTTCCTGATAGGGTGTGCCAGTGTCCAATCACCAGTGATACCCTATATAACCCATCAGTAATTACTGTGGCTCTGTGTCCCGTGATGTTCGAGAAAGAAATACAAACTGTTGTAATTCCTACACCGTTCACCTGATTTGGATGTAAATACTCTCAAATTAAAGCTGAAAGTCTGCAGTTAAAATACATCTTGTTGGTTTCATTTCAAATCCATTGTGGTGGAGTATAGAGCCAAAAAGATTAGAATTGTGTCGATGTCCCAATAATTATGGACCTGACTGTATGTTCATACAAAGTATGAACAGCGATCTGTCATTTCCCCTAGTAAGTCCCATCCCTCCTTCAGTAATAACACAGATAGGGAACACAGTTAACCCATTGATTGCCCCCTAGTGTTAACCCCTTCCCTGCCAGTGACATTTACAAAGTAATAATCAGTGCATTTTTATAGCACTGATCGCTGTATAAATGACAATGGTCCCAAAAATGTGTCAAAAGTGTCCGATGTGTCCGCCATAATGTCGCAGTCCTGATAAAAAATCACAGATTGCCGCCATTACTAGTAAAAAAATAAATAATAATAAAAATGCCATAATTCTATCCCCTATTTTGTAGGCGCTATAACTTTTGCGCAAACCAATCAATATATGCTTATTTTTTTTTTACCAAAAACATGTAGAGGAACAAAATGATAAAAATTTAGTTTGGGTACAGTGTTGGATGACCGCGCAATTGTCATTCAAACTGCGACAGCGCTGAAAGTTGAAAATTGGTCTTGGCAGGAAGGTGTATAAGTGCCTTGTATTAAAGTGGTTAAATATAACAAACATATCACACTTACCTCCCCTGTAATGGTTTTGCACAGAGCAGCCCAGATCCTCCTCTTCTAGGGTCCCTCTTTGCTGCTCCTGGCCCCTCCCTCCTGCCGTGTGCCCCCACAGCAAGCAGCTTGCTATGGGGGCACCCGAGCCGTCCTGTGTGTCCATTCAGACACGGAGCTGCGGTTCGACCCTGTCCTCGCTTTCTCCTCATTGGCTCACTGACTGATTGACAGCAGCAGGAGCCAATGGTGCCGTGCTGCTGTCTCAGCCAATGAGAAGGGAGAGTTCCAGGCAGCCGAGACGCTGTACATCATCGCTGGATAGAGATGAGGCTCAGGTAAGTGTTAGGAGGGCTGAGGGGGAGGGGGGGCTGCTGCACACAGAAGGCTTTATTGTCTTAATACATGGAATGCACCTTAAGCCTTTACAACCCCTTTAATTTCTGTTATAAAATTTTGCAAATAAATAATCTTTCTTCATAAATTTAGGCCAAAGGGTTTTCTGCTACATTTCTTTGGTGAAATGAACTCAAATCAGTGTTTATTATTATTTAGCTTATTTAGATTGTTATTAGTCTGTAGGACAGTTATAGAGTCCACAAACTATGGTATATAGTGTATATCTGAAAATTGATCAATCCTGACAGCTGATCAAATTTCTTCAGGCCTAAAAACACCAGGACAGTACAAAGACCCCCCAAATGACCCCTTTTTGGAAAGTAGACACTCCAAGGTATTTAGTAAGAGGCATGGAAAGTTTTTTGAAGTTGTACATTTTTTGTCTCAATTTTTTGGAAAATGAATAAATAAATAAAACGTTTTCATCACCAGTTTTTAAATTGTTACATTCATTCAGTGTTTACTATTGTGATTAGCTGTGGCCACAGCTAATCACATGGTATAGATGGGCTATGATTGGCCCTGTCTGTACCATGTGATCACTGTGACCAATCACAGAGCTCATCACAATAGTACACAATAAATGGCATGAAACAAAGCCTTTCATTGTGTAAAAATTTCATGTGATCTGCTGTGATTGACCACAGCGATCACATGGTACCAGCAGTGGGCCAGTACAGTGACCTGTCCGTTGGACACAGCAGGTAACAGATAATGCCAGAGCACAGCTCGTGGGGCGAACGCGAGGCGTGATCCTGGGAGGACATCATATGATGTAGTCCCAGGATAGTAGGGTCATATTACAATAGGCCAGGCTAGAAGGGGTTAGGGATAATACACCTGTTAGTAGGCAGTTTGCCTACTGTAGTTAGTATAGTTATGGCTGCCCTAGCCATGGGGTAGGGGAAAATAACTTTGCTGACCTCCCCGGGTTAGTTTTTGGTCTTTTCTGTGTCTGACCCCCTGTCCTATGTTGTTTTAAAAAGAGACAGGGGCCTGGGTTCCAGGGGCTTGACTCTCAAGTCTTGGGGACAAGCTGCACAATATGTAGGAAGAATGCTGGGACTTGCAGTCTGCTCTGAAGCAGTGGCAGCTTTTTTTTTTTTTTCTTTGGGGGCAGCTAACAACCACCCCCCCCCCCAACGGCAACTCAAACCCCCTCCACGCTGTCTGCTGGTCGGTCCACTGGAATTACCCCATCTAGGTGGTGGGCATTGGGCATTGGCGGGTATCCGAGGAGCAACGGTGCGGATCGGGCATCTGAGGAGCGGTGGCAGGGATCAGGCATCCAGGCATCGGCGGGGATTAGACATCCAGGCATCGACGGGGACTGGGCATCCAGGCATTGGCCAGCGGCTCTTCTCCTCACTTCCAACGTGCGTCTCCTCCCCTCCTCCTAGGCGTCCAATAGCATCGCCTGTCCTTTCAGCCAATCGGGTGACGACCCAGTATCAGACCCGCTTCCCGATTGGCCGCGAGGAGGGTCAGTGTTGCAACACACCTGGGTGGGTTCTGGTCCCACTCTCTGCATCCTGAGCCTATCCTATTTTGAAGCCTATTAGAGTCTCTGGCTCTAATCAGGTGCTTAAAAAAAAAACCTGTCGCTGTAATTCATGTGCCCGGTGCCCTGAAAGGGGCCGGACGCATGAATAGGGGGTGGCCACGGCAGCCATGAATAGATTTATGCTATGCATAAATCTATCCATTGCATATAGGGGGGTGGCCTGGAGAAAGGGGGGCGGTGCCCGGGCGGGCCTCTCCTGCTCTGAAGACATCGACTCATCAGAATAACAGCATCATGGATTTCTCCATTTATGGACTCCACCTGTGCAGGTTTGCTGGGGAAGCCACAAACACAGTTAGGTTTAGTTAGGGAAAAGACTTGTTGCGCTGTTAAACTGTTATTCTGGGTTTTATCAGTATAGTCTCTAACTGTTATACTGTTATTCTGCCTGGTCTGAAGTTATTCAAAGGGGTGTATGAAAGTATCAAGCACTCTACGCTTAGCCTTATGCAGCTCAGGTCGGTTAAAGCACATTAGGGTATGAAATCAGTCTCTACAAGAGTTAACATGCCACAAAGTAAAACAAGTAGTTGGCAAGGGTAACGGAAGTCAGGTAGCCAGTGCAAGAGGCCTGTTGTGAAACGTGGTATCTGTGCAAGGTGGCAGGAAGGGGGTGTGCTCCTGGGGCCCCCTCCCCTAGTGGTCCGTCTCCCATGGCAACAGGAGCAGATCAGCACCACAGAGGCCTTTGGCCTAGCCATTAGGTACGGGAAAGTAGGAAGACAAAGTGCACTCATGAGGTCCACGCTAGGTGCACAGCAGGACCCCATTCTGTCACTGGGAGTGAGGAGACAGAGATGTGATGGATGGATGGAGTGGGCAAAGGCCCAGCATGTCCCTCCTAAATGCCAACAGTTACAGTCAAGGTGGGCATTGACATGGGACCAGAGGGTTAACTGAAATCCAATTTATTCACTCAGTGTACACTGTGTACGGCCATCTTTAAGTTGAAAGACCACCTTAAAGTAGGGCTCCAGTCATTATTAAAATTAAAAGTCAGCAGCTATAAAAAGAGAGGTTGCTGACTTTTAATAAATGGACACTCACCTGCCCCAGGATCCAGCAGTGTCCTCACCTGAACCCTTCTCTCCACCCGTCTTTGGTCCCCAGCACTGGCATTTTAACTGTGGTCATCTGGCTGTTACAGCTTGCAGCTTCATATAAGAACTGCACTGCATATTGTGAATGGTCCTGCAGACCTCTGACGTGTCCCAGAAGACTGCGGGGAGGAAGGGGGAGAGGAGCACTTCTGCTCGGATTGCCTAGCTCAAGGGTTGTCAACCCTGTCCTCAAGTACCCCCAACAGGCCATGTTTTCAGGTTGTCCTTTATCTTGCACAGGTGCTTTAAATCAGGGTCAATGGCTTAGTATTTGGCAGCTTTTTTTTATCTAAGAGAAATTCCCAAAACATGGCCTGTTGGGGGTACTTGAGGACAGGGTTGAGAACCACTGGTATAGCTGATAAAAGTGGAAGTGGGAGCAGGTACCTGACAAAACCAGGTAACAGCTCCCCCCCCGCAAAAAAAAGTGCCATTACCGAAGGAGGAGTGGGGGAAGAGGACTTAAAGTGGAACTTCACCTTTTGGGTGAAGTTCTGCTTTAAGGTTGGATTTCCCTAAAAGTGGTCCCTGCCTTCCAGGGTACCCCTCTTCTGTCACCCTACTTGGCGCTCAATAAGGGAACTTGGAGGAAGGCCTATCTGCTACCCACCCCCACAGTCTGAAATATTAGCCTAAAGCTACAATTTCATACATATGATCACACACCGCCGCAGGCAGCAGTCAGGAGACTCTCTGTCACTATTGTCACATCACATGGCTGTTGGGTGCTGACTTTGTTAACTTATTACCCATAGGATCAACACCCAACAGCCATGTGATGTGACAAACTGTGACAGGGAGTCATGCACCTGCCAAATGGCTACTGGTGTGTTATCATAAGTCCAGTTAGAACTTTCTATTTAGCTTTAAAAAATTCACCCCTGTGCTGTGCATCCACACAGTCCAACTGTTTCTGCTCCCTGTCAACCGCCTGCCGCTGCCCACCTCTCCTCCCATCTGTGTCTCGGCACCTGAAGACTGGAGCTGAGCGGAGCATCACAAAATCACTCCGCCAGGGAAGACAGTGGGCAGCAGCCAAAACTAAATGAGCAACCAGAAGCACAACAACATGTGGGGGTGGCCCTGGATGATTACAGTTCTGTTGAAACGCGTAGGGAAGAGCGACGTGCTGACGTCACCGCGCTCACGCAGGTCCCAGAGTGATGGGCTGCATTGGAGAGCCGACCGGCTTGATTTTTATGTTTTATATATTCTACCTAATTGTAAGTGCGATACTTTTTTACCTATTAAATTACCATAAAGATTTTACACTATGGAAGCCTTTATTTCTTTATGGGGATCGTGTGGCAATAAGTCCTTTTGAGTGGGGTAATCCAGGAAGACGCTGTGACCATTGCTGTGTTTACCAAAGGCCCGGGCTGGGTATTAAGCCGAAAGCGCCTGTGATCTCCCGTGATAGGAGATCATTGGAAGTCGGTAAGCGGCAGTGTGTTTTGCAGAGTCATCTTTTTCCTATCACATTCTTTGGGTGCATCGTTTGTTAGCTTCACATCAATTCTCATCTTACATTGGATGGACTTTATTTATTACATTTATTTCTTAAGTTTTTTATTATATCTATGTATCAATAATTTAGGGGTTTAGCGCAACTTAATTATTGAAAAGAGTATGTTTTGTGTGTATCTCACAGGAAGTTGCTGCTTGTTTTCACATTTTCACTTGATTTCTAATAGCGCAGTAATTTTTATTTAGTTTTTTTTAATGTGGAGGTGGGGTGGCGGCCACAGAATTGTATGTACATCCGCCCAGAAATGAATAAAAAGTCCCTCCTCTGGTCTCAACACCAGGTCACCAGGAAAATGTAATTACACTCCCCCAAGCAAGTAATAGTGGGGGTGTAATTTAGAAAGCCTTATTTTTTTTTTATTATGCACAAATGAACTGTAAAGTAGACATGTGCACTGCTGAAAAATCTGTTAATTTTCGTTTCATTCGTTTATTTATTTATTTTTTTGGGGGTCATTCGTCATCACAATTCGTAAATTAGTAAACTTGTAAATTTGAAAATCTGAAAATAAGAAAGAAAATTAGAGAATTCTAAAGAATAACTAACTAACTAATAATAACTAACTATTAAATTATAGGTATTGGAATTTTCTTTTCAAATTTGGCGAATTATCCCAAATAACGAATGCTGCATCTAAACAAATGGAGACTTCAAAAGTTCTTCCGTTATTTATTTTTTTTCCTCTGGACCGTCTGCACCGTGATTGATGATGGATTTACAACATGGGACACTTTTTTTTAAATAAAGGAATTGTCAAAAACTGTCTGCTGTTATTTTAACTTTTTTTTATGGGGATGAGGCCGTTGTCCCCATCAACATGGGGACAAGGTGCTTTGGGGTGGACCCCGAAGCACCCTCCCCATGTTGAGGGCATGTGGCCTGGTACGGTTCAGGAGGGGTGGGTGCTCTCTCACCCCCCCCCTTTTCCTGCGGCCTGCCAGGTTGCATGCTCAGATAAGGGTCTAGTATGGATTTTGGGGGGGACCCCCACGCCATTTAAAAAAAAAGAGTTCCTCTAAATATCCATACCAGACCCGAAGGGCCTGGTAATGGACTGGGGGGGACCCACGTTTTTTTTCATTGATTTTTTTTATGTATATTGCCGGGATTCGACAATACATTACAGCCGCGAGCAATTTTTAATAATAAATGTTCATTTAGAAATCTCATTTTGCTGCGGTACTGTTATAAATATGGGAAAAACGCACTACTTTACAGGCAGACTAAGGGGACCCCAAGGCACAATATTGAACCACTTGCTTACTGGGCACTTAAACCCCCCTCCTGTCCAGACCAATTTTCAGCTTTCAGAGCTGACGCATTTTGAATGACAATTGCGCGGTCATACAACACTGTACCCAAATTAAATTTTTATCATTTTTTTCCCACAAATAGAGCTTTCTTTTAGTGGTACTTGATCACCTCTGCGGTTTTTATATTTTGTTAAAAAAATTTAAAAAGACCAAATTTAAAAAAAAAAATTTTTTTTTATATATTGTTATAAAAATTTTAAAACAGGTATTTTTTCTCCTTCATTGATGTACGCTGATGAGGCGGCACTGATGGGCACCGATAGGTGGCAGTGATGGGCACTGATGGGTGGCAGTGATGGGCACTGATGGGTGGCAATAATGGGCACTGATCAGTTACACTGATAGGCAGCACTGCTAGGTGGCACTGATTGGCACCACTGGTGGGCATTGATAAGTGGCACTTGTGGACACTGATAGGTGGCACTTGTGGGCATTGATAGGTGACACTCATGGGCATTGATAGGTGGCACCGATGGGCACTGTTAGGTGGCAATGGCAGGTGGCACAGATGAGGCATAATTGCCTCTTCCTCTTCGGGACCGATGTCCCTTGCAGATGAGCCGGTGAGCGTGAGGAGAAAAAAAAAAACGATTACCGATCTTTTGTTTACATAATGTGATCAGCTGTCATTGGCTGACAGCTGATCACATGGTAAGGGGCCGGGACCGGCCCCTTACTCGGATCTGTGATCACCCAAGTCTCAGTGACGCGTGTACAGGGGAGGCCGTCATTCGGCTATAGCGCGGATGTCAAGTGGTTAAAGGAATATTCCATTTTTATTGTTTCACTTTAAGCATTATTAAAATCACTGCTCCTGAAAAAAACGGCCATTTTAAAAACTTTTTTTTGCATTGTTACATGTCCCTAGGGGCAGGACCTGGGTCCCAAACACTTTTTATGGCAATAACTTGCATATAAGCCTTTAAAATGAGCACTTTTGATTTTTCACGTTCATGTCCCATAGACTTTAATGGTGTTTGCACAAGTTTTTTGTCTGTTCGCATGTTCTGGTGCGAACCGAACCGGGGGGTGTTCAGCTCACCACTTTTTCTAAATAGACCCCTAAGTGTTTTTTTTTTCTTGATAATTCATAAATGTAATTCCATGAGGAATCATTCAATCAGACCATTACATATATAGCTGGTGGAATATTTATTGCAGTGGGGGGGCACCCACAGCCACCCCCCGGTCGGTCACCAGTCCTGCACTTACCCCATCTAGGTCGCGGGCAGCGCTTCCTCCGGGCGGCTTCCCTAGCGCTGCCTCCTCCTTGGCATCACGGTGGCTTCCGCCATGTGTCTCCTCCCTTCTCCTCCTATGGGCCAATAGGATCACTTCTCCTCTTGACCAATCGGGTCTCAGGACCTACTTCCTGAATGGCCAGGAGGAGACAATAGTGAATATTCATTTGCTATTGTCACACAACTGGGTGGGATCGGGGGGCAGTGCTCTGCGCCCTGAGTCCACCTTTGTTTGAAGCCTATTAGAGCCTCTGGCTCTAATCACATGCTTAAAAAAAACACACCCCCCGCCCCAATTGGAATCCATGCGTCTGGTGCTCCTCATGTAGATTAGGAGGTCAGACGCACGGATAGGGGGGTGGCGCCCCTGCATTACAGGGCGCCACTGATGGTAACAATAACACTGGCAAGATCAACAGGCAATAAAACTATACTAAGCAATGATTCAGAAAAACAAAGAATGCTGTAATAATCAAATAAATAGACTGCATCATGCATGCCTTCTTTCTTTCTTTTTTTTGCCTAAAGCTGGCTTTCGATTCACAGAACACAAGGTATAGAATTTGTACAGAATTAGCCACGCCTTTACTATCCTGTAAAAATAACTAATACAGTAAAACCTTGGATTGCGAGCATAATTCGTTCCGGAAACATGCCTGTAATCCAAAGCACTTGTATATCAAAGCGAATCTCCTCATAAGAAACAATGGAAACTCAGATGATTTGTTCCACAACCATTTATTCATAAGTCCTTCAGTTTATAGTTAATATAAAAAGATTATAGCAATGTGATCGGTTGTGTAACCATAAAATGTCCATCTACAAATGGAAGCCTCCACAAGGGGATTAGAAGCAAAATACAGCAGGAGCTACAGAGTATAAAAGAGAAGAGAGGCGCTTCTAAGTGTAGCAATATGGTTACATTTAATGAAGGTACAACATTTAGCAACTCACATGGTTGATGATTAAAACAGGCACATCTAAGTATGCAGGCATCCGGGGTAAAGCTGTCCACATAGACCGTCCTCCTCACCGCCGGCTCTCACCGCTTTCGGTCTGCAATTGTGACCAGATAAACTACCCTGCAGTAGAGCGATCTGAAAGCGAGGCTTGAATCTCTCGTGAAGCACAGCGTGGAAGAGACGACGTTGATGGCGGTGTGGAGGATGGTCTATGTGGACAGCTCTACCCCGGATGCCTGCATACTTAGATGTGTCTGTTTTATTCATCAACCATATGAGTTGCTAAATGTTGTACCTTCATAAAATGTGACCATATTGCTACACTTAGAGGCGCCTCTCTTCTCTTTTATACTCAGTTGTGACATGACGCTAGTTGTATATTAAGATATCGCTCGTATATTAAGTCAGAATTTATTTAAAAATTGTGCTTGTCTTGCAAAACGCTCCCAAACCAAGGTTTTACTGTAGTAGAATTTTTTACTATTAGTTCCTTTTTTCTGAAGTTCAGTCTTTACTTATATATCACACCGAAAAGGACTCGGCAGTTACTCATCCTCAGAGGACAAACAAATCATTGCAGACACAAGATTGATACATTTGTTTACCTTCAAAAATGGGAATGCTAGACGCAATCAAACATTTTATATTATCTTATTTAAATACACTGAAGACTACCTTCCTGACTCTCCTCCTTCTACTGCTGGAGAGAATTGTGGAAAGTGACTTTGATTGTCCTAGCGACTATACGCTGGCCTGCTTTTACAGTTTGTGCTTTATCTTTTTACCGTTTCTGATTCTTCTGTGTTTTGGATACAAGTTTTCTGGCCTAGATTGTTCTTGTGGATCGTGCTGCTCATCTCCCCTGTGTGGACCACTCTGCTCCTGCAAGAGATGCTGCTCTTGCTTCACCTTGGTTCAAATCTTTACAGCTCCTATTTTATGGTTATTTATTTTATTAGCTGATGGAAGATACCTAGTCTGCGTTATAAAGTTTAAAACAGGGGAAAATCCCCTTGTAAAGCCAATAAGTCAGGTATGTGCTATTTATTATTATCTTAAAGAGGAGTTCCCATTTAAAAAAAAAAAAAAAAATCACATAAAAAAAAAATTGCACAAAAAATTCCAGAAAAATGTTGTTAAAAAAATTGTTAATACCAGTGTTATATTAGTGATAACTTAGTGCATATACATTCAAAGATAAAATAATGTGATAATCACTATTGTGCAATTCCAGAAACCAAAAAAATGCACAAAAAAGCAAAAAAAACAAAAGAAAAAAAATCGGACAAGAAAAATCGCACCAAAAAAATTCCACAAAAATGCTGTGCATAAATTTCAATTAATATTATCAGTGTTCTATTATGCCCCGTACACACGGTCGCACTTTCCGACAACAAAATCCTAGGATTTTTTCCGACGGATGTTGGCTCAAACTTGTCTTGCATACACACGGTCACACAAAGTTGTGGGAAAATCCGATCGTTCTAAACGCGGTGACGTAAAACACGTACGTCGGGACTATAAACGGGGCAGTGGCCAATAGCTTTCATCTCTTTATTTATTCTGAGCATGCGTGGCACTTTGTCCGTCGGATTTGTGTACACACGATCGGAATTTCCGACAACGGATTTTGTTGTCGGAAAATTTTATCTCCTGCTCTCCAACTTTGTGTGTCGGAAAATCCGATGGAAAATGTCCGATGGAGCCCACACACGGTCAGAATTTCCGACAACACGCTCCGATCGGACATTTTCCATCGGAAAATCAGACCGTGTGTACGGGGCATTAGTGATAACTTAGTGCATATACATATCAAAAAATGAAAAGTGCTGTAAAAATATGCAGATTGAAGTCCTTATTTAACTGTGACCAATTCCAAGTCCTTGCACTTTATTTAAATGATTCCAATTCACCGTGCATCTTTATATGATTCCAAGAACAAATGTGCTCCACCACCAATAATGCAAATGCTCACTCACCAGAGCCAAAAGGCCCGCTGGACCACAAAGTGTGTGTAATGATTTTATTATAATCTCCCAGCAGGGGGTTCCAAGTTTTCTCTTTTCTGAAAAATGGACAGGTGGACCCGATCGGTTTGCCAGTGTGAAAGGGACCTTACACATCTCTGCTCTGTGCCCACTGGATGTGCACCTCGAACCCCCAGCATCTCTGTACCAAACACACACACAGTCTTTGCACCCTCCTCTGCAGTATATCAAAGAAGGCCTAGTGCTCAGGGCACAGCGTACCCCTCAGGATTTTGAGGACAGACAAGGGGAGTATTTTAAAAAATTCCTTTATTAGTACACAAAATCTTTATACAATAGAAGATATTAAAATCAATAATGTTTGTACAAAATTGCAAGCATGGATAATACTGCCCTGTGAAATAGCAGTGGGCTGATACAAGTAGCTGTATAGAATGACGCCTGACATGTTTCAGACTAACTGTCCTTCTTCAGAGGCTCTGTGTCATCTATAGTATACATTTTCTATAATATAAACATATTTGAGCCTTAGTACAGTAATGCAGTCAAATTGGGATTGTTTCATGCAGAGATTGAATAGTCATCTGATCAATGAACATGGCAAAGGAAAAACACACCTACATACCTGAGCTGTGCCCTGAGCACTAGGCCTTCTTTGATGTTACATTGGATTGGAAAGACCAGCCTATACATGCACTGCCATTCCACATCTGTTTGATACTCCTCTGCAGTATATTGTACCCAGCTGGTAAAAGCTTCCTGAAGTCTATTGCACCCAACTAGTATGACCCCTTTAGTCTATCACATCCACCTAATATGATATTTGCAGACTATGGTACCCTCCCTATATCATCCCCCCTTGCAATCTTTGGCACCCTCTCCTGCAGTCTATGGCAACCCTCCAGTTAGGGTTGCCACCTTTTCATCAAGCCAAACCCGAACACTTTAGCCGCGCATAGTAAATTTTTTTTGTTTTAGTATACCTACGTATCTATACCATACACCCTTGATGTAGTTTTCCATCTATGGACTCACATCATTTTTGGTAGTCCTTCTGGAACTTTTCACTATTTACTTTTGAAGTATTTACCACAGAGTTGACACTAGTGGACTATTGATTTATACATGTTTTATTTCCATGAGTATTATCCCTGGAAATAAAACATGTATAAATCAATAGTCCACTAGTGTCAACTCTGTGGTAAATACTTCAAAAGTAAATAGTGAAAAGTTCCAGAAGGACTACCAAAAATGATGTGAGTCCATAGATGGAAAACTACATCAAGGGTGTATGGTATAGATCCGTAGGTGGAAAACAACATCAGTAGTGATTGACATCGATGAATGAAAAAGGATGGGTACTCTTACCAGATTGGCTGGACTCCCATGTCTTATGACATGGAGTCAATAAAGCAGTAAGCCCCACATGGGCTATAGAAGGATGTCCGAGAAGCTGGAACTCATGGGGTGTACTTCGACCAACGAGCCTCCGATAATCACCAGGATAGGTCGTAAAACAGGGAATTCCAAGGACGTGTAGTTCCAAAAGCCAGAAATTAGACAATTTCTCTCGAGACCGCCTCCCCTCTCTCCATGCTGCTCTTGTTTTGCTTTTAAAGTGATCACTATTTTTATATCCATTTGGCTTTTTTAGCAATAAAAAAAACCCTTTTTTTTACCTGCACTATGCGGAAGCGTTGTATTTTTCTCTTGCATATCATCTCGAGAGAAATTGTCTAATTTCTGGCTATTGGAACTACACGTCCTTGGAATTCTCGGTTTGACGACCTATCCTGGTGATTATCGGAGGCTCGTTGGTCGAAGTGCACCCCATGAGTTCCAGCTTCTCGGACATCCTTCTATAGCCCATGTGGGGCTTACTGCTTTATTGACTCCATGTCATAAGACATGGGAGTCCACCCAATCTGGTAAGAGTACCCATCCTTTTTCATTCATTGATGTCAATCACTACTGATGTTGTTTTCCACCTACGGATCTATACCATACACCCTTGATGTAGTTTTCCATCTATGGACTCACATCATTTTTGGTAGTCCTTCTGGAACTTTTCACTATTTACTTTTGAAGTATTTACCACAGAGTTGACACTAGTGGACTATTGATTTATACATGTTTTATTTCCAGGGATAATACTCATGGACTTGACATACTGTTACACATTTATTTTACTTTATGCGCGCTGCATTTTTTCCTTTTTCTAGTATATTGTTTGTCACAATGTATGCGGCTGCTGTTTCATTTTTGTTCACAATTTAAAGCGTAGTGTTTTGTATATCACATTTTACACTATATGATTGTAACAGACCCGGGACACCTTTGGGCACTCCAAGGAGAATAGTAATGAGGTGCACATAGTGCTCCCTCACCTTACTATCAAGCCCTGTTCAAAGCCACATTCTTATCTGAATAATGCGTCCGGGCTTCAGGTGGACTGAAACCCGGACACATCATTCAAAACCCGGACTGTCCGGGTGAATCCCGGACAGGTGGCAACCCTACCTCTAGTATGATCTCTGCAGTCTATTGCATCCATCCAGTATGAGCTCCATGAGACCTTACTGCAGTATAACTACCTTGTGTCTGGTTGCTGTGCTCAGTCTCTCCATGGTGTATGACCTGTGACATGAAACTGTCTTCCACACCTTCACTTTAGTAGCAGAGTTTTGCCATTCCTCGCCCAGTTTTAAATCTCCTACACAGCTGTTTCTGTTTGCTGGTTTGAAGCCAAAAGATAGTCAAACCAAAAATGTATTCGATTTAGATTTTTCTTCTGTTCGCTCACTGTCTATTTTGTACATTGAAATCAGTAAAGAATTAAAATATATATTTTTAAAAAACATTCTTACTTTACAGCATTTCTTCACACCTGCCTAAAACTTCCGCACAGTACTGTAGGAATTACATCTCCCAAGAGACATTTATCCAGACACAGGGCACCCGCGATTGCCCGTGAACACGGCAGGACCGTGGATCTGTGTGTGTAAACACACAGATCCACGTCCTGTCAGGTGAGAGAAGACCGATGGTGTGTTCCCAGTACAGAGGAACACTGATCGGTTAGAATCACTCCCTAGGTAACATATTTAACCCCTTCCCTGCCCCCTAGTGTTAACCTTTATACAGTAACCAATGCATTTGTATAGCACGGATCGCTGTATAAATGTGAATGGCCCCAAAAAATGTGTCAAAAGTGTCCGATATGTCCGCTGAAATATCGCAGTCACGATAAAAATCGCAGGTCGCTGCTATTACTAGTAAAAAAAAAAATTAATAAAAATGCTATAAATCTATCCCCTATTTTGTAGACGCTATAACTTTTGCGCAAACTAATCAATATACGCTTATTGCAATTTTTTTTAACAAAAATGTGTAGAAGAATACATATCGGCCTAAACTGAGGGAAAAAAAAAAAAAAATTGCATATTTATTATAGCAAAAAGTAAAAAATATTGTGTTTTTTTCAAACTTGTCGCTGTTCTTTTGTTTATAGCGCAAGAAATAAAAACTGCAGAGATGATCAAATACCACCAAAAGAAAGCTCTATTTGTGGGAAAAAAATGATAAAAATTTAATTTGGGTACAGTGTTGCATGACCGCGCAATTGTCATTCAAAGTGTGACAGCGCTGAAAGCTGAAAAATGGCCTGGGCAGGAAGGGGGTGAAGTATTGAGGTGGTTAAACAAAAACACAGGCAATTCGAAAGTGTAATGTGCATTAATGAGCAGGCAAAAAATATATAAATTAAATGTCCATAATTGAGTGAAGTAATCGAATTTTTCACCCCATCACCACTACCAATTAACGATTTTGGATAGGACAACACCCGGTGAGTATAGGTAAGTATCCTTCTTACCAAACCACCATGACTCCTTACTTAAAAAGAAAGGTCAGGTGGGACTTTGTTGTGACCGCGATCTGTGGTCTTTACTGGTATCAGGTGGATAATCCAGGAAGGGCTCCGCCAGAGTACTGATTCAGAAAAAAGATGGAAAAGGCAATACCATAGTATAATTCCGTTTTATTAAAAAATCATATAAAAACAACAGGCCAAGTGGCCGCTTACTTTGTAAGTGCCTTTCCTCGGCACTGAAGGTGACAGGCTCAGCAATGTTAGGAGGAGTGTGATAACAGCTGTTTCGCTTGCTCCCGCTTGTGGCGAACAGCGTGCGTTCCGCCATCTGATCTGCCGAAACCGGAAGTGGCTGGAAAGATTGCGTGCCTCTGAGCCTCACCTGCCATGAACAGAAAAAAAAAAAAAACACTGGAGCTTCGAGGCCCCATCACAGAGACCCCAAATACGGGGGGTTAGGTAGCTGAAGTCCTGCCACATCACTGGTCAAAATATGGGGTTCTTATCACCTTTGGTTCCGGTGATACTGGGCTCCTTGCGCAGCCTGTCAGAAGCTACATACAGAACGGCCAGTTTAAATACAAGCTGGCACACTCTGCAGCAGACTGAGAGGATGAGCTCACAGTGCCTCTCCTCACTTCTTGTCAGGGGCACTGAGCTCAATGGACAGCTTGGAGCCTTGGACCAATGGTAAAGCACCATTGGAACAAGTTTTCCAATAAAAATGCTGCAGAGGAGGCACGCCTCTCACTACAGCGTCATTGAAGGGGGTGTGTCTAAAAGACAAATACTCCCTTCCAGTCCAGCCCTCTTATCTTCAAGGAAAAAAACATGTATTTATTTTTATTATTTATTTATCTATTTACTGTGAAATTACTGGTTGGAAGTTATAACTTCAAACTTCAGTAATATGTCTGTTAAGCCACCTGCTTGAGTACCGTTTTTGAAAATATAGTAAAATTACCTTAACCACTTGCCGACCGCCTCACGACGATATACGTCGGCAGAATGGCACGGGCAGGCAGAATCACGTACCTGTACGTGATCTGCCTCCCGTGGGTGGGGGGTCCGATCGGACCCCCCCCCGGTGCCCGAGGCGGTCGGCTTTTGTCCAGCGGCGATCAGAGGTGAGGGGGAGGCCATCCATTTGTGGCCCCCCCCCTCGCGATCGCTCCAGGCCAATAGAATCATTCCTATGCTGCTGTATGCTAAACAGCAGCAAAGGAAATGATGTCATCTCTCCTCGGCTCGGTATTTTCCGTTCCGGCGCCGAGGAGAGAAGACTGCAATGTGAGTGTAAAACACACACACACAGTAGAACATGCCAGGCACACAAAACACCCCCCTTTACCCCCCGATCCCCCCCCGATCACCCCCCAATCACCCCTCCCCCCCCTGTCACACTGACACCAAGCTGTTTTTTTTTTCTGATTACTGCATGGTGTCAGTTTGTGACAGTTAGTGTGGTAGGGCAGATAGTATTAGCCCCCTTTAGGTCTAGGGTACCCCCCTAACCCCCCAAATAAAGTTTTAACCCCTTGATCACCCCACGTCGCCAGTGTCACTAAGCGATCATTTTTCTGATCGCTGTATTAGTGTCACTGGTGACGCTAATTAGGGAGGTAAATATTTAGGTTCGCCGTCAGCGTTTTATAGCGTCAGGGACCCCCATATACTATCTAATAAAGGTTTTAACCCCTTGATTGCCCCCTAGTTAACCCTTTCACCACTGATCACCGTATAACTGTTACGGGTGACGCTGGCTAGTTCGTTTATTTTTTATAGTGTCAGGGCACCCTCCGTTTATTACCGAATAAATTTTTAGCCCCCTGATCGCCCGGTGGTGATATGCGTCGCCCCAGGCAGCGTCAGATTAGCGCCAGTACCGCTAACACCCACGCACGCAGCATACGCCTCCCTTAGTGGTATAGTATCCGAACGGATCAATATCTGATCCGATCAGATCTATACTAGCGTCCCCAGCAGTTTAGGGTTCCCAAAAACGCAGTGTTAGCGGGATCAGCCCAGATACCTGCTAGCACCTGCATTTTGCTCCTCCGCCCGGCCCAGCCCAGCCCACCCAAGTGCAGTATCGATTGATCACTGTCACTTACAAAACACTAAACGCATAAATGCAGCGTTCGCAGAGTCAGGCCTGATCTCTGCGATCGCTAACAGTTTTTTTGGTAGCGTTTTGGTGAACTGGCAAGCACCAGCCCCAGGCAGCGTCAGGTTAGCGCCAGTACCGCTAACACCCACGCACACACCATACACCTCCCTTAGTGGTATAGTATCTGAACAGATCAATATCTGATCCGATCAGATCTATACTAGCGTCCCCAGCAGTTTAGGGTTCCCAAAAACGCAGTGTTAGCGGGATCAGCCCAGATACCTGCTAACACCTGCGTTTTGCCCCTCGGCCCAGCCCTGCCCAGCCCACCCAAGTGCAGTATCAATCAATCACTGTCACTTACAAAACACTAAACGCATAACTGCAGCGTTCGCAGAGTCAGGCCTGATCCCTGCGATCGCTAACAGTTTTTTTGGTAGTAAATACAAAAAGAGCAGCGCTGTGACAAAAAAAAGGTGTATATGATATAACCAAATCAGATAAGTTAAATATTAGACCCAAATTTGAGATAGGCTTCAAAGTTCATATAAAAGTACATAATAAACAAAGGTAAAAAAGTCCTATCCAAAATCGATCATAAATAGTGGATAAAGTGGGAAGCGTAGATAGGTGGAAATACAAATAAATCAATATGTCCTTCACCGCACCACTGTGGTATTGATAAGAATACACGCTTACCAAACGGCAAGCTTAAAGAAGCTTGCGACCTTAACCCGGTCGGGGCCTTTCAGGGTGGAACCATCAAAGGAAAAGCACACCACCTTCGCTTGGATTAAGCACGCTGTTCACCAATTATCACTGTATTGTGGAGATGTGACCCCTGGCTAGGGATAAACCTCGAGAGAGGTATACTCAGAAGGATTAGGATTTCCTCTGAACATGTAGTGTAAGTTTAGCTGGCTCCATGCATTCCGTCCTCATGGAAAAGATGAAAGAGTTTTTTTGGTAGTGTTTTGGTGAACTGTCAAGCGCCAGCGGCCTAGTACACCCCGGTCATAGTCAAACCAGCACTGCAGTAACACTTGGTGATGTGGCGAGTCCCATAAGTGCAGTTCAAGCTGGTGAGCTGGCAAGCACAAGTAGTGTCCAGCTGCCACCAAGAAGAAGACAAACAGGCCCGTCGTGCCCATAGTTCCCTTCCTGCTGCATTCGCCAATCCTAATTGGGAACCCACCACTTTTGCAGCGCCCGTACTTCCCCCATTTACATCCCCAACCAAATGCAGTCGGCTGCATGAGAGGCATTTTCTTTATGTCCTCCCGAGTACCCCTACCCAAGGAACCCTCCCAAAAAAGATGTTGTGTCTGCAGCAAGCGCGGATATAGGCGTGACACCCGCTATTATTGTCCCTCCTGTCCTGACAATCTTGGTCTTTGCATTGATGAATGTTTTGAACGCTACCATTCACTAGTTGAGTATTAGCGTAGGGTACAGCATTGCACAGACTAGGCACACTTTCACAGGGTCTCCCAAGATGCCATCGCATTTTGAGAGACCCGAACCTGGAACCGGTTACAGTTATAAAAGTTAGTTACGAAAAAAAGTGTAAAAAAAAAAATATATATATAAAATTTAAAAAAATAGTTGTAGTTTCATTGTTCTCTCTCTCTCTATTCTCTCTCTATTGTTCTGCTCTTTTTTTACTGTATTCTATTCTGCAATGTTTTATTGTTATTATGTTTCATCATGTTTGCTTTTCAGGCATGCAATTTTTTATACTTTACCGTTTACTGTGTTTTATTGTTAACCATTTTTTTGTCTTCAGGTACGCCATTCACGACTTTGAGTGGTTATACCAGAATGATGCCTGCAGGTTTAGGTATCATCTTGGTATCATTCTTTTCAGCCAGCGGTCGACTTTCATGTAAAAGCAATCCTAGTGGCTAATTAGCCTCTAGACTGCTTTTACAAGCAGTGGGAGGGAATGCCCCCCCCCACCGTCTTCCGTGTTTTTCTCTGGCTCTCCTGTCTCAACAGGGAACCTGAGAATCCAGCCGGTGATTCAGCCAGCTGACCATAGAGCTGATCAGAGACCAGAGTGGCTCCAAACATCTCTATGGCCTAAGAAACCGGAAGCTACGAGCATTTCATGACTTAGATTTCGCCGGATGTAAACAGCGCCATTGGGAAATTGGGGAAGCATTTTATCAGACCGATCTTGGTGTGGTCAGATGCTTTGAGGGCAGAGGAGAGATCTAGGGTCTAATAGACCCCAATTTTTTCAAAAAAGAGTACCTGTCACTACCTATTGCTATCATAAGGGATATTTACATTCCCTGAGATAACAATAAAAATGATTAAAAAAAAAAAATGAAAGGAACAGTTTAAAAATAAGATAAAAAAGCAAAAAAATACTCGCGCTAAGGCGAATGCAAGCGTCGGTCTGTCGTCAAATGTAAACAGCTATTGCACCATGCATGTGAGGTATCACCGCGAAGGTCAGATCGAGGGCAGTAATTTTAGTAGTAGACCTCCTCTGTAAATCTAAAGTGGTAACATGTAAAGGCTTTTAAAGGTTTTTAAAAATGTGTTTATTTTGTTGCCACTGCACGTTTGTGCGCAATTGTAAAGCATGTCATGTTTGGTATCCATGTACTCGGCCTAAGATCATCTTTTTTATTTCATCAAACATTTGGGCAATATAGTGTGTTTTAGTGCATTAAAATTTAAAAAAGTGTGTTTTTTCCCCAAAAAATGTGTTTGAAAAATCGCTGCGCAAATACTGTGTGAAAAAAAAAAAAAGAAACACCCACCATTTTAATCTGTAGGGCATTTGCTTTACAAAAAATATATAATTTTTGGGGGGTTCAAAGTAATTTTCTTGCAAAAAAAAATATTTTTTTCATGTAAACAAAAAGTGTCAGAAAGGGCTTTGTCTTCAAGTGGTTAGAAGAGTGGGTGATGTGTGACATAAGCTTCTAAATGTTGTGCATAAAATCCCAGGACAGTTCAAAACCCCCCCAAATGACCCCATTTTGGAAAGTAGACACCCCAAGCTATTTGCTGAGAGGCATGTCAAGTCCATGGAATATTTTATATTGTGACACAAGTTGCGGGAAAGAGACAATTTTTTTTTTTTTTTTTTTGCACAAAGTTGTCACTAAATGATATATTTCTCAAACATGCCATGGGAATATGTGAAATTACACCCCAAAATACATTCTGTTGCTTCTCCTGAGTACGGGGATACCACATGTGTGAGACTTTTTGGGAGCCTAGCCGCGTACGGGACCCCAAAAACCAAGCACTGCCTTCAGGCTTTCTAAGGGCGTACATTTTTGATTTCACTCTTCATTGCCTATCACAGTTTCTGAGGCCATGGAATACCCAGGTGGCACAAACCCCCCCCCCAAATGACCCCATTTTGGAAAGTAGACACCCCAAGCTATTTGCTGAGAGGTATAGTGAGTATTTTGCAGACCTTGCTTTTTGTCACAAAGTTTTGAAAATTGAAAAAAGAAAAAAAAAAAAGTTTTTTCTTGTCTTTCTTCATTTTCAAAAACAAATGAGAGCTGCAAAATACTCACCATGCCTCTTAGCAAATAGCTTGGGGTGTCTACTTTCCAAAATGGGGTCATTTGGGGGGGTTTTGTGCCACCTGGGCATTCCATGGCCTCCGAAACTGTGATAGGCAGTGAAGAGTGAAATAAAAAATTTACACCCTTAGAAATCCTGAAGGCGGTGATTGGTTTTCGGGGCCCCGTACGCAGCTAGGCTCCCAAAAAGTCCCACACATGTGGTATCCCCATACTCAGGAGAAGCAGCTAAATGTATTTTGGGGTGCAATTCCACATATGCCCATGGCCTGTGTGAGCAATATATCATTTAGTGACAACTTTGTGCAAAACAAAAAAAAAAAATTGTCACTTTCCCGCAACTTGTGTCAAAATATAAAGTATTCCATGGACTCGACATGCCTCTCAGCAAATAGCTTGGGGTGTCTACTTTCCAAAATGGGGTCATTTGGGGGGGTTTTGTGCCATCTGGGCATTTTATGGCCTTCTAAACTGTGATAGGTAGTGAGGAGTGAAATCAAAAATTTACGCCCTTAGAAATCCTGAAGGCGGTGATTGGTTTTCGGGGCACCGTACGCGGCTAGGCTCCCAAAAAGTCCCACACATGTGGTATCCCCATACTCAGGAGAAGCAGCTGAATGTATTTTGGGGTGCAATTCCACATATGCCCATGGCCTGTGTGAGCAATATATCATTTAGTGACAACTTTTTGGAATTTTTTTTTTTTTTTTTGTCATTATTCAATCACTTGGGACAAAAAAAATTAATATTCAATGGGCTCAACATGCCTCTCAGCAATTTCCTTGGGGTGTCTACTTTCCAAAATGGGGTCAATTGGGGGGGGGGGGGGGGGTTGTACTGCCCTGCCATTTTAGCACCTCAAGAAATGACATAGGCAGTCATAAACTAAAAGCTGTGTAAATTCCAGAAAATGTACCCTAGTTTGTAGACGCTATAACTTTTGGGCAAACCAATAAATATACCCTTTTTGAATTTTTTTTTACCAAAGACAAGTGGCCGAATACATTTTGGCCTAAATGTATGACTAAAATTGAGTTTATTGGATTTTTTTTATAACAAAAAGTAGAAATATCATTTTTTTTCAAAATTTTCGGTCTTTTTCCGTTTATAGCGCAAAAAATAAAAGCCGCAGAGGTGATCAAATACCATCAAAAGAAAGCTCTATTTGTGGGAAGAAAAGGACGCAAATTTCCTTTGGGTACAGCATTGCATGACCGCGCAATTAGCAGTTAAAGTGACGCAGTGCCAAATTGTAAAAAGTGCTCTGGTCAGGAAGGGGGTAAATCCTTCCGGGGCTGAAGTGGTTAACCACTTCAATACCAGGCACTTAGACACCTTCCCGCCCAGACCAATTTTCAGCTTTCAGCGCTGTTGCAATTTGAATGACAATTGCGCGGTCATACTACACTGTACCCAAACTAATTTTTTATCATTTTGTTCCCACAAATAGAGCTTTCTTTTGGTGGTATTTGATCACCTCTGTGGTTTTTATTTTTTGCGCAACAAATAAAAAAAGACCAAAAATTTTGAAAAAAAACAAGTTTTTCTTTGTTTCTGTTAAAATTTTTTGTAAATAAGTACGTTTTCATCTTCAATGACAGGCACTGATATGGCTGCACTGACGGGCACTGATACGGCGGCACTGATGGGCACCGATGAGGTGGCACCAATGAGGTGGCACTGATGAGGTGCAATGACGGGCACTGATGGGCACTGATAGGTGGCACTGATGGGCACTGATAGGTGGCACTGGTATGCGGCACTGATGGGCACTCGTAGGTGGCATTGATTGGTACTTATGGGTGGCACTGATGGGTACTTATGGGTGGCACTGATAGGTGGTACTGATGGGCACTGATAGGTGGGCACTGATGGGCACTGACAGGTGGCACCGATGGTCACTGACAGGTGGCACTGATGACACTGATTGGTGGCACTGAATAAACTGATTGGTGGCATTGCTGGGCAGACCTGAAACATGTTGGTGCCAATCAGTGCCCATTTGTGGGCACTGATTGGCACAGATTGGGCACATGTGGATGGCCATGGGGTACATGCCTGGCCATCCACATGTTGCCCCTTCCCTGGTGGTCCTAGTGGCGATCCCTGGTGGTCCAGTGTGGTGATCTGAGGGGGGGCTGCGCTGATAAACAATCAGTGCAGACCCCCCCTGTCAGGAGACCCGCCGATCGGCTCTCCTCTACTCGCGTCTGTCAGACGCGAGTGAGGAAAAGCGATCAACGGCTCTTCCTATTGACATCATGATCAGCCGTGATTGGACACGGCTGATCATGTGGTAAAGAGCCTCCGCCGGAGGCTCTTTACCAAGATCGGTGGAGCGGTGTGTCAGGCTGACACACTGCTCCACCGATCGCCGCAATGCGCGCCCCCGCGGGCGCGTGGCAGCATGTTATCCTGCTGGACGTCATATGACGCCCAGTCAGGATAACTGAACCACCGCCCGGCCGTCATCTTCTATGGGCCGGACGGGAAGTGGTTAAAAATAATAAAGAAACACCCACCATTTTAATCTGTAGGGCATTTGCTTTACAAAAAATATATAATTTTTGGGGGGTTCAAAGTAATTTTCTTGCAAAAAAAATAATTTTTTCATGTAAACAAAAAGTGTCAGAAAGGGCTTTGTCTTCAAGTGGTTAGAAGAGTGGGTGATGTGTGACATAAGCTTCTAAATGTTGTGCATAAAATCCCAGGACAGTTCAAAACCCCCCCAAATGACCCCATTTTGGAAAGTAGACACCCCAAGCTATTTGCTGAGAGGCATGTCGAGTCCATAGAATATTTTATATTGTGACACAAGTTGCGGGAAAGAGACAATTTTTTTTTTTTTTTTTGCACAAAGTTGTCACTAAATGATATATTGCTCAAACATGCCATGGGAATATGTGAAATTACACCCCAAAATACATTCTGTTGCTTCTCCTGAGTACGGGGATACCACGTGTGAGACTTTTTGGGAGCCTAGCCGCGTACGGGACCCCGAAAACCAAGCACTGCCTTCAGGCTTTCTAAGGGCGTAAATTTTTGATTTCACTCTTCACTGCCTATCACAGTTTCGGAGGCCATGGAATGCCCAGGTGGCACAACCCCCCCCCCAATGACCCCATTTTGGAAAGTAGACACCCCAAGCTATTTGCTGAGAGGTATAGTGAGTATTTTTCAGACCTCGCTTTTTGTCACAAAGTTTTGAAAATTGAAAAAAGAAAAAAAAAAAAGTTTTTTCTTGTCTTTCTTCATTTTCAAAAACAAATGAGAGCTGCAAAATACTCACCATGCCTCTCAGCAAATAGCTTGGGGTGTCTACTTTCCAAAATGGGGTCATTTGGGGGGGTTTTGTGCCACCTGGGCATTCCATGGCCTCCGAAACTGTGATAGGCAGTGAAGAGTGAAATAAAAAATTTACACCCTTACAAATCCTGAAGGCGGTGATTGGTTTTCGGGGCCCCGTACGCGGCTAGGCTCCCAAAAAGTCCCACACATGTGGTATCTCCATACTCAGGAGAAGCAGCTAAATGTATTTTGGGGTGCAATTCCACATATGCCCATGGCCTGTGTGAGCAATATATCATTTAGTGACAACTTTGTGCAAAAAAAAAAAAACATTTGTCACTTTCCCGCAACTTGTGTCAAAATATAAAGTATTCCATGGACTCAACATGCCTCTCAGCAAATAGCTTGGGGTGTCTACATTCCAAAATGGGGTCATTTTGGGGGGGGTTTTGTGCCATCTGGGCATTTTATGGCCTTCTAAACTGTGATAGGTAGTGAGGAGTGAAATCAAAAATTTACGCCCTTAGAAATCCTGAAGGCGGTGATTGGTTTTCGGGGCCCCGTACGCGGCTAGGCTCCCAAAAAGTCCCACACATGTGGTATCCCCATACTCAGGAGAAGCAGCTGAATGTATTTTGGGGTGCAATTCCACATATGCCCATAGCCTGTGTGAGCAATATATCATTTAGTGACAACTTTTTGTAATTTTTTTTTTTTTTGTCATTATTCAATCACTTGAGACAAAAAAAAATAATATTCAATGGGCTCAACATGCCTCTCAGCAATTTCCTTGGGGTGTCTACTTTCCAAAATGGGGTCAATTGGGGGGGGGGTTGTACTGCCCTGCCATTTTAGCACCTCAAGAAATGACATAGGCAGCCATAAACTAAAAGCTGTGTAAATTCCAGAAAATGTACCCTAGTTTGTAGACGCTATAACTTTTGCGCAAACCAATAAATATACGCTTATTGAAATTTTTTTTATCAAAGACAAGTGGCCGAATACATTTTGGCCTAAATGTATGACTAAAATTGAGTTTATTGGATTTTTTTTATAACAAAAAGTAGAAATATCATTTTTTTTCAAAATTTTCAGTCTTTTTCCGTTTATAGCGCAAAAAATAAAAGCCGCAGAGGTGATCAAATACCATCAAAAGAAAGCTCTATATGTGGGAAGAAAAGGACGCAAATTTCCTTTGGGTACAGCATTGCATGACCGCGCAATTAGCAGTTAAAGTGACGCAGTGCCAAATTGTAAAAAGTGCTCTGGTCAGGAAGGGGGTAAATCCTTCCGGGGCTGAAGTGGTTAACCACTTCAATACCAGGCACTTAGACACCTTCCCGCCCAGACCAATTTTCAGCTTTCAGCGCTGTTGCAATTTGAATGACAATTGCATGGTCATACTACACTGTACCCAAACTAATTTTTTATCATTTTGTTCCCACAAATAGAGCTTTCTTTTGGTGGTATTTGATCACCTCTGTGGTTTTTATTTTTTGCGCAACAAATAAAAAAAGACCAAAAATTTTGAAAAAAAACAAGTTTTTCTTTGTTTCTGTTAAAATTTTTTGTAAATAAGTACGTTTTCGTCTTCAATGACAGGCACTGATATGGCTGCACTCTTCCTATTGACATCGTGATCAGCTGTGATTGGACACGGCTGATCATGTGGTAAAGAGCCTCCACCGGAGGCTCTTTACCAAGATCGGTGGAGCGGTGTGTCAGGCTGACACACCGCTCCACCGATCGCCGCAATGCGCGCCCCCGCGGGCGTGTGGCAGCATGTTATCCTGCTGGACGTCATATGACGCCCAGTCAGGATAACTGAACCACTGCCCGGCCGTCATCTGCTATGGGCTGGACGGGAAGTGGTTAAAAATAATATATAATAATTAATTGTATATTACTTATGGTAATTAACCCCTTGCCACCCAGGTCAACTCTGACACTTCTCTCCTACATGTAAAAATCATAATATTTTTGCTAGAAAAATACTCAGAACCCCCAAACGTTATATATATATATATATATATATATATATATATATATATATATATATATATATTGTTTTAGCAGACACCCTAAGGAATAAAATGGTGGTTGTTGCAACTTTTTATGTCACATGGTATTTGCGCAGCAATTTTTCAAACGCGTTTTTTTGGAAATAAACAGTTTCATGAATAAATAAAAAAACACTATTTAGCACTATTTTTTTTGTATAATGTGAAAGATGATGTTACGTCAAGTAAATAGATACGTAACATGTCACGCTTTAAAATTGCACACACTCGTGGAATGGAGGCAAACTTCAGTACTTAAAAATCTCCATAGGCAACGCTGTAAAAATATTTTAGAGGTTAGAGTTACAGAGGAGGTCTACTGCTAGAATTATTGTTCTCGCTCTAATGATCGTGGTGTATGTAACCTGTGAAATTTTACTTTGCAAAGAATACATATGTAGCGCTGGTAGATTTTTGATCTACCATCTGATAGTTAAATTTAGTGGGTTGCTCGTTAGAGGAAGCTAGATTTGCCTCTGTTCCAGCTTGGCTGAGTTGCGTGTGGTTCCACACTGTGCCGATGGGTGTCGTTGTCACCGTATGAGTGCTCCTCTGTCCCGGAGACAACTCGGTGGAGGTGGTCCTCCGAGTTGCATTCTGGGAGAGGGTATTTATGGGACAGACGCCATGTTTAGGGGTTCATTTTCAGCCACCTGCTGGCCCTCCTGGCCGACAGGTATGCATTAGAGTACCACCTCGTGGTCCTCCGTTCCGGAGGCCCGCGTCGCTGCGGCGCATGGGTGGGCCCAGAAGCCTGTTTGGGGCCTACCACAGCAGCCGAGGAATGGTCCTGAGCTGTCTATCCAGAGTGAAGAAGCTGGACAACCGAGGAGATCCCAGGGGAGGACCCGTCATGAAAGGATCATGCAGAGTGCTGGTCTAGAGAGGGGCCTGGTGACTCGGTTGGAGGACGTATCCTGAAGTAGTCTTACTGCATAGTACTGCCGGATTGGCTTAGAGGTCCAAGTACTGTGTCTGACATTCACAGCAAACCAAGCAAGTCTGTGGCAGAGACTTTTGTTCGTGCCACGTGCTGGCTGCTAGGCAAGTGAGAGAGGCCTATCCAGGCGAGCAAAGATCGTGTCCCACAAGGGGATCACATTCAATTACAGTGTTCAACTCTAAAGGACGTTCTAAAAGAATCCTAAAGAAAGGTATTTGAGCTTCCCTGCAGCTTTCCTCCTGCCTCTTTCCTGTTACTTCCTTTGTTATTTGGTTCATTAAAGCATTGAAAACATACTCAAGTGTTGGTGCTTATATCGTCCAGAGGTAAACTCAACGGAACCCCTAGACCTGGTGCCGGTGAAACAGAGGTATCGAGAGTGAAGGTAACAGCCCGTTTAAACCAGCAGATCCACCGAGAGTTAGTGCTACACATACAAGGAAAAATTTTTAAAAAACAGCATTTTTGCTTGGACGTGATTGGATGGTGGAAGTCAGCAGAACTTCACCTCATTCACTTAGTGTTGAGGCATATTCCCCTATAAATTGCAATCTATTTGTATTTAGTATGACCCCTTTCACACCCCTTTCACACTGAGGCGTTTTTCAGACGCTTTTGGGCTAAAAATAGCTCCCTGTAAAACACCTCTCCCTGCAGTCCCAGTAAGAAAGCCCAAGTGCTTTCACACTGAGGCGATGCGCTGGCAGGACGTTAAAAAAAACTCCTGCAAGCAGCATCTTTGGAGCGGGGAAGGATCGGTGTACACATCGCTCCTCCACCACTCCTGCCCATTGAAATGAATGGGCCCCACTGCTGAAGTGCCTAAAAAGGCGCCTCGGCAGTGGAACTACACACTACACAGGCGCATTTAACCCTTTATTTGGCCACTAGCGGGGGTTAAATGCAAACCGCTAGCGGCCGGATAGTGTTGCTAAAATGACGGTAAAGTGTGCTAAAACTAGCAGCATTTTACCGTCAACGCCCGCCCACCCCATTGTGAAAGGGGTCCTAATAAACCCCAGTGTGTTGGAGGCTCTTAGGAGTCGAGAGAAGAGCATTGTTTTGCTTGGAAGAAAATCAATATATGCAGAGATGTACTGATATTTTGCACCAACATACATGTTTAAGGCCCCTTTCACATGGGCAGATCCGTTTTGATGGACTCCGCTTGCTCAGTAGGTATTGCTTCATTGATCCCTGAGCAGGTGGAAGACAGGTCCGTCTCCGTTCACTGTGCACAGACGGACCTATCAGAGCCCCCCCCCCCTCTCTATGGGGAGATCGGGTGAAAACGGACCACCTGTCCGTATTCATCCCATCCGATCCGACCTGGGCGGATGGCGAACGCATCGCCATATGTCTGTTTTCAGCGGATCTTGACGAATCAGATGCCAGTGAACACATATCTGGTGACATCCGAATCCCCATAGAAGTCAATGGGTGGCCCAATTGGATCCGTCTGATAAAATGAACAGGCGGATCCGATCGTTCCGATCGTGTGAAAGGGGCCTAAGAACTTTGTCTCATCTTTTGTGTTTTGAATAAAAATCCCCCAATGGATGGCATTTGTCTAATGGAATTTTTGAAACCCTTGTGCAGATTCTTGGACTTGCGGGTATATTTTTGCTTATTGGACTTATACTCATCATATCATGCTGCACATGTAAATGTCGTTCAAGAAAAGACTGGTATAAGCAAAAGTATGAGTACCATGTGGAAAAAGAGGTTGAAGAACGTTTAAGAAAGAAAGCAGAAGAGATACATGGCTCCCACGTGGAAGAGTGGATTAGGATTGAATTTCCGAATGAAATATTTAATACTGATACAGATGAATGGATGGAAAATTTGGAAGAGACTGTTACTAAGGCTAAAACTGATGCATTAAAGAAATTAAATGACAGAGCAATGCAGAGAAAAGTAAAAAATGCAACAAGTAATGCAAATGCTCAAGAACCAACCGATGTGAGTGTTCCCATTGAAACAAGTAGTACAAATGCTCAAGAACCAAACAATGCGAGTGTTACCAGTGAAACAAGTGGTACAAATGCTCAAGAACCAACCAATGTGAGTGTTACAAGTGGAACAAGTGGTAGAAATGCTCAAGAACCAACCCATGTGAGTGTTACAAGTGGAACAAGTGGTAGAAATGCTCAAGAACCAACCGATGTGAGTGTTACAAGTGGAAAAAGTGGTAGAAATGCTCAAGAACCAACCAATGTGAGTGTTACAAGTGGAACAAGTGGTAGAAATGCTCAAGAACCAACCAATGTGAGTGTTCCCATTGAAACAAGTAGTACAAATACTCAAGAACCAAACGATGCGAGTGTTACCAGTGAAACAAGTGGTGCAAATGCTCAAGAATCAACCCATGTGAGTGTTCCCATTGAAAGAAGTGGTACAAATGCTCAAGAACCAACCCATGTGAGTGTTACAAGTGGTGCAAATGCTCAAGAATCAACCCATGTGAGTGTTCCCATTGAAAGAAGTGGTACAAATGCTCAAGAACCAACCAATGTGAGTGTTACAAGTGGAACAAGTGGTACAAATGCTCAAGAATCAACCCATGTGAGTGTTCCCATTGAAAGAAGTGGTACAAATGCTCAAGAACCAACCAATGTGAGTGTTACAAGTGGAACAAGTGGTACAAATGCTCAAGAACCAACCAATGTGAGTGTTACAAGTGGAACAAGTGGTACAAATGCTTAAGTGATTATAAGTGTTGAAGGACCAAAAGGTGGAAAATGAAATAAAACAAATTGCAGACTGTAGGATAGGATCTTGCACAGTTGCTTAAAACGAATGATAATCGGGCTTAAAAAAAACAAAAAAAAAACATTAAAACAATAAAGACATTTTAGTTGACAAAAAACAGACATTGAAGCACTTCTTGGAGTAGTCATTATTTGGGTTTGTGCCGTCTGATCACCAAAACAAACATTTCTAGGGTGAGAATGGGGCATCCAACCCAGAGAATAATCTGCCAGAAAGTGCTGGACACTGTTGGACCCCTGCAGAGAGACCACCTTCGTATGCTGGCAGGGAGGAGGCTTTTCTATTTAGGATGTGGCAGCTTTCTAAAGAAAGCCAACTGCAAGAAAACCTGTGTGAATCCGAACTTACTCTAATGCTGTGTACACACGACCGGACTTTCGACGGACTGAATCCGTCGGACTTTTCGACGGACTTCTGAAGGACTTCCGTCGAATCGGACTTGTCTACACACGATCACACCAAAGTCCGACGGATTCAAACGTGATGACGTACGACCGGACTAGAATAAGGAAGTTCATAGCCAGTAGCCAATAGCTTCCCTAGCGTCAGTTTTCGTCTGTCAGACTAGCATACAACAAACGGATTTTTAGTCCGGACTCGAATCCGTCAGAAAGATTTGAAACATTTTTTAAATCTAAAGTCCGTCTGTTTTTCGACAGAAAAAGTCCGCTGCAGGTCCGATGAAGCCCACAGAAGGTCGAATTGTCCGACGGATTCATTCCATAGCACCAGTTTGGTCGAAAAGTCCGGTCGTGTGTACACGGCATTAGCCCTATTGTGACTACAGTTAGGTATTTTCCAGTCATTTTTACTAATTCCTATGAATCTGTAAGGTAATTAAAGTCTAAGCCTCTGCCAAGGAGGGAAAATTGTACTACGGTTAAGGCTCCTTTCACATGGGCATTCATCAATCGTGGTTAAATGGATTAAAAATAGACTGCAACATATCCCTATGAGGGGCAGATGTGTGTTCATTTACATTCAATTGCATTTGGATCCATTCAGATTTGTTGGACTGACTGCAATAAGTTTGTGCCCAGGTTTGCCAGGTTAATGTTCTCCAAACTACGGCCCAGGGGCCGGATGTGGCCCCTTGCATGCCTTTATCCAGCCCTTGGGGCACTATTCCTCCCGCTGACACCAACGGGGCACAACTCCTGTCTCTGATATCAACAATAGGACAACTTTTCTTCCCATTGACACCAGTGATGGGGCACTCTTCCTTCACCTGATTCCAACAATGGTGCAATATTGCTCCCATGAATACCAACGATGGGACATTGTTTACTCCCATTGACACAGAACATTTTCTATTCTCACTGGCCAAAGTCTGGCCCCCTCAAAGTCTCAAGAACAGTAAACAGGCCCTTTGTTTATAAAGTTTGGAGACCCCCTCATGTAGATGATCACACATCATTTTGCATCTAGCCATTTTGCATCCAGCCACCCATAGTCAGGCCTTTTTTCAGCCAAAACTCGCTAATGCCACTTTTAAAAACACAAAAGCCCGGCTACTGTGTTTACAAGTGAGACCTCTCCTGGCTGCTGGTTGGTAAACACCTGGAAGATGGTAGAGCTTTGAAGATGGGGAAGGGGGGCAAAGATGACACTGGAGGTGAGGATGTGCAGAGGTGAGGGTTGTGGGGAAGGGAGGGGGCAGCGGTGTAGCGGTCAGAGCAGGCAGAGGCCAGGGATGCATAGGAAAGGTGCTATGCAATAGGGCTGCAGAGCTTAGCTGTTGGTGGAAAGGGAAGAGGGGGTTCAGGGAGAAAGAAGTGAAAAAGCATGCAAAGGTAAGCTGTGAAAGAGAAGTGTGTGGAGGTGAACTGTGGACAGTGGTGTACAGTTTACATACTCCTGTTTTTATTTAACAATGCGCTTTTAAGACCCTCCCACTGTGCAATTTGGCCACACTTACCATTTGATGTAGCATGCATAATGTGACACCAGGGGCGGCCTGTCCATTAGGGGCGCCGTCCCCCGCTATCCTTGCCAACCCCTATATGCAGTGGATAGATTCATGCATAGCATGAGTCTATCCACGGCCGCTGCGGCTGCCCCCTGTTCATGTGTCTGGCCCCTTTTGGGTCACCGGGCATATGAATTAAAGTGGCCAGGTTTCTTTTTTTTTAAGAACCAGATTAGAGCCAGAGGCTCTAATAGGCTTCAAAATAGTGTGGACTCGGTACGCAGAGTATTGCATCCGGAGCCCTCCCACGTGTGTTGCAACAGCGAATAAAAAGTCGCTGTTGCAACACTGATCCTCCTCCCGGCCAATCTGGAAGCGGGTATGAAACCTGTTTCCCGAATGGCCAAAATGCCAGGCGATCCTATTGGATGCCTAGCGCCGGGAGGAGGAGACACAGCGGAAGCTGCTCCAGGAGAGGACACCAGAGAAGCTTTCCCCAAGCCTGCCACGCTCTCACCGCCCGCATCCATGGTAAGGACAACGGGTGGTGGTGGCTGTGTTAATACCCACTCCACCAGCGGCCCGTGGGGGTTGTTTGCTGCCCCCCTGCCAGAAAAAAACCCCACCAGCTGCCACTGAGTGATACATTGTGACTTTCCCACAGCAGGGAACAAGTTCCTACACCTCTTCTCTGACCAAAAAATGGCCCTGCTCATAGTGACTTGGTGTAACACAAGTGGGACCCCCAATTGAAAAAACATTGTCCCAAGGCCCTGTACTTATTAGTTAAGCTCTTGACCAAGGAAGTCAAGTCCTTGGAAATCGTTTTAAGGCTTTATTGTAGAAACTTGGATCGGGGTGGAATACCCAACATGTAGCGAACAGTTCTCTGGCTTCCAGGCCCTGGATGAATGTTCATCTTTCTCATGCATACAGCAGCCTGAAGTAGCTGCTAACAATACAGGAGCTTCACGTGTTTTGTTTGTACCAAGTGGTTGACTGCAGCAATTACACCAGTGGAGGGTCTAGCGACCCTCAGCCAGGGCTGGACTGGGACAAAAATTTGGCCCTGGACATCAGACCGGCCCACTTTAATTTTGCAAACACGCACAAAAACAGTATATATACTGTTGGGGGGTGGAGGACACAGGGGGACAGCGTGGGGGGTGGAGAACAGAGGGGGACAGCGTGGGGGGGCTGGAGGACAGAGGGGGACACCTTGGGGGCTGGAGGACAGAGGGGGACACCGTGGGGGCTGGGTGACAGAGGGGGACACCGTGGGGGCTGGAGGACAGAGGGGGACAGCATGGGGGCTGGAGGACAGAGAGGGACACCATGGGGGCTCGAGGACACCGTGGGGCCTGGAGGACAGTGTGGGGGCTGGAGGACAGAGGGGGACAGCGTGGGGGCTGGAGGACAGAGGGGGAAAGCATGGGGGCTGGAGGACAGAGGGGGACTCCATAGGGGCTGGAGGACAGAGGTGGATAGCATGGGGGCTGGAGGACAGAGGGGGACACTGTGGGGGCTGGAGGACACCATGGGGGCTGGAGGACAGAGGGGGACAGCGTGGGGGCTTGAGGACAGAGAGGGACAACGTGGGGGCTGGAGGACAGCCTGGGGGGGGAACAGGAGAGTATCATGGGGCCTCCTGCGATCCTGTTGGGGCCCGGGCCCCCTACATCTGTACTGGCTGCTTCTGCTCCCCCCTCCCTAGTGATGGCGATAGTACACAGCCTCACCCGATGCCTGCAATAAGACCTCTCATGGCGCGCTGCTCTCTGCTGGCCCCTCCGCTCTTCTCGTCCGTCCCGGATGATGTCATGTACAAGCAACCGGGGTGGATGGGACTGAAGGAGGGCTCGCGGGGAACAGTACGCTGTGAGAGGTCCTATTACAGCCTCTTCCAGTGCTAGCGTTGCAGCTGTCATAGGGCCCCACAGTGCCGATAGGTCAGTCTACCCCTGCAGTACAGCAGTGCTCAAAGTAATGGCTGTGCGGGCCGCGCAGTCATTACTTTGACAGGCTGTCACTCAAACCGGCCCACTGAGCCCTCGGCCCACCGGGAAACTCCCGGTAGTCCTGATGGCCAGTACATGCCTGCCCTCAGCACTTTTTTACCCCAGGGGAAACCTTAAAGCAATTTTCAGGTCTCAGCAAATCCCTGCTAAAATATTTTGTTGGTGGTTAGTGGGCAGATAGCCCCCTAAAATGTTGGTCAGGGGGAAGAATGTCCTTACAGACAGCTAAAAAAGACAATTGATGTCATGCTGCTGACTTTACCAAATAGCATTTGCCCTGGAATTATTCAGGCACCATCGGATGGGAGGTCAATTCGTTTAAGGAACTTCTATCAACCTCAAAATGAACCCTAGGGTCCCATGGAATACTGGTTGAGAATGGCTGCTCTTTTTTTCTCATATTCTTTTAATTTCTTAGCATCATGAGTATTGTCCCCATCTTGGCTGCATCTTGCAGACAAGGACAGATCTTTCCAGAAGCTTACTGGTTCAACCCACTGATGACATACTCCTCTCATCTTACAAACATGCAATACTAGTGAATAAGCCCTAGGGATCATTTAAAAGACTTTGGCAGATAGTACAACCTAGGAAGTCTCCAAAGCGCAGCTAAACTGAAAAACAGAATAAAGTTAAAAATAGAACTTCTGCCGCGTACACACGGTCGGACTTTACGGCATACTTGGTCCGGCGGACCAGAGTGTGCCGGACAATCAGCCCGTGTGTAGGCTCCGGCGGGCTTTTGGGAAAATTAGATTTGAAACATGTTTTAAATCTTTCCGTCGGACTCAGTTTCGGGTGGAAAGTCCGCTCGTCTGTGTGCTGGTCCGACGGAAAGCCCGCTCGTGTGTATGCTGGTCCAACGGACCAGATACGACGCGAGGGCAGGGTATTGCATCTCGCGCTCGCTGCAATAGGAAAAACAAATTTTCCTATTGCGGCGAGCGCGGGGTATACCAGGCCCTTAGGTCTGGTATGGATTATAAAGGGAACCCCCCTACACCTCAAAAACGGCGTGGGGTCCCCCCCTAAAATCCATACCAGACCCCGATCCGAGCACGCAGCCTGGCCGGTCAGGAAAGGGGGTGGGGACTTCTGGGCTTCTTGTCTTGTCTTCTCTTCTCTTCTCCAGATGTTGACACGATGCTCTCTCCGGCTGGACTGCTCTCTGAGGGCTGCGTTGTGACTTATATAGGCGGAGACCCCGCCCCCTTTTGATGTCACAGTCCCAGAAGCCCAGAAGACAAGAAGCCCAGAAGTCCGGACCTCTGCTGGCAAGAGCGGAGGAGCCGACCGAAGAACTGGAACACCGGGAGAAGAGAGCGGAGAAGAACCAACCGGACGCCGGGAGAAGATGAACCGGAGGGACCCCCGAAGCCGGAAGAAGACCCCCGAAGCCGGAGGAAGATCCCCCCCCCGAAGCTGTTTAATAAAATATTTTAAAAACCTGTGTAGTGTTTTATTATTTACACTTTTTCCCTAGGTGAATGGGTAGGGGTACCATGTACCCCATACTCATTCACATAGGGTGGGGGGGCTGGGATCTGGGGGCCCTCTTATAGGGGGCTCCCAGATTCCGATAAGCCCCCCGCCCGCAGACCCCGACAACCAACAGCCAGGGTTGTCGGGAAGAGGCCCTTGTCCTCATCAACATGGGGACAAGGTGCTTTGGGGGGGGCCCCGCAGGGCGCCCCCCTCCCCCAAAGCACCCACCCCCCATGTTGAGGGCATGCGGCCTGGTACGGTTGAGGAGGGAGGGCGCTCGCTCGTCCCCACCCCCTTTCCTGACCGACCAGGCTGCGTGCTCGGATCGGGGTCTGGTATGGATTTTAGGGGGAACCCCACGCCGTTTTTTCGCCCTTTATAATCCATACCAGACCTAAGGGCCTGGTATGACCCGCGTCTGGGCTCGCAAGGTGTCAATCTCGCCGATAAAAGCGGCAAGATTGACATCCTTTTCTAGTCCCGTCGCACCTGAGTCACGTTCAAAATGAACGGACTTGTCCGTGTGTGGGCAAGTCCGTTCATTATGAAAGTCCACCGTAACTCCAGCGAAAGTCCGTCGGAAAGACGGGCGGACTTAGCCCGCCGCAAAGTCCGGCTGGTGTGGGCAAGTCCGTCCGTTTTAAAGTCCGGCGCACCTGGCGGACAAAGTCCATCAGAAAGTGTGCCGGACCAAGTAGGCCAGAAAGTCCGACTGTGTGTACGCGGCATTAGGCTCCATTCACACCTGGGCAAAACACGGAACGCGTTTGTGATGCCATTATTTTTTAATGGCACCCAAAATGCGGGACGATTTTGACGCGATTGTGATTTTGAGCAACGAATCCTGGTAAAATCGTAGCAAAGATTGCAACACTCCTGACTCTGTGCCAAGATTTGGTACATGAGCTTCTTTTTGAGCGTTTTTGGAGCGGAGGGAAGCCCATTGAAATGAATGGTGCCACTCCAAAAAATCAAGTTAAAAAAACACCCAGGTGTGAATGGAGCCTTAGAGAACACATGCCTACACACTAAGGGGTCTGTGTATAACAAATTTGCTTTGCTAATGCACCAAGCTTTTGCACAGCCATCATGAATAATCACCATAATGTGTCTAATACGCTTATTTCCTAGGAACAGCAGCTCCATCTAGTGCCCATAATTGCAGAATTTTCCTGAAATACCTCAATCAAGAAATAACTACATTATGGCTACTAGATGGAGCTGATGTTCATAGGAAATAAACATACAGTGACTTGAAAAAGTATTCATACCCCTTGACATTTTCCACATTTTGTCATGTTACAACCAAAAACATAAATGTATTTTATTTGGATTTTATGTGATAGACCAACAAAAAGTGACACATAATTGTGAAGTGGAAGGAAAATGATAAATGGTTTTCAACATTTTTTACAAATAAATATGTGAAAAGTGTGGGGTTACATTTGTATGGCGCTCCCCTGAGTCAATACTTTGTAGGACCCCCTTTCACTGCAATTACAGCTGCAAGTCTTTTTGGTGATGTCTCTACCAGCTTTGCACATCTAGAGAGGGACATTTTTGCCCATTCTTCTTTGCAAAATATCTCAAGCTCTGTCAGATTGGATGAAGAGCGTCCGTGAACAATTTTCAAGTCTTGCCACAGATTCTCAATTGGATTTAGGTCTGGACTGTGACTGGGCCATTCTAACACATGAATATGCTTTGATCTAAACCATTCCATTGTAGCTCTGGCTGTATGTTTAGGGTTGTTGTCCTGCTGGAAGGTGAACCTCCGCCCCAGTCTCAAGTCTTTTGCAGACTCTAACAAGTTTTCTTCTAAGATTGTCCTGTATTTGGCTCCATCCATCTTCCCATCAACTCTGACCAGCTTTTCTGTCCCTGCTGAAGAAAAAGCATCCCCACCACATGATGTGGAGGAAAAGCAATCCTGGACGGCCGCACTCAATGAAAAATGGAGCATCTTTATTGAAACAAAAATGTTAAAAATCCAAAATAGGTCACATCAGAGGTGGATAATACAGGAACAATTGCTAACGCGTTTCACATCTACTGATGCTTACTCATAGCTGATGAGCTATGAACCACATGATGGTGTGTTCAGGGTGATGTGCAGTGTTAGTTTTCCGCCACACATAGTGTTTTGCTTTTAGGCAAAAAAGTTCCATTTTGGTCTCATCTGAGCAGAGCACCTTCTTCTACATGTTTGCTGTGTCCTCCACATGGCTTCTCACAAACTGCAAACAGGACTTCTTATGGCTTTCTTTCAACAATGGCTTTCTTCTTCCATAAATGGCAGATTTGTGGATTGCACGACTGATAGTTGTCCTGTGGACAGATTCTCCCGCCTGAGCTGTGGATCTCTGCAGCTCCTCCAGAGTTACCATGGACCTCTTGGCTCTTCTCTGATGAATGTTCTCCTTGCCCGGCCTGTCAGTTTAGGTGGACGGCCATGTCTTGGTAGGTTTGCAGTTGTGCCATACTCTTTCCATTTTCCGATGATGGATTGAACGGTGCTCCATGAGATGTTCAAAGCTTGGGATATTTTTTTTATAACCTAACCCTGCTTTAAACTTCTCCACAACTTTATCCCTGACCTGTCCAGTGTGTTCCATTTGCCTTCATGATGCTGTTTGTTCACTAAGGTTCTCTAACACAGCTGTATTTATACTAAGCTTAAATTACACACAGGTGGACTCTATTTACTAATTAGGTGACTTCTGATTTCAATTGGTTCCACTAGATTTTAGTTAGGGGTATCAGAGTAAAGGGGTCTAAATACAAATGCCCCCCCCCCCCACACTTTTCACATATTTATTTGTATCATTTGTCATTTTCCTTCCACTTCACAATTATGTGCCACTTTGTGTTGGTCTATCATATAAAATACCAATAAAATACATTTACGTTTTTGGTTGTAACATGACAAAAATGTGGAAAATTTCAAGGGGTATGATTTTTTTTTCAAGGCACTGTATTCTGACTGTGACTATTTTTATTTGGAAGAACGCCCTTTTATATGATCCTTTATGTTCAAAAATGTTTGGTCTTTTACCCATTCAGTATGTATTTTACATTGTGGGAGATACACGTTCGTTATCATAACTTTTGTATTCTTTCTTTTGAAATACTTCAATAAAAAAACATTGAAACAGAGATGTGCACAACAGAAAAATTTGTTTTGTTTTGGATTCATTTGTTAAGTTAATTTTGTTTCGTCATATTCATTATGTTACAATGATTCATTTTCGGAATTCATTTCATATTTTCTTTGTTCTGAATCGATTCGTATTTTCAGAAGTTATTTTGAAAGATTGGCTATATTCAGGGCCGGATTAACATAGGGGCTGATGGAGCTGCAGCTCCAGGCCCCTGCCTTAAAATCGGCCCGCTCAGCCAGCAGTATAAGCCCAATTTTCTCCTGTCCATAAACTTCTATGGGACAGGAGAAGCTGTGTGTAAATGTAGGGGTGTTGGCTGCATCTGTGTTTGCTCACTGTGTTTATTACACTCTCACAGTGCACAGTCCCCCCCCTGCACAAATGGTAGAGGCTGAGTCGGCTCTGCCTTTCCCCTCCCCTCCCCTCTGTGAAGTCTGTGCAGTGAAGGAGCCCTATGGGTTTGAAATTATGAACAGAACAGAAGCAGATAGAAGTGAACAGGATGTCTGAGTGATCAGCCTCCAGGGACCATCCAAATGTGAGCTCAGTGACTCTTATCTCCTTTCCCCTCCTTTTTATCTTATTCCTCCAGCAGTAGCTCTTATAACTGCAGCCAAAGTGTTTAGAATTGTGTCCTCAGCCTGTGGTAGTGTTCGGTCCCTTGTGCTTTTAGGTGGGTTTGCACTGGTTTGCTGTGTTTTGGCCATTGCTGGTATATCCGCGGTTTTCCTGCGTTTTACCCACAGTCCTATTGATTTCTATTAGGTTGTGTGTTTTTTCTGCATTTTCTGAAAGCACACCCAAATTCCTACATGCTGCATCTTATCTTTGGTGCACTGTCAGAAAATGCAGCAAAAACCTGCAACCTGATATATATCAATAGGACTGCAGCTAAAACTGCAGATACACAAGCAGTGCGGCCGACTGCAGCACACCAGTGTGAGCCCAAAGGCTTGTACACACACAGGGCCAGTGCTACCACTAGGCAAACTAGGCAGCCGCCTAGGGCGCCCTGCTGCCTAGGGCGCCCGGCCACTGGTGTTCCTACTCTCTTCTCTCTGCAGCAAGCAACTAAGTCTCAGCATCAGCAGGCAGCTGCCGCTCCATTCGCACATAGTGTCAGAGGCGCAGTGGCGGCAGCGGACTGTATCTGTGTCCCAGCTCCCGAATGAATGGAAGCAAGCAAACATTCATTGATGGGTGCTGGTATGCTGCGTTTGATGGGCATTGGTGAGGCTGCATTTGATGGGCACTGATAGGCTGCATTTGATGGGCACTGATAGGCTGCATTTGATGGGCGCTGGTGAGGCTCCATTTGATGGGCACTGATAGGCTGCATTTGATGGGTGCTGGTGAGACTGCATTTGATGGGCACTGATAGGCTGCATTTGATGGGCACTGGTGAGGCTGCATTTGATGGGCGCTGATAGGCTGCATTTGATGGGCGCTGGTGAGGCTGCATTTAACGGGCGCTGGTGAGGCTGCATTTGATGGGCGCTGGTGAGGCTGCATTTGATGGGCGCTGGTGAAGCTGCAGTTGATGGGCGCTGGTGAGGCTGCATTTGATGGGCGCTGGTGAGGCTGCATTTGATGGGCGCTGGTGAGGCTGCATTTGATGGGCACTGGTGAGGCTGCCTTTGATGGGCGCTGGTGAGGCTGCATTTGATGGGCGCTGGTGAGGCTGCATTTGATGGGCGCTGGTGAGGCTGCATTTGATGGGCGCTTCATTAAAAAAGTGGGGTTTACATGGGCAGGGGAAAGGGGGTGGAATCACGGGTGAAGCCGGGTGGGGGCGGCAAAATGAGGTTTCGCCTAGGGTGTCAAAAATCCTTGCACCAGCCCTGTACACACAACCCCCCTGTAGAACTTGGTCTGATCAATACTCCTGCCATACACACACACACACACACACACGGCCATACCATCCCAGCTCAGGAGGGGTGGGGGCTCCAGGGATTTGATTGACTATGCAGGCCCTGTCCCTTCTATCTGTCCGGGCAGAGTCCTGGAGGCAGTGGCAGGCTGCTGGTGGCAAGTGGCACACTGTATGTGGTGACAGACTGCTTGTGGCAAGTGGCACACTGTATCTGGTGGCAAGTGGCACACTGTATCTGGTGGCAAGTGGCACACTGTATCTGGTGGCAAGTGGCACACCGTATCTGGTGGCATGCTGCTTGTGGCAAGTGGCACACTGTATCTGGTGGCATGCTGCTGGTGGCAAGTAGCACACTGTATCTGGTGGAAGGCTGCTGGTGGCAAGTAGCGCACTGGATCTGGTGGCATGCTGCTGGTGGCAAGTGGCACACTGTATCTGGTGGCATGCTGCTGGTGGCAAGTGGCACACTGTATCTGGTGGAAGGCTGTGGGTGGCAAGTAGCACACCTTATCTGGTGGCAGGCTGCTGGTGGCAAGTGGCACACTGTATCTGGTGGCAAGTGGCACACCATATCTGGTGGCATGCTGCTTGTGGCAAGTGGCACACTGTATCTGGTGGCAGGCTGCTGGTGGCAAGTAGCACACTGTATCTGGTGGCAGACTGCTGGTTGCAAGTGGCACACTGTATCTGGTGGCAAGTGGCACACCGTATCTGGTGGCATGCTGCTGGTGGCAAGTGGCACACTGCATCTAATGGCAGGCTATGGGTGGCATCTGGCATGCTGCATCTGATGGCAGGCGATGGTGGCAAGTGACATGCTGTATCTGGTGGCAAGTGACAAGCTCAGGTTCCCACTGATTCTGCATCATGGTGAGTTGAACTATTTCACTATATATATATTACAATGTAGTAATAGAAATAATGGAACTTGATCATCCTGACACCATATCAAGCATAGTGTCAGGATGATTTTAAGTGCTAACACCAGCCATTTGCCCGAAAAATCACCCCCGCCACCTATTTCCCCATCAACCCCGAGAACATATCCCCTCTCATCTTTTTTTGGGAAGGGGGGATGTCCCTGAATGGCAGTTTGGAAATGTGGTCGCCCTATGTTGCTGTTAGTGAGAGACCACATAGCAGGTGGTATTGGTGGTGTTGCTGCTGCTCAGAGGCTGCGTGGCTGATATTACTGGTGAGAGTAGATTTAATTTGTTTTAGCAAAAAATGTTTGCATTTTCATTTTGTTTCCATAAAAAGGCCCACCAACATCCTCAGCACCAGGCCCATGGTGCTCTTAATCTGGCCCTGCTTGGGGACGGATATCGTTGTTATGGCACCAGCTAGCTGCCATAACCCCAGTATCCCCGTGTTCGGCCAGCGGTCCGGTACAAGATAAAAGTGGTCTCTGCGGTGGATTAGCCGCGAGATCACTTTTATAGCCCCCCCCCACCCCCTCCCCCCGGGGGCAATCCGGTGCCCTCCGCCACGATCCGGAGCCATCGGCAGCGGCGGAGGTGATCAAGTCTGTCTCCTGGGCTGACATGGAGATGAGTGAGGGGAAGACGCTGCAGGGTGGAAGCGACGTCAAAATGTCACTTCCGCCCATAACTCTTAAAGGGCCATTTTATTTTTTTTATTTTTTTAAATGACAATTTTTTTTTTTTTTATTATTGCATTTTAGTGTAAATATGAGATCTGAGTTCTTTTTGACCCCAGATCTCATATTTAAGAGGTCCTGTCATGCTTTTTTCTATTACAAGGGATGTTTACATTCCTTGTAATAGGAATAAAAGTGACGCATTTAAAAAAAAAAAAATAGTGTAAAAATAAAAAGTAAAAGGTAAAATAAATAAGAAAAAAAAAACAAAACTTTTAAACGTGCCCCGTACCGTCGAGCTCGTGTGCAGAAGCGAACGCATACGTAAGTAGCGCCGCATATGAAAACGGTGTTCAAACCACATATGTGAGGTATCGCCGCGATCGGTAGAGCGAGAGCAATAGTTCTAGCCCTAGACCTCCTCTGTAACGCAAAACATGCAACCTGTAGAATTTTTTAAATGTCACCTATGGAGATTTTTAAGGGTAAAAGTTTGTCGCCATTCCCAGGAGCGGGCGCAATTTTGAAGCGTGACATGTTGGGTATCAATTTACTCGGCATAACATTATCTTTCACAATATAAAAAAAAAATTGAGCTAACTTTACTGTTGTCTTATTTTTTAATTCAAAAAAGTGTATTTTTTCCAAAAAAAATGCGCTTGTAAGACCGCTTCGCAAATACGGTGTGACAAAGTATTGCAACAACCGCCATTTTATTCTCTAGGGTGTCTGAAAAAAAAAAATATATATAATGTTTTAAAAAAAAATTAAACACCAAGTCTGAACAATAGGCCCGGTCCTTAAAGTGATTGTAAGGGTTTTTTTTTTTTTTTTAAAATAACAAACATATACTTACCTCCACTGTGCAGCTCGTTTTGCACAGAGTGGCCCCGAACCACGTCTTCTGGGCTCCCTCGGCGGCTCCTCCCCACATCAGATAACCCCCTAGGAGAAGCGCCCTCCTGGGGGGTTTACCTTGCGGGCGCGCTCCCAAGTCCAGCATTCGGCGTCTATAGCCGCCGAATGTATGACTCGGCCCCGCCCCCCGCATCATTGGATTTGATTGACAGCAGCGGGAGCCAATGGCTGCACTGCTATCAATCTATCCAATCAAGAGCCGAGAACCCCAGGCAGAGAGACAGCACATCCCCAATGGGTCAAGTTCCAGGGATCAGGTAAGTAAAACGGTGGGGGGGCTGGGGGGCCGGTCACTGCCAGGCAGTGCCGGCCCGAGACATGGTGCTGCCTGGGACCAAGAATGAAATGCTGCCCTCCCTCCCCCCCCAAAAAAAATCACGCCCACCAAAAGGCCGCCACATTCATTTATTTTATATCATGATAACTAAAGTTTAATTCATCATCTTTATCCAGTCAGGGCACCCTTGAACTATACCGTTCCCCCCCAGCCTCTCCCCCCCTGGGGGGGGTCACAGGGAAATTGTAGACGGGGGGGGTAATTGTATGTGCTTTGGATGTTTGTGGGGAAGGGGGGATGGGCAGCTATCTGTGCTGAGAAGTGTAATCAGGATTTGGGGGGTTATTTGCTAGAAGGAGGAATGGGGAAGGATATGTGCTAGGAGGAGGGTTTGGGGGGAAATGAGCCAGGAGGGGGTGTTGGGGGGGAATGTGTGTGCTAGGAGGGGGGGTGAAAATTTCTGGGGGGGGGGGTTGTGCTGGGAGGAGGGATTGAGGAGGGGGATCTGTGCTAGAAGTGAATGGGGGGATTTGGGCTGGGATGGGGAATTTGGGGGGTAGATTTTTGCTAGGAGGGGGAATTGGGGTGGGACGTGAGTTGGGATTGGGGAGCAAAGATTTGAACTGGGAAAAGGGGGGGCCCCTGTCGTGTAGGGTGTCGGGGGCCCCTGTCTACACAACAGGGGCCCCCAACATCCTACACGACAGGGGCCCCCGACACCCTACATGACAGACCAGAAAGGAGCAGAGAAAACACAAATAAGATCATTACACAAGCCGGTGTCCTGTCTAGAAATGTCCCCCATCCATAATCTCCGCCCTGTACTGCGCAGTCGCAGCTGTTGCGCAGTACGGAGGACACCGCCCCCCCATCCCGAATGACACTGGACCCGCCCCCCTGTCAGGTGACATCACTGCTAAGCATACTTACTTTCTCTCCGATAGATGTGCTATGAAGACGCTGGGGGTGTAATCTCCGATTTCTCCACTGAAGGCCGCTGTGTCTGTTCTTTCTTGTACAAAAGGTTTTTATTGAAAATATATATCAACAGAAAAGTACTAAACAGTGATGGATACATCATGAATTAACAGGTATAAGGCTGCCGGTATCCGGCGGGTGGATCTATTGTTCAAAGACTCAGGCGGCTGTGTCTGTTCATTCAAAGGAGCCTCGTAAAGACACGCCCTCTCTCTGGCACAACCTACAGGAAAATGGCACCGCTCAGCCTTCGCGTGCTTGATAAACCGTTATGCGCCGCCCCCCCTCAGCCAATCAGAGAAAGCACGCCCGGTGGCTCTTTATCACCGATGTCCAGTGACAGGAGACAGATGGAGAGAGGATTCAGCTTTATCCTCCCTCCAGCCTGCAGGTGGCAATAGAGAGCCGCGCTGTGCAGTGAGGGAAGGCTGCCCATTCTTCCTCTCCTCTATCCCCTTGTCACATGACTGGAGGGAGGAAGGAGACCCTTCTCACTGTCTGTAAGTACGAGGTGCAGGAGTAAATGTTTGTGAGTCTCTTGTGAGCAGCTATATGTAGAAAATCATTTTTAAAGCCCCCAACCTTATAATGTGCAAATAAATCACTAAATACAGTTGGTGCCGCGCTTATTACCACAGAGGAGGCTTTGTGAGAGTTAAAATGATTGTAAAGTCTCATGGGTCTTCACCAAACAAAACTGTGTGTAAAAAAAAATAAAAATGGAATGAGAAGTATGGCCAAAGCTGGTTTGTTTGAAGTTTGTTCTGCATTCCTGTGACCGGTTTCCAGTCACAGTGGTCCAGGCTCAGGAAAGATGGCAAACATTTGGTCGGGATCCGCCCCCCGATGCCCGGACCGCCACCCGGCTCAGCCTTTCAACGAGCTGCTGAGAACCCGGGCTGACGGCTCCGCCCCCTCCACAGCACAGCACTCCAGTGGGTGTCGAGGGAGAGGAGAAGAGCTGTGACTGAAGTCACCAGCTGTCTGCTCAGGGAGCTGTGAGAACCGAGCGATCGGTGGTGTTTGATCGCTCGGTTCTCAGTGTTAGGCCTTTTAACAACCACTTTTTAAGTTCACTTTTAGGAAAAAAAATAATAATCATTTTAGCAAGAACAAAATGTGCATTTAACCACTTCACCCCCGGAAGATTTTACCCCCTTAATGACCAGAGCACTTTTTGCGATTCGGCACTGCGTCGCTTTAACGGACAATTGTGTGGTCGTGCGACGTTGCACCCAAACAAAATTGACCCCCCTTTTTTTCCCACAAATAGAGCTTTCTTTTGGTGGTATTTGATCGCCTCTGCGGTTTTTATTTTTTGCTCTATAAACAAAAAAAGAGCGACAATTTTGAAAAAAACACAATATTTTGTACTTTTTGCTATAATAGATATCCCCTTTTTAAAAAAAAAAAAAAAAAAAAAGTTTCCTCAGTTTAGGTCGATACGTATTCTTCTACATATTTTTGGTAAAAAAAAAAAAAAAAAAAATCGCAATAAGCGTATATTGGTTTGCGCAAAAGTTATAGAGTCTACAAAATTGTGGATAGATTTATAGCATTTTTATTATTATTTTTTTTTTTTTTACTAGTAATGGTGGTGATCTGCAATTTTTATCATGACTGCGACATTATGGCGGACACATCGGACAATTTTGACACATTTTTGGGACCATTGGCATTAATACAGCGATCAGTGCTATAAAAATGCATTGATTACTGTCAAAATGTCACTGGCAGTGAAGGGGTTAACACTAGGGGGCGATCAAGGGGTTAACTGTGTTCCCTATTGTGTGTTCTAACTGAAGGGGGGAGGGGACTGACTAGGGGAGATGACAGATCGCTGTATATACTTTGTATGAACAGACGATCTGTCATTTCTCCCCTCAGAGAACCGGGAGCTCTGTGTTTACACACAGAGCTCCCGGTTCTCGCCGTGTTACGAGCGATCGCGGGAGCCCGGCGGTCATCGAGACCGCTGGGTACTCGCATCGGCTCCGGGGGCGAGCAGCGGGCGTGCGCGCACCCCTAGTGGAGCCGACGTAACATGAAGGCGATTCGCCTGCCCGTGCCATTCTGCCACAGTATAACTGCGGCGGCTGGTCGACAAGCGGTAATGTTTTTTTTTCACAGGAGCCTGCAGAACATTGCACCTTTGATCACTGGATCACGGGTACAATGTCAGGCTCCTGCACACACTGCCTACAGCTCTTTGCCCATTCCTCTGTAGGGGCTGCCAATCTCTGAGCTGTAGGAAGTATCAGTGGACTATGAGCGCACTGATGAGCACACTTTCAGCGGCCATCTCTATGATCCTGGGATGCTGGAAGTGACGTCATGTAAACACTTATTTTTTTTCCCCTGGAAAGCAGAGGTCAATGTTTTTATGCTTCCCACAGTAGAGGACAGATCTAGGGTCTGGGGTCTTTTAGACCCCATGTTGTCTCCATAAAGAGGACCTGTCATGCTCTATTCCTATTATAAGGGATGTTTACATTTACTGTGATAGGAATAAAAGTGATTAAAAAAAAAAATCTAAAGAGGAAGTAAACTTCCATCTTTAAAGTTGTTGTAAACCCACTTTTTGGACTTAGGTAGTGGAAATATCTCCTAAACATGCGCCGTTTAGGAGATATTTCACTTGTAGTCCGCCGAAAATTCCAACGGCTCATGCACGGGGAAGAAACAAAACGAAATGCCGTTTCTTCCCTAGCCTGTGCCGTTAATCGCGGCTCCCGTGCGCATGCGCGGGAGTGACGTCACGCGGCTCCGGCGAATCACAGAGTCGGAGTCTGCGGCCCAGAAGTAGGAGGGGATAGAAGATGGACACTGCCTACACAGGGGACATCGCTGGATTCTTTTGCAGGTAAGTGGCACATAATTAAGCTTTACATTTGCAGGCTTTGTAGTGAGCAAAAGAGGAAGTAAAACCCATCAGGGTTTACTTCCTCTTTAAGTTTTAGCTATAGATAAGCCTATATTAAGGCTTACCTATAGGTAGTGTAAATATATCCTAAACATGTCCTAGCTGCCAGTTACGTCGCTGGTGCATGCGCTCTGAAGGAACGGCCGCCCGTGCCGTTTCTTCAGAGCAGTGTGCCATGACTGGAGGCTCCCGCGCGCATGGGCAGGAGTGACGCGATCGGGGCTCCAGTCAGGGTCAGAGCCGTGAACCTGGAAGGAAGGCCTAGTATAGATGGATGCCGTCTCCAGCGATGACCTTGCGTCGCTGGAAGGCTTAGTTTTGAGGTAAGTATCGCATAATGTGCTACAGTTTACAACCGCTTTTTTTTTTTTAAGCGCCCCCTATCCTCTCGTGTTCGCACTCAGAATTGAACGCATACGTAGGTCGTGCCCACATGTGTAAACTATGTTCGCACCACACATGTGAGGTATCGCCGCAAACGCTGTAGGGAGAGACATAATTTTAGCGCTAGACCTCCCCTGTAAGACCCCTTTCACACTGGGGCGCTTTGCAGGCGCTACAGTGCTAAAAATAGTGCCTGCAAAGCGCCCTGAAAGAGCCGCTCCTCACACTCCAATGTGAAAGCCCCAGGGCTTTCACACTGGAGTGGTGCACTGGCAGGACGCTAAAAAAAGTCCTGCTAGCAGCATCTTTGGAGCGGTGTATACACTGCTCCTGCCCATTGAAATCAATGGGGCAGCGCGGCTATACCGCCGGCATAGCGCTGCTGCAGCCGCTGGTTGTAACCATTTTGCGGCTGGTTTTTAACCCCCCCACTAGCGGGGGGTAAAAGCGTCCCGCTAGCGGCCAAATTGCGCCGCGAAATTGACAGTAAAGTGCCGCTAAAAATAGCAGCGCTTTTTGTCGATGCACCCACCGCCCCAGTGTGAAAGGGGCCTGACTCTAAACTGGTAACCTCTAAAAATGTTTAAAGCGTCACTTATGGAGATTTTTTAAGTACAGTACCGTAGTTTTGTGCCATTCCACAAGCGTGTGCAATTTTAAAGCACGACGCGTTAGGGATCTATTTACTCGGTGTAACCTCTTTTATATTTTACCAAAAAACTGACTGGGGTGTCAGTACGTAAAAAAATAAATAAAAAAACTTTCTTATAACTGAATTTTACAGTTATAAGCAACCATTTTATGTGAATGAGAACGATTCATTCGGTGTTTACTATTGTGATTAGCTGTGACCGGCCCTGTCTGTACAGTGATCTGTCATGTGTTGTGTCCAGTGGACTCAGCGGATGACAGATTGCTCCGGAGCGCGGCCGATTCATACGACGTCCTCCCAGGATAACAGAGCTCTCACTCGGCTGTCATATTACAATAGGCTGGGAGGGGGTGAAAGGGTCAGACCCCCCATAAGTGATATTTTAGGTAATGGTGAGATCAGTCCCGGGAGTGTCTTGGTGATTCCGGACAGATCTCCCCATCATTGTTCCTGACTCTGTTCCTCTCTACCCGGGAATTTTAGGTGTCCTGCCACCTTTGTGTGTTCCAGGTCCTCCTGTTACATGCTCCTTAACATTAAATAAAGCATACTGGGTGAGTGAGGAATGCTCATAATGGTCACATGAGGTGTGCAGACTCAGGAACCTCGCGTTGAGACCTCACCGATAAAGTTCCCAGGAGACACACAATATGGCCAAAAGTAAATAGACGCCTGACCATCAAACCCACTGTATGTGGACAGTTCTTCAAATGATTCAGTTCAGGTGTTTTTAGTGAAAAGTATTATTAATATAAAGATATTTTAGACAATTGTGAACTCCCAACCCTGGGGTAACAGTTTGGGGAAGGCTCTTTTCTGTTCCAGCATGACTGTGTACAATTCCAGCTCCATGCAGATATGGTTTGGTGTGGAGGAACCTCAGTCATGTAACACTGTAGCCAAATATATTTCATATCAATTTATAGATTTGACATATAATTAAACTATATTATGGTCATTTTAATGACTGGGTATGCTGGGCATATTTCTCAGTATTTGTTCTTTATCTGTATGTATGGACTCTGCACAGTACCACTTCTCTTGTCCCGTATGCTGGGTGTTTTTTCCAGTATCATACTTACCTAGGTTGATGCTGTATCTGTCCCCCGGCGCCTCTACACTGAGAACCAAACGATCGAACACTGTCGATTGCTCGGTTCTCACAGCTCTGTTAGCAGAGAGCTGCAAACTGTCAGTCACAGCTCTCTGCTCTGCCCCTCCTCACTCATTGGAGCGCTGGGCTGTGGAGGGGGCGGAGCGGCCAGCTCAGGCTCTCAGCAGCTCACTGGGAGGCTGAGCCGGGTGTCTGTCTGGCGGACCCTGCCTTCCATTGTCAGGATGACGCGGATCCTGGACCGTCTTCTGTGACATCAGCAGAGAGCAGACTTCAGCCCACTCTCTGCTGAAAATGGGTCACAGGAGTGCAAAACGAGCTTTGGCTGTACTACTTCCATAACTACTTGCGGACCGCCCACCATCGATGTACGTCGGCTGTTTGAAGTGGAATACCGTTAGGGCAGCAGAGAGCTACCATAACCCCGGTATCCTCTTCAACAGCGGGCGGTCCGCTTTCAGGTAAAAGTGGTCTGGGCGGTGGATTTTCTGTAAGATCACATCTATCAGGGGTGGGAGAGGGCCCCCCCCCCCCCGCCGCTTACCAGAGCCGTTGGTAGCGGCGGAGATGATCGCGTCCTTTTCCCTGTGAAGCTGGATGCCCAGTGAGGGAAAGATGACCCCCACTCGGCTCCATACCATTGGATGGCGGAAGGGATGTCAAACGTCACTTCCGCCCAATGGTCTTAAAGGAGAATTTTTTTTTTTGTAAATAAAAAAGACTATTTTAATTTTTTTTTAAATTGCATTTAAGTGTAAATGTGAGATCTGAAGTCTTTTTGACCCCAGATCTCACATTTAAGAGGTCCTGTCATGCTTTTTTTCTATTACAAGGGATGTTTACATTCCTTGTAATAGGAATAAAAGTGACCCAAAACATTTTTTTTAAAAGGACAGTGTAAAAATAAAAAGTAAAATAAATAAGAATTTTTTTGCCGAGCTCGCACGCAGAAGCGAACGCATACGTTAGTAGCGCCCGCATGTGAAAACGGTGTTAAAACTACACATGTGAGGTATCGCTGCGATCGTTGGAACGAGAGCAATAATTCTAACACTAGACCTCCTCTGTATCTTAAAAGTGGTCGCCATTCCACGAGCAGGCGCAGTTTTGAACCGTGACATGTTGGGTATCAATTTACTTAGCGTAACATCATCTTTCACAATATAAAAAAATTGAGCTAACTTTCCTCTTGTCTTATTTTTTAATTCAAAAAAGTCTATTTTTCCAAAAAAATTGCACTTGTAAGACCGCTGCGCAAATACGGTGTGACAAAGTATTTCAACGACCGCCATTTTATTCTCTAGGGTGTCTGAAAAAAAAAATTATATATATATATATATATATATATATATATATATATATATATATATATATATATATATATATAATATATGTTTGGGGTTCTAAGTCATTTTCTAGCAAAAAAAATGTAAACAAGTCTGAACAATAGGCTCGGTTCTTAACCACCTACCAGGCACTTAGACCCCTTCCTGCCCAAGCCCTTTTTCAGCGCTGTCGCACTTTGGATGACAATTGCGCGGTCATGCTACACTGTACCCAAACACATTTTTTTTGATAATTTTCTTCACACAAATAGAGCTTTATTTTGGTGGTATTTAATCACTGCTGGTTTTTTAATTTTTTTACAAAAAAAAAAAAAACAAAAATTTTAATAAAAAAAAAAAAGTTGACTTTTTTTTTTCTGTCAGTAAATTTTGTAACTAAGTAATTTTTCGCCTTCAGTGGTGTGCGCTGATGAGGAGGCACTAATATGCTGAACTTATGGGCACTGATATGTGGCACTGATGGATGGCACTGATAGGCGGCACTGGTGGGCACGGATAGGTTGGCACAGATGGGCACTGATCAACAGCAGTGATGGGCAGCACTGATTGCCAGCACTGACTGGCATCGCTAAGGGGCACTGATTGGTGGCAGTGGTGGGCACTGTTTTGTGACACTTTATTGTAAACAGGGCACTGATGATTAGTGCCCTGATTACATCCCTAGATGTCCCCCTGTGAGGAGGTGCCGCTGATCGGCTCTCCTCTCCTCACAATCTGTCAATGTGAGGCGAGGAGAGCCGATTACCGGCATCTCCTTGTTTAAATGTGACCGGCAGTGATTGGACACCACCAATCACATGGTTAAAGAGCCGCGGATGCGGCTCTTTTTTTAATTGTAAAAGAACAACTTTATTGAGATGTAAACATGGTATACATAGGTACATTCAACATAAACTATTTGTACATAGCATATGTTTAATAAACGTATTTATACTATAACAATTGTATTGTTTTTGTTTCCCCTCAATAGAGTGGATCGGTTAGGTACATGTCTCGCCATCCTCCATCCATCTATCCCACACTCTAGAGTATTTTTGCGTACATCATGTGTGTGTATAGATCATTTTTCTGTATAGAAGGGTATCATTAATTTCCTTTTTCCAGATCTAAAGTGTAGGGGGCAGTGTCTGCATCCAAGATCGGGCGATCACTTTTCGTGCTATGAATAGGGTTTCATACATAAATATGGCTTGGTATTTGTCAACTTCGACGTCGGGCAATAAACCCAATAGACATAGCTTTGGGTCCCGGACCACTAGGGAGCCCATGTTGCCATGAAGGAAGCGAATTATCTGCATCCAGTAGGTTTGTATGTTAGGGCAGTCCCATATCAAATGATAGAATGAACCGGGGACCAGCATACATTGTGGTTTGAAACGTAGCTAGTTTCAGCGGTGTTAGGTATGCGGACGTGGCTCTTTACAGAGATCGGGGTCGAGCCGTGTCCTAGCAACACGGTGCGGCTGCGATCTGGGACGCCGTCATATGACGGTGGGCAGGCAGCAAGCAGTTGATCACTGCTGGGTTTTTTATTTATAAAAAAATTTAGAAAAAAATTTTTTTTTTTTACTTTTTTTCTGTCAGTAAATTTTGTAACTAATTTTTCGCCTTCACCGATGTGCGCTGATGAGGCGGCACTGATAGGCTGAACTGGTGGGCATTGATGAGGCGGCACTTATGAGGAGGCACTAATATGCCGCACTTATGGGCACTGATGAGCACTGTTAAGCGGCACTGGTGGGCACGGATAGGCGGTAGTGATGGGCATTGCTAGGCAGCACTGATGGGCGGCACTAATTGCCAGCACTGACTGGAACTGCTAATGGGCACTGATAGCTGGCATTATAAAAGAAGGATTCACCCCGGGACTTTAAATAAAGTGGGTACCGTTTCCGCCAGTAAACAGAACAGTAGTAAATATAGTATAAGGTTTATTCATGTAAAATTGTTTACATGCATAGATAACACCAACAGTTGCCAATTAAAAAAAACAAAAAACATAAACAAGAGATATTGGTACATAGATGTAATGGCAGTCATAGTACACGGGCATCATACTACCCGAATAGTTTCGCGAGATCCAGCTCGCTCTTCAGGGGTGGATTTGTGTAACAATGTATCACTGAGCTTGACCATGGCTAACAGGTGTGCAGCTCCAAGACGGCGGCAGCAGGTGCCTCACCAGGGAGCTGAGGGGGCGGAGTCAGATGGGACCCCGCCAGGGGCCAAACAGAGAGCAGGCATGGCATGGGTATAGCGATGTATCCCAAGAGACCTTGTTAGTCCATAAAGAGTATAGGATGAGTAAAAGACCTGAGTCAAGGATGGTAGGGACATGGAGATGGTGGAAAACATAGGAACAATTTATCTTTTTTAAATTGGCAACTGTTGGCGTTATCTATGTATGTAAACAATTTTACTTTAATAAACCTTATACTGTATTTACTACTGTTATGTTTACTGGCGGAAACGTTACCCACTTAATTTAAAGTCCCGAAGCGAATCCTTTGTTTTACTATGTTACAGGGATGGAAGTGTATTACTAGGGACACCAGACCTTTCCCCTTACCTGATAGCTGGCATTGGTGGGCACCGATTTGTGACACTATATTGCAATATTGTAATTGGGGCATTGATTACATTCCTAGATGTCTCTTGCGTGGAGATGCCGCTGATCGGCTCTCCTCACCACACACTCTGTCAGTGTGAGGCGAGGAGCGCCGATTACTGGCACTTCCTTGTTTACATGTGACTGGCTGTGATTGGACACAGCCGATCACATGGTTAAAAAGCCGCGGCTCTTTATACAGATCGGGGTTGTGCCGGGTCCTAGCAACACGGCGCGGGCGCACGTGAGCGGCCGTTCTAGGACGTCGTCATATGACAGCGTCCCAGAATGAGAGCTGCTCTGCCGTCATCTGACGGTGGGCGGGCGGCAAGCAGTTAAAGTGATTGTAAGGGTATCTTTTTTTTTTTTTTAAATAACAAATATATCATAACAGCTCGTTTTGCACAGACTGGCCTCGAACCTCGTCTTCTGGGGTCCCTTGGCGGCTCTCGTGGCTCCTCCCCACATCAGATAACCCCCTAGGGGGGTTATCTGTGCGGTCTTCCTCGCCTCTATCCCCTTGTCACATGACTGGAAGGATGAAGAAGACGCTTCTCAGTGAGACTGCAAGTACAAGGGGAGGAGGGGGGAGAACTTACCCCAGTAAATGTTTGTGACACACACCCCCCACTCTACTCTTCTCACCATTCCCCCTCTACCTTTCACACCCCCCCCCCTCTACTCTTCACACACCCAATCCCCATCTACTCTTCACACACCCCCTCCCCTCTCCTCTTCATACCCCCCCCTCCCCTCTAATCATCACACCCCCCTCTACTCTTCACACCCCCTACTTATCACTCCCCCCTCCCCTTCACACCCCCCCTCTCTACTCCTCACGCCACCCCCCCCTACTCCTTCCCTCCTCACCCCCCCCCCCCCCCCCCTACTCCTCACACCGCCCAGACCTTCCTCTCAGATCTCTCCACTCCTCCTCACTTCTCTTGCCCCATATGCTGGGTGTAATTCTCAGTATCTGTTCTTATTTTCTATGTATGGACTCTGCACAGTACCACTTCTCATACACTTGTTGTTTCTCTTCTGTATTGTCTTTAGGAACAGACCAGATTGAAGTGTCCAGCACTGATGGTTCCATGAGCAGTGTGCTGATTTGTGAGAACCTGGACCAGCCTAGGGACATTGAGGTGGATCCTGTAGGAGTGTGAGAAAAGTTAAATTTCATACCAGAGAGTTTTCTTCCTTCTTGCATTAGCAGATACACGCTCTTTTCCAGATTCATGGACTGGGGTGCCAATCCAAAGATAGAATGTGCTGTTATAGACGCCCCTGGATGGAGGGTCATCATCTCCTCCTCCAGTCTTACTCAGCCCAATGACTTAGCTATTGATTATGAACGGGAGAAGGCTGTACTGGGCTGACGTCAGCATGAAAACAATAGAAACTGCCATGGTGCTGACTGAATGGTAAGATGCCAGTGCACATCATTGTTCTTCAGTTCTATGTACAGGACCAAACATTCGCTAGTAGAGTTGCACCGAGACCGTTCTATTATTGGCGACTACAAGTATCCATACTTTCAGACACGTACTCGCCGATACCTTTTGTGGTGTGATTTGATCCCATAGAAACTGAATGGGCTCAAATTGCACTGCAAAAAAATTACATGCGATTTGAACAGGACTGCAGTGCGTTTCCTGTCGGTCGCATGAGGTTTTTCGTAGAGCTCCTGTGTGAACCCAGGCTTGTCACAGAGATTCAGACAGGAATCGCACTGCATTCCTGTTCAAATGGCATCCGATTCTTTGCAGTGCTGTATACTTATGTGCCTCAGAGGGGGCGGGATGACGCCAACAGAATACATACAGTGAGAATCTCCTGTTCACACGGCGGCCTCTGTAATAGGATGTTCAGTCTCCTGGGCTGCTATTGGATGATGACTGTTCCATCTATCATAGGAGGCGGGACTTTGTATTAAAGAGGCCTGCTGAAAAAAAACAGGAGATTCCCCTGTATGTAATTTGTTGGCGCTCATCATCCCCCTCCCAGGCTGCACTGATGGCAATGGTGAGGCTGCATTGATTGGCACTGACTTATTTTGCTTCACAGTTCTTTATTTTAAATGTAAGTTTTTTTTCTTGAAACCTCCCTCTCAAAGTGAAGGTGCGTGTTATGCGCTGATAAATACGGTATATCAAAATATATCGTTGGGGGCCACAAAAGAGATATCTATCCATCTCCAAATACCATGCCTGAGCTCATCTCTTCACCATATACAGCCACAAAGGCAAGATCATCCTTATTGGGCAGTGTATTAGAGCTCGGACTAACACACTTGGACCGAATTTTAATGGTTCAAAGAATGTCAGGCAAAATGGTCGGCCCTCCCGCATGTTCACTTCATCAAATCTGGCCCTCTTTGAAAAAATTTTGGACACCCCTGGTCTATGGGAATGTTTGACAATTCTTCCAGAAGCACATTTGTGAGGTCAGGCACTGATGTGGAAGAGACCTGCTGCAGGAGGAAAGGGCATTGTGATTTGAACGCGGTGCAGGAAACGTGCACAGATCACCGGTTTCCCGCACCATGTTCTACTGTGAAGCGGGGCTTCTAGTGTACAGGTCTCAGCATCCCTGTGAATAAGTGTGAAGGGGGGGGGGGGGGGGGGAGAGAGAAAAACTCAACAAAAAAGGAATTATTAGTTGCAGGTAGGTTTATTGTACAAAACAATTACATAATTAGTTCACATTTGCAGCATGCTGCCGGCTCACTCCCAAGAACAAGAAACAAGTTTTTCGCGTACACACGAGCGGACTTTACGGCAGACTTTGCCCGGCGGACGGGATTTCGTCGGACAATTCGATCGTGTGTGGGCTCCAGCGGACTTTGTTTTCTCAAAAGTTGGACGGACTTAGATTTGAAACATGTTTCAAATCTATCCGACGGACTCGAGTCCGGTCGAAAAGTCCGCTCGTCTGTATGCTAGTTCGACGGACAAAAAACCATGCTAGGGCAGCTATTGGCTACTGGCTATGAACTTCCTTATTTTAGTCCGGTCGTACGTCATCACGAACGAATTCAACGGACTTTGGTTGATTGTGTGTAGGCAAGTCCATACATTCAGAAAGTCCGTCGAAAAGTCAGCCGGGCAAAGTCTGCCATAAAGTCCGCTCGTGTGTACGCGGCATTAGACTATGCAACAGATTTGTTGCTAGAATCTAGTCGACAGTTAGTCATAGGCTTAATAAACTACATTTGCTAGCCACCGGATAGTCAGCTACTCCCACAACATTCACAGTGTAATGTAGGAGCTGTGCCATTATTTGCGTCACCTTTACTGCAATCAGATGAATCTGTTATTTGAAGGCACAGAGTAAGAAGTTATTGTCAGAGGTGCTCAGTACAGTCAGCTATTGGAAATGTTTAGACAGAAAGTTAGTATTCTACACAAGTTATGTTGCATATTAGGTTATTTTTTTTCCCAGTATCATTCGGTTTATATTTGTCTTTGTGCGATTATTGGTTCAGCCAGGAATATATAAGAAGTGCAGGATGTTCCTGAGGCCAAGAGCAGCTTAGACTTTTATACTATCGATTAACCAGAAAGATTTTTGGAATTCTGTAGCTCTGTTTTTAAAACAATCATTTAGATCTTAAAAGTTAAAAAAAAAAAAAAAAAAATTAGTGGACGGATCATTGAGGAGAAGGAGGATGAGGACGGTTACAGGTTGGCCTTGTCATTTGCGGTCACATGAGCAGAATGCTGAGTGTAGGTCTTGATCACTCTCTGTAAAACAACAACAAGTGTCGTTAGAAATTACAAATTAAAACCTTCTGAAGAATATATGTAAATGAATGGACAAGTGTATTTTGTGTTCTAAAGAAAATCTGTATTGAGAGTTGGGCCCCTTTTTTACATGGGCGAGCCAATCAGGTCCACCTCTCAGTTTTTTCAGGTAGACCGGATCGGCCCCTCCAGTCTCTTCTATGGAGCAGCGGATACACGTCTGGTGACTCCCACCGCAAACAGACGATGAGGGACCTATTCCCCATCCATCTTGTGGCTCGGATGGGAACGGACACGTGGTCAGGATTGCCCCATTGAAGAGATTGGGCTGTGTCTGTGCCCACTTTGCATAGCATACCTGTCATCCACCTGCACAGTGGATCATGCTTCATGGGGGGGCGCCCGTGTGAAAGGGGCCAAACTGCAGGCTGCTGCTTTTGATCTGTTCAAAATGCTAGCTGCCTGACTACAATAGTGGGTTACTAACCCAGAAAAACACATTATGTAGGTGGTTCATTCAGACCTCTAGCAAACCAGTCCTCCCTGTCCTGGAAAAACAAACCCCACTGAGTAGAGGGGAAAAGCAGAACTCGTGGTAAGATCGTTATCCCATATGTAACTGGAGTGTTGGAAAAACTAAGGGAATGGCATCAATGTGTCCTTCAAGCCCAGCAATAAGCAGACAGAAGTTTGTACATACACAGTTGCATATTACCTGTGCTAATCACAAGGTTTTGGTTGGAGCTGGTGTTTAACCCACTTCAATACCGGGCACTTTCACCCCTTCCTGACCAGGCCAAATTTTCAGCTTTCAGTGGTGTCAATTTGAATGAAAATTGTGCGGTCATGCAAAACTGTACCCAAATCAACTTTATAATTTTCATCCTTTAAATAGCTTTCTTTTGGTGGTAATTAATTGCAGCTGGGTTTTTCTATTTTTTTGCTAAAAACAAAAAAAAAAACAAAAAAAAAAAGACCCACATTCAGAGCCCTTGCACACTGGGGCGGGGGTAAAACGCCGCTATTATTAGCGGCGTTTTACCGTCGGTATTTGGCCGCTAGCGGGGCGGTTTTACCCCCCGCTAGCGGCCGAGAAAGGGTTAAATACCACCGCAAAGTGCCTCTGGAGAGGCGGGTTGCCGGCGGTATAGCCGCGCCGTCCCATTGATTTCAATGGGCAGGAGCGGTATACACTCCGATCCTTCACCGCTCCGAAGATGCTGCTGGCAGGACTTTTTTTACTGTCCTGCCAGCGCACCGCTCCAGTGTGAAAGCCCTCGGGGCTTTCACACTGGAATACAAGCAGCGGCACTTTCAGGTCGGTTTGCAGGCGCTATTATTAGCGCAATAGCGCCTGCAAACCGCCCCAGTGTGCAAGGGCTCTAAAAAAAAAAAAAAAAAGTTAGAAAATTGTAAATCAGTAATTTAGGCAGCACTGATGGGGTGGCACTAATATGCAGCACTGATAGGTGGGCACAGACTGGCAGCACTGATGGCCACTGTTGGGGCTGAATTGTAATCTGGGATACTGTGCGATCGCCGCACTGCGTGCCCCTGCGGTGAGACTGGGTGCAGTCATATGGTATCGTCCCAGAACAAGAACCGCTCCGTCGTCATTTGTCTATACAGCAGGCGGTCAAATTAAAAGCTCAAAATGGGGTTAGGTTCCAATGATGTTCCATTCACAGCCACATATAAACTATAGCCAACTTCTCTCTGAAAAGGTAAAATTTGCCCGCCTTCCACATAGAGCCAAAGGCTTCATTACTTTCTGAGCCACTGACCTGGCATATGCATGCATCAAGAGTGCTGCCATCCCTTTCTGCAAGCTTTTGTTAGCTTAGTGCATTCTTTCTCAACTCCAGTCCTCAAGTACCTCCAAAAAGTCACGTGTTCAGGCTCTCCATTATTTTGCACAGGCAATTTGATCAGTTTCACTGCCTTAGTATTGATCAGTCGCTTCATCTGAGGGAAATCCTGAAAACATGACCTGTTGGGGGGTACTCGTGGACTGGAGTTGAGAAACATTGGCTTAGCCTGGGTTCACATTCCTGCGATTTTAACCCAGCAATGCAGTTCAGCTTCGGAGGCAATTTGACAGATATCTATGCGAGTTCATGCACAAATGTCTATTGAAAAATCACCAGAAGTAGTGCAGGAACTACTTTTGGGAAGCGATGCAGCACCGGACAGATTCGGACAGTGCTATTGCCGACATGTCAAATCGCATACCAAATCATACCAATGTGAATCTAGGCTCAGTGAAACTAAAGGGTAGATTTACTAAAGCTGGCTACCATGCACAGCTGCACCAATGCGCTTCTAACGTCAGATTGTTCAATTAAGGCTTGGCAATAAATCCTGGTTTGGAATTGGTTTCTATGCAGTTGTGACATGTTTTGCATTCTTCAGCTTTAGTAAATAAACCCTCTAGGTATATTAAAGCCCTTGGGTTTACACAACAGCCAGGCATCTAGCATCTTCAGGAGGCAATTGAAAATACAGCTAACATACGAGGTGTGACAATTTAATTCCCGGAATGCCTGCAGTGTAGCACTAAGGTGGCGAGTCACGCAACTGTTCACGCTCAAGCATGTTCCAACATGCACTCTCCCAGGTTGCAGATCAGTTAACTCAGTCCTTACGAAGCAGTAGAAGAAATGACGTGTGTGCGCATTGCACTGTTGGAAGAAAATCTGGAGGGACTAATTAACATCAAGTTGTATGTCAAATTGGCAAAGGTGCGAGTGAAACTTTAGCTCTCTTACAACAGGCTTATGGAGAAATCAAATTAAGTGTTTTTGAATGGCATAGGCAGTTTAACCACTCGAAGACCAGGCTTTTTTCTGACACTTATTGCTTACAAGTTCATTATTTTTGCTAGAAAATTTCTTTGAACCCCCGAAGATTATAAACTTTTTTTTTTTTTTAATAGCAAAGACCCTAGAGCAGGAATCCTCAAACTATGGCCCTCCAGCTGTTGGGGAACTACACGTCCCATGAGGAATTATAAAACTGACATTCACAGACATGACTAGACATGATGGCTCAGACAGCTTCCCCTCCGCTCCGAAACAGGCAACCTCACGCCACAGCCACAATAGTGATGCCAGCATCCCGGGGACACCAACGATCGTGGCGCGTGCTTTTATTTGCTTAATAGTCAGAATCGTTCAAATCCGGAATTGCGCTAACGATTCTCCGATTAATCGTGCAGCTCTAACATGTATGTAAAAAAGATAAACAAATTGCCCTGGAAAGCCTGACTTGGCACCCTGCGAGTTTTGACTGTTTACAAAATCAAAAAATGCCTTTTAACAAAAGGACACAGATTTAATGACATTCCAGACATCCGGCACACTGCGACAAAGATACCGCACAGCGTATATAGGCAAGCAAACTTTCACTCATCGGATTCCTCCCCCCCTCCGGTGTCACAGTTGGCACCTTTCGGGGGGGGGGGGTGCAGATACCTGTATATTACAGGTATCTGTATCCACTTCCGGCATAGATAGCCGCATAATCTGCGGTTATTTACGCCACTTCCTGTCCCCCCAAGCCCCCCAACCCCCCCCCCCCCCCCGGTTTTGCTGGGAAACACACGGGTCCCAGAGGCAGCAGGGACCAGCCGTATTGCGCTGCGCGACCCGCACATGCGCAGTAGGGAACCAGGAAGTGAAGCCGCACGACTTCACTGCCTGATTCCCTTACCGAAGATGGAGGCGGCAGCACCCGAGGACCGAGAGACGGTTCAGCCTCGGGTGCCGACATCGAGGGCGCTCTGGACAGGTAAGTGTCCATGTTTTAAAAGTCAGCAGCTGCAGTATTTGTAGCTGCTGACTTTTAAAAAAAAAAATTTCAGAGGAGCTCCGCTTTAAATCGTTACACCTCATATGTCTTGGTACTGGTAATGTTTGGGTTCCCCCTAGTGGAAGGAAAAAGCAGTACGCTACATTACCTTATGGTGTCCTTCAGCATTGTGCTTGTCAAGCAGAGCCTGGATACGGTTGCCGTAATCAGGGTGAACATCAGTGAAATTCTTCACCTGGTAGAAGAAAAATGTAACAGGGGGTCACCAAATCAAGAAAAATTCGAGTTCCAGCCCAATGATGGTTCTTCACTTCATAAACTCTTACATCATAAAGGAAAATCACCCCGTTAAACTGGCACCTGGATAGAACATCTCCTACTCCAAATATGCTGCTGAAAAGCTCTAATGTAATCAAACAAAATAACCCATGAACCTATGGGAATACTCACAAGATATAGACAAAAGAAAGAAATGGTAGATCTATGGAACTCTTCTTATAACTGAAAATGGGAAAGACTCAAATGGCCATATGATACAGTTGTGGCACTTCCCTGTTGTCCACCTATGGAGATATAAACTAGTGCCCTGATGTCCTCCTTCCTTCTAATCATGCCCCAATTACTGTGGAAAAAAAACTTTCCCAAGAACTACATTTGTGTGGTCCTAAACAGACTCCCTCCCTCACTGGTATGTGTACCGGTCTGGGTTTTTAGTCACATGTTCTGTGAGGGTTGTCCGGTCTAAATGGCGATTCTCAGTAGAAATATCATGACTCGCGTGCCTTGGCCTGCAAGGAGCAGCATTTTCTCTGGGAAAGGCAAGTGTTTCAGCTCATTTATCGGCACCAGAAACAATCCCTTCCTAAAAATAATTTGTGAGTCTCACATACAACATTTCCAAACCAAAAAGATTCCCACACATTAAAGTTAAAAAGCCCCCCCCCCCTTTAGTTAGTGTCTGGTACTAGTCTGGAGGTCTACTGCTTTTTATTTATCCAGCGCAGCATGACTGCATAGCTCATTAAATAACATTTGAGCATTGGTCTGCTTTAATTCATACAAGCAGAGGGACTTAAGGTTAAGTTGACCTTTGAAACATGTTACACCTACATTTAGGATCTGTAAATGAATAAACTACAAGTCCCATCTTCCACCGCAGCAGATGGCTTGTAGTTCTCAATGGACTGATCAGTGTTGCCATAGTCCAGTCACTCTTCCTGCAGCTTTCTACCTTAAAGTGGTTGTAAAGGCTGACAGTTTACCCAGTAAAGAAAAAAAAAAAACAAAAAACAAAAAAACGTGTGTAGTAGCCACTGGCTCCAACTGCTGTCAATCACAGCCAGTGAACCAATCAGGAGTTGAAGGGGAGAGAGCCTTTTCACGTCTCAGGAGCCCCCAGAGCAGGCTGCTTGCTGTGATGGCGCCCGGCAGCAGGGAGGGGTGCCCGCGTTGGACCAGAGAAGAGGCCTGATTTATAGCTTGCACAGAGTTACTGGCAGAAAGCTGGAGGGAGAGTCTGCAGGAGCCCAACACAGCGCCCATGATCCACTTGCTTTGCAAGCTCCTGTAGGGGGAAAAATAAATAAATGCACATTTTTTTTTTCTGCAAAAGTTTGTGCCTTTTATTACTACCACCCACCAAAAGGTGAACTTTGACTTTAAAGCAGTTGTAAACCACTGGGGTTTCTTCTTTTTTTACCTGGAAGGTAAATACATAATGTGCTAGTCGCATACTAGCACATTATGTGAAACTTGCCTGAAAGCGACGCTCTCCAGGGAGCTCCCATCTTTACCCTGTCTTCCTTCTGGGTCCACGGACTCTGGCTGTGTGACAGGCCGGAGCCACGATAACGGCACTCCTGCGCATGCGCGGGGGAAGCCGTCATTCATGGGTCGCCGATGACATCGGCTGAATGTAATGTAAATATCTCCTAAACTGTGTAGGTTTAGGAGATATTTACAGTACCTATAGGTAAGGCTTATTATAGGCTTACCTATAGGTACAAATTATGCCTTTGAAATTACTTCCTCTTTAAAGTTGTAGGAAGTACAAAATATCAATTATAACTATGCAATGACAGGTGCTCTTTAATACACAGTCCATTGGCAGACGATACTCACAGCTCTTTTCTGGATGAAGATTTGGGCATCCTTCAGGTGACCGGCGATGTTCTCACAGAGCCTCTTGCGCTCTTCCTCACAGAGCACTTTGGTGTAAAAGTCCCGGACCTGCAAAGTAGCCACAATAACTACATGACAGCTATACCGTAACTTTATGTCCAACAACCAGGCAAATGTTATATACACACACCAGGCCTGTTATAACAGAACCTTTTGAATCCTCTATCTACTTATATATTTGTTGGTCTTCTGGCTGAGTGTGGGTATAAAAACCATGCATGCTAGATTTGTCTGATGGTTGCCCAATCCATCTCAGGACAGCCAGACTGATTAATTTCTATCTCAGGTTTATGGATTGCTTAAAGAAAACCAGCCAACAATGAGCATCAGTCAAAAAAACAACCTTTACCCTTATGCTGCGTACACACAAGCGGACTTTCCGGCAGAAAAGGTCAGACGGAACGAATCTGTCTGACATTCCAATCGTGTTTGGGCTTCATCGGACCATTTCTGTTGAAAAATCTGAGGGACCTAGAAATAGAACAGGTTTCAAATCTTTCAGACGGACTCGATTCCTTTCAAAAAAACGGTTCGTCTGTCCGACAGACCGAAAACGACGCAAGGGCAGCTATTGAACTTCCTTTTCTAGTCCGGTCGTACGTCATCACGTTCGAAACGATCGGACTTTAGTGGGATCGTGTAGGCAAGTCAGTTTCGTCAGAACTCCGTCCTTCGGAGTTCAGTCCGACAAGAAGTCCGCTCATGTGTACGCGGCATTAGGTTATCCAGATTATACAGCCTTATGCCGCATACACGCAATCGGATTTTCCGACGGGAAATGTTTGGAGGCGAGCTTGTTGGCGGTAAGTCCGACCCTGTGTACGCTCCATCGAACATTTGCGGTCGGACTTTCCGCCAACAAATGTTGGCTAGCATGTTCTCAAATTTTCCGCCAACAAATGTGTCGTCGGACTTTTCGATCGTGTGTACACAAGTCCGTTGGAAAAAAGTCCAAAGTACAAACACGCATGCTCGGAATCAAGGACGAGCCGGAAGCACTCTGTCTTGCAAAACTAGCGTTCGTAATGGAAATATCACATGACTATAGAACTTCCTTTTTATCGGCTCGCCATACGTTTTGTACGTCACTACGTTCGTAATTGTTGGCCAATATTTGTGTGACCGTGTGTATGCAAGACAAGTTGGAGCCAACACCCTTCGAACAAAAATCCATGGATTTTGTTGTCAGAAAGTCCGATCGTGTGTACGGGGCTTTACTCTTAGAATAGCAGTGTGCGCTGTAGTTCACTTGTATTCTTTACCAAAACTCCGGCCCAGTGTCATTACGGGTATAAGCACCAATGGAAGTAGACCTGTCTCTTACCTGGCTGATATCCAACAATGTGGAGGCTGCAGAAGGGAAACTGTCAAATCAAAAATTAAACTGGATTCAATCCAAGTGCATTACGCTTAGCATGCGTTAAATGCGCTTAAGTTGGAGTGCTTTGACAATTTTCAACATATTGCGATGCACTGATGTGTTTTTAACACTGCAGAAGCCAAAATGTTTGTTCTTCATTAACACTGCAGCATGCGGTAAAATGTTTTGGTGGCGATTATAGCCTAAGATTACCAGTTTACTTCATACGCAGAGCAACGCAGTGAAGAGGCTGTATAAAATCTCTTGTAGCATGCTGTTCCTCGCCGGCTCCTCCTACCCATCCCAAGTGATGTCACATACAAGCACCATCATGGCTGCTTCCCTGCGTGACTCTGCAAGTGTCAGCAATGGGGGGATGCGATCTACCCATCATCGGTCTGCTACCGACAGGTAGATTGCGACAGAACCCTGGTATTTTGTAATATTTTTCAGTAAATATATAATTTTTTTTAGTCTTTCACTAAAGAATTAAACCCTACAGAGGGTCTAGCAGGTTTAGCCCTCCCTTATGCTCTCCAAAACGAGAAAATAAAAAAAGTTGCCTTACACATATTAATAGATGATGAAAATGTGATGTGAAAAAGCACAAAGCCTGTTCATTTAGCAAATAAGACCAAAAAAAAATAAAATAAAAATAAAAAAGGGGGGGAGGGGGGAGAAAGCCATCAAAATAAACTAAAACCCATGATCTGGTGATTGTGATTGCAGAAAAAAAAAAAAATACATAATTCTGCTAGGTTAGGGCACTACATATCTTGTGGCTTAGTGAGAGCTGCTGCAAAAGGCTGTCTGAAAAACAAGGTCATTCTCTGTTATCCCTCTCTATACTGTATATTTCATAAATAGGCCTTTGTACAAACAAGCACGTCAGCAAACTGGTGAGTTTATGGGTCTAGTCATTGCACAGGCTTGTGATCAGGAAGGTATGTCACGGGATGTGCTCAGTTTAGAATAAAAAAAACTGGATTTAAAAAAAAAAGAAAAACCACACATCAAAACAAAATGTGGGGTCTAAAGGGACTACGGAATGTGAGGGTGTAATAGTTGAAAGTAGGACACCAGTTCTCCTATCAAGAATCCCTTTAGAATGTAAGCTCTACGAGCAGGGCCCTCCTGTACCTTTTGTATTGAACTGTACTGTAATTGTGTTGTCCTCCCTATACATTGTAAAGCGCTCCGTAAACTGTTGGCGCTATATAAATCGTGAATAATAATAATAATTTATTGATTAAGCATTCAGCCCCATTATTTCATCCCAGGAAGTTGCCAGTACTGCACCCGCTGTATACTGTAAGTTGCTAATGCCACTAGAGTGCATTACAGCACACACACAGCAGCCACGTTGTTTAAAAGGATAAATAGTTGGTTTGGGCCAGCTTGATCTAAGCCAGGGCTCTTTAAAATGTTTGAACAAAGGGCAAGCTTATTATCCTTCGGACTTTAGAGGGGCCAGACTCTGGCCAGAAGGAGTCCAAAATGTCCCATGGCCGGTGTCCGCAGGAGGATTAGTGCCCCCCCATGGCCGGTGTCCGCAGGAGGACTAGCGGCACAGATGGATGCCAATCAGTGGCAAACAATGCCTGCCAATCAGTGATTCCAATTGTGGGCATTGATTGGCCTCCCTGGTGGTCTAGGGTGGCATACTATGGTGGTGACATCCCCGGTAGTCCAGTGTGGGCATCCGTGGGGGGGGGGGGCTGTGCTGATAATCAGCACAGACCCCCCCCCCCATCAAGAGAGCAGCCGATTGGCTCTCCTCTACTCGCATCTGACAAATGCGAGTGAGGAAATGCCGATCAATGGCTCTTCCTGTTTACACTGATCAGCCGTGATTGGACACGGCTGATCACGTGGTAAAGAGTCCCCATCAGAGACTCTTTACCTAGATCTGTTTTGCGGTGTGTCTAACACACCGCAAAAACAATAACCGCGATGCGCGCCCAGCGGCTTGATATCCTGGCGACGTCATAGGACGTCTGGTCAGGATATCGAAACCACTTTGCCGCCAACATTTTGCTATATGGCGGGCGGCAAGTACGGTAGTAAATTCTACTGAATTCTGAATTCTCTGAATTCTCCTTTAGGCAAAGCCAACTGCCATTTTGGCACCAGCTAGATTCCAGTAATATAATACAGTCGCTCGTGGTCTGTGGTGGGGCAAAGTATGTGAACTCCCAGACCTGCCAAGTGTTTGAATTTTTAGTTTAGGTTACATTAAACAGAAATAGCGTCAGGGAGACACTGTAGTCCCATATCTCACAGGCTCTTCCTTCCAATACACGATCACTGATCCAACCTAACAGAATCTAGCTACAAGTAAAATGTTCCCCATGTATGAGCTGGTGCATTACATGCAGCCCTGTACATGCGTTTCCAACACCCACCAAGTTGTCCCTGATATTTGGGGCCAAACAGTAATTTCTCTCAAGCTGTGCTGGATTGATATGAATGTGGCATTCTGCCTTTGTCAACACAAACCCTTGTTCTATTAATGCCTCACCTCCACCCACAGGCTTCTGATGATTACAGAAACTGAACTTTGATAAGTCGGTGGCATGTACTGCCGCCTCGTGAGGACTTTTAATACTACGTGTCATAATGTCAACTTGTCAAAATTCTGTAGGCTGCCATTGGGTGTCTGTAATTCTGATCATGTTGGTTATCTATCATGCTTATGGATTGGCTACAATGCGGATGCACTCAGCTAATCCTGCAGCGAACCTGCAGTAAATTGGAATTCCTGATCTCCAACGACTGACTTGCTGCAGGGTCCTCATCATTTCTTCTATGGGCAGTCCTCCGATGCAGAAAGTATGCGAATGACATCACCTCAGTGTGGGGGTTTTGTATCATTGAGAACTGCCCAGCCACTCTGTACAAGTACAGTGCAACTGATGGGCACCATAATGACACCTACCCAGGAGGCGGGTCCCTCATGACCTACATTCAGTGTGCCTTCATTCACCCATCTAAATTAGGCCCCTTTCACACTGCCGCAACTTGAAATTTGCGCGATTTTGTGGCTGTGATTTCAGGGAATGGCTGTGTAAACTTGAGGTCTATGGACCTCATGTCGCATCAAAGTTGGACCAAAGTGGTACAGGGACTACTTTGAAGTTGGTGCGACTTGAAGTCGCACAAGTATGAAAGGTTATAATTGGGAATCATGGGGTACGACTTATGCGACTGATGTCCAAAGTCGCAGGAAAAGTCACACAAGTGTGAAAGGGGCCTAGGGGACACCCGGCATCATTTACCCCTGAAGACTGAGGACATTGAATGGTGACCAAGAGGTGACGCAGGTAATAACTCGATTTATGGAGAGTACTGCAACCCATACTGCTTTTTAGTCATTCATTATTTATTAGGCTACATTCACACTTCAGCGTTTTGAATTTCAGGACTCACATTTGAGATTATTACCATTTATTTGAATGACATCTCAAATCGCAGGAATCATGTCGCCCAACAGTAGCTCCTGAATTTTTTTTAGGCGACATGCTTCCCACGATTGCAGCGCGATTTATGGCGTGGCAGACCCGCACCGCGCTTTAAGTTGTCATCCAAATAAATGGCATCTCAAATGCAAGTCTCTTGATTTGTCATTCACACATCAGCACTTTCAAATCTGCCCCAAATCAAAACACTGAAGTGTGAATGCAGCCTGAAGACTTTAACCCTTTCACTGCCAAGTCTGTACTTTGTATGTGTAGCCAACTGGATTTGGTGTATATCCAACAAGTAGACTCCTGTCTGTCAGATGGAAACATTCAGGTGGCTGCGGTGCCACCCGATTGCCTCTGCCTCCACCTCCAAATCTACCCCCCAGTATCCTCTTGCCCATCTGCAGAACTGACAGGTAAAGTGGAGGGAGCAAAGCGGACACACATCCACTGTCTTCCTCTCCTTGTTGCTGACCAAGTGACGTGTTTGATGTCACTTCTGGACAGCTTGTTCTATCGAGAAGTGCCCGGGACGAAAGGAGCATGCGCCGTGCGGAACAGCAAATAAATTTCTTCCATCGGCTATTGTGCGCACGCGCCGTCTCAACAGCTGATTGGAAAATCAGCTGTTGTGCTGTTCCATACGGTGCATGCGCAGTACAACCCGGGCACTATCTGACAGAACACCAGGAAAGAATGTAATGCAAAGCGATATGCACTGCATTACATTCAGTGAAGCACAGGGGAGACATTCAGATATCCTAGATACCTCATTAAAGAGAGTTAGTCACCCAAAAAGCCCCCTATGTGAAAAAGAAGAATAAAAAAAAAATTATAATATATATATCGCCCCCCCCCCCCCCTCCCATCCCCACGTCTACATAAGCGCAGGGGCGCCTATGCATTAAAAGGTGATTGCGAAACACGTTGCATATCACCACGCACACCAGCGTGAGGGCAATAAAATTCTAGCACCAGACCTCCATAACACTAAACTGATGACTTATAGGGAGCTTTTAAAGTGTCACCTTTGGAAAATATAAGGTACTAAAGTTTATCGCCATTTCACCGACACACGCAAGGTTTGACATGTTGGTATCCATTTACTCGGTTGAACATCTTTTAGCAAAAATTGGTTAATTTAGTGCGTTAGTTTGTCCTAAAATTAACGTTCGTAATTTTTTTACTGTAATTCTGCCTTTCCTTGACTTATGCAGTAATATTGTGTGAGATTGGAACTATCACTATTGTTTTTCTCCAGGATGTCCTTTTTCAGAAAATATAGAATGTGGGGGGGGGGGGGGGGGGTGTTTATGTAAACTTAAAAAAAAAAAAAAAAAATCTATTTTTGGCTTGAAGCATGAGTGCAAAAAATGCAAAGATGACTGGCAGCAAAAGGGCTAAAAGACCTTTGTAATAAACATTGGGTGTGGAGTTGAGATTTAAGGTAGTTTGTTTTTATAGGGAATGCTTTAGTGGATTATTGGTACAGAGAACTGCTGCCTAACCTGTACAGTGCAAGAAACTATTTAGCCAATGAACGCTATATCTACATAACAAAATCAAGAGGCAAAATCCAGCCAATTCATTGGCAATATAGACCAGGAACTCCATATGGATCTATGCCTTCCACCAGGATGGATGGTGGTTCAGAGATCTTATTCAAGGAGATTACCTGGGAGACGTTGTCATCATCAGAGCTGTTGTAGCGGGCAACATCTGCAGACACCCGGAATTTGCTCTCCCTGGCCGCAGGCTGGTTCTCTGGGGCAGAGAAGCTGTTGGGGAAATAATTGGGAGCTCCCCCTGTGTGGTGAGAACAAACAAGTAAGGAAGGTATACACCATTATGCCAAAACACCCCTCCACCCCACCCTGTATGGATGAAATGCCAATCATTTGTCCCATGCAGAGTGTGTGTTGCAGATAAAGTGCAACTTTAGTCAGAAAAAGTCCTGCTAGATAACTTCAGACTGGCCCCTTTTGCAGGTATAGCTATGTAAAAGATATAAAGTGCCAATATGGTTTAATATCCAGCACTGTACTGTCCCACCCTGCTCTGCACATGCTTCCTTGCTCTCCATTTTTAGGCAATGGCATATTTGTAAAGGCCGATCTACTGACAGCTTTAAAGTGGAATTATTGTTGTACTAAAGGCTTAAGGTTTTTTACCTTCATGCCTTCTATGCATCAAAGTAAAGAAGCTTCTCTGTGTAGCAGCCAAGCTGTTATGGGAAAATGCTTTAAATTTACCCATACAGTTCTCACACGCAGGGTGTCTAACAATTACCATGTTTCAATCCAGCCATCTATTGTATTTAGACAATGCAGCGCTTTCTCTGAAGTTCCAAACTGTAGAGTGCGCTAGATAGGGCTTCATAGGAGGTTGAAGCAGCAAAGTCTACCTTTAAAAAGCATAACCACCACCAAGTGACATTATTGCATTTGATGGAGGTCGGCCTTTACTTAGACTACTTTCACACTGCTCAGTTGCAAAAATGCATATGGGTTTTTGCTGCATTTGGAACCGGTGAAAAAACAAAACAAAAAAAAACCCACACCAAAAGTGCAACCACGGGTGCATTTTTGATAGGTTTTCCATTCATTTCAATGTGGAGGTGCAAATTTCTTTTTTTTTTTTTTTTTTTTTTTTTTTTTACACCACGCCGAAAATGCAATTAAGCAGGACCCGCAACGGACCAGTGTCAAGCATTCTATAGGATTTAATGGTCATGTGTTTTTCTTTTTTTTTTTAAATGCAAAAGCAGGAGAAAAACCGATCAGTGTGAAAGCAGCCGTAGAGTGGTGAATGTGTAATTGAACTTGTTCTACCTTCTTCAGGATTAAATGTTAGAGGATCTCCTTTGGATTGGTCTAGTAAAAAAACTTTTCTAATCTAAGCATGGTGGAACAATCTTCAATTTGAAACCCATAGTGGAAGCATTGCATTTAGGCCTTTAAAAAGCCCGTGGAGAAGTGTGCAAATTTTATTTGTGCAACTACAGGATGGACTATTTTTGCATGATATATACTTCACTCTATCAATCCCATTACCTTGGTTATCATTGAAGCACATTGGGCCATCGCGTTGGTAGTTGCTCACTCTTGCTTTGTAAGGGCAGTTCACAGGTAACTGGAGGTAGTTGGCCCCCAATCGGTGTCTGTGTGTATCCGGATAGGAGAACAGACGACCCTGGAAGAGGTGACAGGAACATTAAAGCTTTACACTGCTCCCCCTGCAAACCCCCTACCCTGTCCCAAAGCAAATCAAAACCCACAACTTTTTTTGCCATGTGCTCCGTTGTTGAGATTTCACATACCAAGACAACAGAACATTTCTGCAAAGTCAAAAGAAGTTGACTTTATTTTTGAAAAAATTTAATAAATTGCAATTTTGCAGGGGGAAAAAAAAAAATAAAAAAATGTGCATTTATTATTTTTAAGGAGCCTGCAGAGTGTTGCACCCACAATCAGCAGATCACAGATGCAATGCCAGTCAAGCCTTCTCCCCATACCTCCCATACAGACAGTTACTGAACTGCAGGGAGATCAATAAACAGAGGATTCATCTGCACCCTCCCAGTTCACTGAGAACTACAAGCCATCTGCTAAAATGGCAGGCAGTACTTACAGTCTATTAATTTACAGGAAACTGAATAAAGGACGCGTCTATGTAGGTGGAGCCCCGCACCAGACGCACAGTTTTCAAATTGTGACAGAGGGTGCAAGGAGAGGATCTCCTGCCTGCTATAATGGGGGGAGAGAGGGTGAGGATGCTGAACATTTTACACCCCAAATATGGGTGTAACATGGTAAGAAAGGTAAACTTGGCCTTTACATTGGAATTCCAGCTAAAGTCCAACTATGGACTATTAATGAAAAAAACCCACACACTGCAACGTTTGGTTTTGTACCGAGCAGCCCCGATCTTCTTCTTGGGTCCCCCCCACCGGCGCTCCTGGCCCCTCCCTACTGCCAAGTGCCCCTAAAGCAAACAGCTTGCTCTAGAGTTGGCACCCAAGCAGGTTCGCTCCTGAGCCGCTGCTGTGTGTCCATTTACACACAGAGCCACAGAGCGGCCTCACTGGCTGTGATTGACAGTAGCGGGAGCCAATGGTGGAGGAGTAGGTCTTTAGATATTCTAATGTTTACGGCCAATAGTCACAAAAGCTGCCCAAACATTTTGAAATACAGTAAAAATAGTTGGACAATTATGCAGCACAGCAATGTATTGCACTGAATTGCCTTTAACACCATTTTAATGCAAGCAATAACTCAGCGTTTAGCAGCCTGGGACCTGCTCTGATCATCTACTAAGGGGTCAACCTGCAGCATTTTATCCGGGCTCGGCTCGATTCCGGGAGGCATGTTGCTTGGATCAAAGGCAATTTGCTCCACTTCTGCAAAGTAGTTGGTCGGGTTGCGGTTCAGGACCAACTTTCCCACAGGGATGAGAGGATAGTCCTTGTGTGGCCAGATCTGGGACCAGAAGAAAAAGACATCATCATTACTTCCGGAGACAAATACGATTTAAAAAATGCAGGTAAAATAAATAAAATATTTTTGGGAGGAGTTGGCTTTTAGCACCCCATCATCATTCTATAGGTTTCACTCACCTTAGTTAAGTCAAAAGGATTGAATGGGTATCTCTCTGCTTGCTCGAAGGTCATGACCTGGATGTAGAAGGACCAGGAAGGATAGTTCCCATTGGCAATGGCTTCATACAGATCGTGGATTCCGTAATCAGGATCTTCAGCAGACAATCGATTGGCTTCCTCCACCGTCAGATTCCTGATGCCCTGATCAGTCTGAAGTTACACAGCAGACCCAATTAGATGACATATTGTGCAAGTGGCATGTAATATCCTAAGGCAGTGATGGCGAACCTTGGCACCCCAGATGTTCTGGGACAGTGTAGTTGAGCAATATGGGAAATGTAGTTTCAAAACATCTGGGGTGCCAAGGTTCACCATCACTGTCCTAAGGCAATGTAAACCACTGAAGAGGAGGAAATGCCTCCTTTTCTGGATCAGACATGAATCAATGGTTTCACGTAAAGAGCAACTCCACTTTTTTTTTTCTCTCCAAAACAAAAAAAAAAAGATAGAGAGATAGAGATTATATATATATTATATATATATATATATATATATATATATATATATATATATATATATATATATATATATATATATATATATCTCTCTCTATATATTTTTTTTTGGGGAGAGAAAAAAAAAAAGTGGAGTTTATACACACACACCTCTGGGTGATCTATGTACATTTTAACAAACTTTGTTGCAGATTCCTATATTCTGTAGAAATCCCTCTGTTTTGTATCCAAGTGGTAAGTGAATTTAATGGGAGTGGTTTCATAATTATCAATCAGCTGCTACACCTGCAGGGCTCTAATGAGTTGTAACAAAATGAAGTGTTTAGGAAAGCTAAAGTAGAAACCAAGGATGGTTTTACAAGAGTCTAAAAACCTAGAGATTTTTTTTTACGTCAGCTACATGTATTAGAAACCTACAATTCATCCATCAAGCTGATGTAGTAAGGTAGGTTAAAAAGGACAAGTCCTGAGTGTTTAATCCAAAAGAAGAAGAAAAAAAAAAAAAAGGGGGAGACAAAGTCTGCATCCTCAGCCCATTCAGAAGGCAAAAAACCCCATATAAAAGTGCAATCCAGTTTTGTCTGCCATGGAATAAAATTGCTTTCGGACCCCAAAAGGAAAAATCAGATTCACCATGGATCAATAATCTAAATGGTTATTTTCTTTTCAAAATCATACTTACCTAGGTGGATGTTGCATCTATCCCCCTCCGGCGCCAAGAACCGGGTGATCAAGGACAGTTGATCACTCAGTTCTCAGAACTCCATGAGCAGAGAGCTGGTGACTGTCAGTCACTGGCTCTTTTCTATGCCCGACACCCCCCCCCCCGCACTCACTGGACTGCTGGGCTATGGAGGGGGCAGGAGCAGCTGGCTCAGGCTCTCAGCAGCTCGCTGAGAGGTTGAGGGTCCAAGGTTGTGGGCCAATCCCGACTTTGTCGCGATCTTGCCCCAGCCTGGACCACCTCTATGTCAGCCGACAACAGGCTTCAGCCCGCCATCTGCTGAAAACAGGTCACAGGAGTGCAGAACAAACTGCACTCCTGTGATCCACAGAAGTATAGCCAAACTAGCTTTGGCTGTACATCTCCTTGAAGGCCCAGTTCACATCTCATGATTTGGGATTATGGGCAGAATCTCAAATTGCTTGGGAATCACAGCACGATGCACTGTGCGTGCTTGGGTGCTATTATCCTTCAATGGCACCCCAAACACAATGCGATTCTGCCACGATTGTCAAGAGGCAAACTGCACCTTCACAAATCACGTGAAGCTCGTCACCAGAAAAGGAGCAGGAGCTTCTTTTGGGGTGACAAACGCGCATAGGGCAGCCCATACAAGTGAAGGGGCCTCTGTAGGACATGCAAAATTGAAGGTCAAAATGACTCCTTCCTGCTACGTGATGTGAATGGGGCCTAATAGGCAGTTACATTTTATATTTTGTGCAATTACAAACGCATTAACCCCTTTTGGGATACAACTGACATAAGCCAAATAAGCAGTTGCTATATCATCAGACCTTGAGATTTCAAACTGCTGTATGTAGATCCGGGTATTACTATACATACTGGAAATGTAATCCGGCCTGACGTATGAATAGCCTACATCCCAACCAATAATAGTGTTTGGGGTTCCAGATTCAGAATAATGTACAGATATCTGTGCCACAGCTGCTATGAGCAACCCTTACCTTGAAGTGGAACTTGCAGTAGATAGGTTCACCCTTGGCATTAACCAATTTGAAAGTGTGTGAGCCGTAACCATTCATGTGCCTGTGGCCATCTGGGATACCGCGGTCCGAAAACAGGAAGGAGACCTGAAAAATGAGAGAGTGAAGAAATAAAACATTAGCCCCAAATCTCCCAGTTTACAGAGAAACAAATTGGGGTCATTTTAACTTTTCAGTTTTAATTTTTTTAATTGTTTATATAAAATCTTTATTTTTACATTTAAAAGCCCAACTCCAGGAAGCTTAAAAATGATCCACTGCAGTAGGACTGCATCCACACTGCAAGCATTAGTAGCTAGTTTTGTCTAGGGGAGAGGAGAAACTATTATACTTTCATAATCCTCTGCTTCCCAATGCACTGGCAGAGAACTGTTCTTTGGCGTCATTAGGCCCTCTGCAGGGCTAAGAACCCTGCTTTGGTCTTAAGGATGTCAGGACCCTAGACCGGTGGAACATGGAGAAGAAGAAGCTGTGGGAACCGGACCAGCTGAAGGGTGGAGCGGAGGATAGGGCAAGTTATATAGGGTTTTTATTTGATGCCCAACAGCATGGGCCACATGCAGGGCCACATGCATGGGCCACATGCAGAATACAGAAGGATGCTTGTTGGGCACCAGATCCCGAGACCAAAATGAACAATTAACCCTTGCAGTCTAGGCACAGCCCCACTGCAACGGACCACTTTTTAGTAAACATTTAATGCACAGGGCACCCAATGGTTTTGTAGACCATTAGCTTTTCAGACTTGTTTTCGTTCTCTAATTGAAAGATTGCATGAAGCTGTACATAACCATATGTCAAACGATTAGTTATAGCTAACCATTTTTGTGAATACCGGATAGAGCTTATAATACTGCTTGACCTTACCATCCTTAAGGATACGCCATTTGGAGGGAATCCAGTGACTCTTGTCCTCCGAGGAGACATAGGGTACTCAGATCCCTAACGGGGGGGGGGGGGGGGGAGAATGTACCTTTCTTCCCCTCCCCCCCCCCCCCCCGGGAATCAGTGGCAGCAAACTGGCGACATTGCCGCCACTTACTGCCCTATGTGAGGCACTGATTGTTACATTTACTGCTAATTTTTTTTTTTTTTTTCTCAAGGTATGTTGATCTCCCTAATGCACATGCTATTGCATATTTTCCTACATGTTGACTTATATGCATTAGATAAATTGGTCTTACGGTTTTCATTACCTGACAGGGTTGGGATGGGTAGAAATAGCCGGAACTCTATTCCTGGGCGTGTCTATCCAAACCCCCACAAAGGCCAGCGCTCAACTCCCAGTATTCTACTGGTGAGCGTATTAAAAATAATTTTCTACTTCGTTTTTTTTTCTCTTGTCATCTCACCAAGTTTCTATTTTTTACCCTCCTTTCTCTGCTAGTTTCTATCACCCACCGTCCCCACCTTCTCCCCTCCTCCTCCATTATGGGAGGTTATTAATGTGATCTCGCGTAACACCAATTGTCCCAGAGAAAAGACGAATGCTATTACAGGACTTACATCGCCTCAAAGAGGTTGTAGCCTTCATACAGGAGACCCATTTTAGCGACGACAAATTGCCCATCCTTAAGAATAGAGCCTTCCTAATAGCTTATCACTCGACCAACTTGGCAGCGAAAACACCGGGGTGTCTATACTCCTCCCCAGTAAGATGCCGTGGACCTGCCTGGACACTGCTCTAGACCCTACAGGTCATTTTTTGTTTTTAAAAGGCATGATTGGTGGTGTCATGGTGACCTTGGCGAATCTTTATGTCCCTAATAGTAACCAAGATACCTTCCTAGGGAAGGTGCTCGAGAGCCTAATGGACTTCTCCGAAGGACAGCTGATTTTGGGAGGTGACTTTAACGTCCCCTTGATCACTTCTGAAGACACCTCTTTGGGACTCGCCTCCGTTCCTCCTGGCTCCCGCAATACGTATAGCTCAAACCCTACATAAAGCTAAACTAGTAGACGTATCCTTCACCCTACCGAAAGGGACTATACTTTACTCTCTAACTTACAAGGTATACTCACGCAGCGACTACTTCTTGGTACCACACACACACTGCACATGGTGCGAGCCTCCGAAGTAGGCTCCATTACATGGATACTGGAGCGTGGTCAGACACTGACACACACTACCCTATCAACTATTTATAGCCTATTGATCACACCCCCAGACTCACTCCCTACGCTGCCTTAGGGACTGGGAACGTGACCTGAATCGCACCTTCAGTCCACAACAGACAACGGATCCTCCGATTTACATACTAATCATCCATCTGTACGAAAACGCAAGAAACAAAAAAAAAACTTTAAAAAAAAAAAAAAAAAAAAATGGTACAGGACACCAGTGAGATTACAAAAAAAAAAAAAAAAAATTCCCCGCAACCTTAGATTGCTGTTGGAGATGCCAGGAGGAACGGGGCACATTACTACATATTTTTTGGACCTGCCCCAAAATAGAACAATTCTGGTCAGATGTTAAAAAAGACCGTCCAAATTAAAAGAAGGTCAAATTAAAAGAAAATGTATGTATGTATGTATGTATGTATGTATGTATGTATGTATGTATGTATGTATGTATGTATGTATACACACACACACACACATACACATACATACACACACACACACACTATCTAAAAAATTCGCCATCTCCTTGACGCTGCCAAAGCATGCATTCCTCGACCTTGTCCTCTTGGCACGACAAGAACACTATTCCAAGACTTGGTCGCTGTGGAACACATTCGTCTATTAAGACGAACGTCGCACCCTATTTGAAAGTGACTCAGTAGATTAAAAACTTACCCTGGGATGACTCTGGATACCGGAGATACCACTCGTGTATGGTCTGTGCGGTCCGAGTCACCACATTTTTCATCTCGCCATACCCCCTCCCCACCTCTTTCTAGCTTTGATCGGCTCTCACTTTGTTTTTCGCCCCCCCCCCCCCCCTCCTTCCTACTTTAATATTTCCTACTCTCTACTTTGTTCCGTGTATCTGCAGCGCAAGGTCTTTTTCTTTGTTATAAAAGCTTAAAAAAAAAACAATTTGGGTTGGTTACAGCATACTGAACATTGTAATTTTTTTGGTTTGCACTCAAAATTCATGTTCCTGTAACAGGTTGTTCTGTAAATGAGACGCGGGGTTTCTGCAATGTCATGTGCCCGTGAACCATACCGTTGACTAAATAAAATATTTGAAAAAAAAAAAAAAAAACCCACCAACTACAACAAAATGGCAACAGGTATGAGGTCATTGAGACAAAACGTGAAGGGGGTGGGTCCTCCTGTCACAACTTCCACTGTCATTTATCCGGATTATACTCCATGTTTGGGAGTGCAAGTCGGCATGAACCCGCACAGATGTCTGTCAAATCGCCTTCGAAGTTGGACTGCATTGCCGGTTTGGAATCGTGCAAGTTCGGCTGAACTTGCATGATTTCTAACCCGCAGCAGTGTGAATCTGGGCTAAGTGCCAGAAATAGGCACCTGGAAAGGTAGAGTACACCCTGCTGTTTATTAGATGTTTAATAAAATCTACTGCACTATGAGCACCTACTGTTTGGTCTATTTTGATAAGAGTGGTACAGATATGGAGATCGGTATGGGAGACAATGGAGTTTAACCCTTTAATGCCTGGACGGTTGATGGTTTTAAGAAGTAGGATCTGCACTAACCAATTGGAGTGCTATTTGACCTTTATTTAAGTATAGAGGTCACATTGGTGTGGGGAGTGCATTTTTTATCTCTGACTCACAGGGCGATATCGTCGTTCTTGCTTGGCGATAGATTGGAAGAGCGCGCTGAATGTAACAAGATACATTTAATCACTAAGACTTTTAGGCCACTTTCACATGGGGTGCACTCCGCCAGTTCAGTGGAGAATCATTCTGCTGACCCCAGCTGAGCAGGCAGATGGCTTCTCCATGTCCTCTCTGCCTATGCAAAGCAGACACAGATACAGCCCGCTCTCCTCTATGGTTGGTCGAATGTAAAAAAAAAAAAAAAAAAAAAAAACGGACCGCCTGTCCATGTACACCCGACGGCCATCCCTATTCATCTGTTTTTTAGCGGATAGGATCAGATCGGATGTCGTTGGGTGTTAACGGACACTTGTCCATTGACACCAGGCCCTCCAGAGCAATAGATTGTGTTTTTTTTTTTTTTTTTGCCGGACCAGATTGGACACACACACACACACACACACACACACACACACACACACACACACACACACACACACACACACACACACACACACACACCCGATCGGCTTGCCCGTGTGAAAGGGGCCTTATGGGCACCATTTACACACATTATTAAATCTTCCAGAGCTGAAGTGGTTAAAATAAAAACTTTGTTAGCGTTGCCATGCATGAACAAAACAGAGCATCACTTTATGTGATCATTCTTGCAGTAACCAACTCCTTTAAGACTGAAGGGCACACTGAGGATCTCTTTAGAACCTTGATGGTCGGAACACAGTAGATTTCCACATCAAAATTCATTAAACAATGTACCAAAACACATCTCAAAACCATTAACAGGTACAGGACTGAAAGCACACACTTAATGCTGATGGTGCACATGGAGGAGATCCAGCTGGTGTAACATGAAAGAACACCCAGGTTCCCTATTATGCTGTCAGTGTGACAGTTATTAACAAGATGTGCTCTGCCTGGGGCGGCATTGCTGACTCTAAGAAGATCATGTCAGGTGAGATATCTTTAAGTAAATAGAAGCACTGTTCTCAAACTTGTTACAGGCCAGAATGTCTGTATTGTATTAAAAGCAGAAGACAGTAAATTACAGGTACACAATAGGGTAATTTACCTGGTGGAGAGACTCCGGGCGCAGGGCCCAGAAATCCCAGACCATATCTGGATCCTTCATGTGGGTCTGGGGGTTCCTCTTCTGAGAGTGGATGAATGACGGGAACTAGAAATACAGTTACACATTAATAAAAACATCCACATGTCATTAAAAAAAAAAAAAAACTATAAAATAATATAAATATACATACACATATATATATATATATATATATATTATATATATATATATACACACATATATACATACATACATGCTGCACAATTGTCAAGAATAGTTATTGCGATCTTGACTAAAGTGTTTCACAATTCTTTCTATGCAAAGAATTCCCTCTGCTCTTCTGAAGCCACAGTGTCAAAAGAAAGGAAGAGAAAAACTGGGCAGTCTGCTAAGAATCACAACATTCTTTATCAGTTGAACTTAAGTATAAACATTGTAACAATTTGTCAATGGAATTGACTTTTAGAGCCCATTCACACAGGGACAACACGACTTCCAGCGCTACTTTGGGAGGCAACTTGGACACGACTGGAGTATAAATCACAGCGTGACTTGGGGCAACTTACAACACAACTTGAAGTCGCCTCCAAGACAGGGAACTTTACAAGTGGCCAATCAGAGCTTATCAGCTGTGTGTGAGAAGGAGGGGGCTGGCTGTTTAGTGGAGTAAAATACTTTGTTTCCTTTCTGCTTCCTGTAAAGTTGCCTCAGTATGAACAGTGATCAGACTTGGAGGCAACTTCCATTGAAATCTATGGGTACAAGTCGCCTTCTAGTCGGATTGAAGTAGTACAGGAACCTTTTCTGAAGTCGGAGCGACTGCAGTAGTGTACATTCACTTACATTGATTTTTTTTCATGTAGCGCGACTTGAGGCGACTAGGGGTGATCCAAAGTTGCCCCTGTGTGAATGGGCTCTAAGTGGTTAAACTTTTTTCACTTACACACAAACACTAAACCTTTTTCTGACATTTGTTGGTTTCAAGTTAAAATCATTTTTTTTTTGCTAGAAAATTACTTAAAACCCCCAAATATTATATATATATTTTTAGTAGACACCCTAGAGAATAAAATGGTGGTTGTTGCAATATTTTATGTCACATTGTATTTGCGCAGCAGTCTTTCAAATGCAATTTTTTTGGAAAACATTACTTTAATGAATTAAAAAACAAACAAACAAAAAAACACCCACTAACCAGTAAAGTTAGCCCATTTTTGTTTGTATAATGTGAAAGGTTTTACGTCGCGATCTTTTTATTCTAAAGCAAAAAAATTGTGATTCTCATTTTGGCCAGAATTGTATGTATGTATGTATGTATGTATGTATGTATGTATGTATGTATGTATGTATGTATGTATATATATATATATATATATATATATATATATATATATATTTATTATCAAATTTTACACACACCAACCACCATTAGGTTTTTGTTGAACAGTATTGCAATGCAGCATGCATGCTAGGTAATATCAGTTATTAAAATCTCTTGGCACTTTATTTTTTTATATAGATGCAAGAACTGAAAACAAAGCAGCGAGGGAAAAAAAAAAAGGGAAAGAATTTGGAGGAGGCTCAGGCCTCAGAGCAACTGAAGGTAATTTTTGAGCCTAGAATACTTACTTGAATAAAATTAATTAGTTTAGGTGTCACTTTAAAGTGGTTGTAAACCCCGGACACAAAATATGAACAAAGCACATCCTCTGTCTGACCGAGACTTACCCCATCCTGTTGGTGGGTCAGGCGATGGCTCCTGTGTCCTCCATGGTTCCCATGCGTCTCCTCTTCCATTCTGTTAGCCGTCCAATAGGGATGCCTGTGACTTCAGCCAGCCAGCCAATCAGGTGCTGGGTATTAGACCCGCACTTCCTAATTAGCAGTTCAGTGTTAGAAAAGCAAATATTCATTTGCTTTTTTAAACACACTTGGGTGGGCTACGAGCGCAATGGTCTGCACTCTATGGCTACAAAAAACAAAAAAAAACAAAAAAAAAAAAAAAAAAACACCCCCACCGCTGTAATCCAGGCACCCAGCAGCCTCCTAAAAGGGGGTGGTTACAGCAGCCATGGATAGATTCATGCTATGCATGAGCTTTGGGGATGTCACTCACTATTGTACTGCTCACTGTCCTCCTTGCTGGAGATAAACATAATGGAAGCAAAATCCTGCCTCTACCAAGCTGGCCCCTCCACAAGGGACAGTGCAGAATGAAGTGATAAATCAGTGATAGGGCATGGTCAGCTGCAGGCGATTACTCCTTTTTGCACTCAGCTTCCAAGGTTTTTTTTGTTAAAAAAATGGCGCCAACCATACAGGACTGAAATATCAGTTCTAAGGCATAGATCTTTTAACAAGTTTGTCAGTAAACAGAGCAAAGTACCATTGGAAGGAAGATGCGTGATGGAACACTTATTGCAGCAACTCTGTGGCATTAAGATAGACCAACGACAAGATGAAATTTTCTTTCACCAGAAGGGAAAAAAAAAAAAAAAATCCACACTGAATTTTTTTAATCCTGAATCTGGCAAAAGAAACATCCCTCCCCGTCCTGCAATAACATGAGATCCTTGGATTACGCAAGGCAATTTAAAAATGACTGCCAAGTGCAGAGAAGCAGGGCCAATAGTTGGAAAAACAACACCATGGTGTCATGTGAAGAGGTCACACAAACAAGTTCTAAAAAGGACAAAGAGAACAGGAACCTCTACCCCTCCACAGTGGTCATCACCCTCTTATTGCACAAATCTCAGGGTAACCTTTTCCCTGCCGGGACATGGCATCAGTGCTACACGGTACAGTACTTGGGTTACATTCCAAGCGCTATTATTACTACATATACAACCCGCAGGAGGTACACCGGTGGGGCTACACAATAGAACTGGCTGTGCTCTGCTAACCAGGACATGCTCACTTTCTGTACAAAGAAGTTCAACTAAAACCTAGACTATTAAAAAACAGATTACTTGGCAAAGACAGGAGGGGGGGGAGGGGGGGGGGGGGTTTTGGGTTTAAAAACCACATGCAAAAACACCCCCCCCCCCCCCCCCCCCTCTACTTTCCGTATACAAAAACAGATTACACCAAGTTCGGAATGCCATAAACTGCTGACAGAAAGAGGTTCAAATTAGCAGTGCTTGGTTCACAGTATGCATAGTGCCATAACCGTTCTGTTATTTTTTTCTGTTTGTATATTACTGGGGAAAATGCACTTCACTTCCTGTCCCAGAGACGCAACAGGAAGTTAGAGGCAGTCTCTGAAAGTGAGGGGAAGAGTTAGGGCCCGATGCACACTTAAGCTCAAAAACCTGCTTTTACAGGCGTTTGAGCTTTTTTTTTTTCCCCTCTGCCTCTAAACTCCCCTCCATGTTAGCCTTTGTGTCCATACACACTATAGGCATTTACAGGAGATTAGAGGCAGGAAACACACACACTCTAAATCATGGTAAACATTCGTAGGCACTTTAGCATTCTTTCATTTTAATGGCCAGAACTATTTAATAGTCTAGCCAATGAGATTAATATATGCCCAAGCGCTTGAGAACATTGAACGTACAAGTTTAAAGATATGTGGGCCCGTTTTTTGTTCAGCCGGTGGGTTGAACATGGGGTTGCCACCTCATGTTACTCTGTATTCTAACAGTGGAGAGACTCCCCCAATGCAGAATACACATCAGAACTACAGCCTGCAGCACTGATCGAGTGAATATATACAGACAGGGCGGCTGAACAGGGGTCGAGCAGCAGCTTGACCTCAGTTTATCTACAGTGGCCATACATGAATTAAAATTTGGCTGGTCCCTGCTGAACTGGCCAAATTTCGATCAATGTATATGGCCAGCTTAAGTGAGGCATAAAATGGCAACACCTGAGGTTCTGCTATAAAGCAATAAGGTAGCCTATTAGAGCACATAGTATGGGACCAACCAACATTTAATAAAGACATAACACTGAAGATAACTCACCAACATGGCATCACGGACAAAGAAAATGGGGGTGTTATTTCCAGTCAGATCCCAGTTCCCATCCTCTGTGTAAAACTTCAATGCAAATCCTCGTGGATCACGCACAGTGTCAGCCGAGCCCGACTCTCCAGCTGCAGAGAGGAGACCACAGGGAGGTCAACTCTACAGAATATTCAGCACACCTTACAGACCAGATGAGGAAGAGTCTTACCAACGGTGGAGAATCGCGCAGCAATCGGAGTTCTCTTCCCAATGTACTCAAACACTTTAGCCTTGGAATATCTTGTGATGTCATGGGTCACCTCGAAATAGCCAAAGGCCCCTAAAAAACAGTCACATTTATATGGGTCACCATAAAAACTACAATCTCACTTTTGTAGGATAAATGAAAAAAAAAAAAATGTATGTATGTATGTATGTATGTATGTATACACATATATACATACACACACACCTCAAGGATGTTATTAGACATTAGCAGAGAACAAGGGGTCACTTCTAAATCAGTAATTAACAGGTATACAGATAAGAACTTTCCTGATCTGCATACTTGGTCAATATGACAGCCAGACATTTAGCGTTTTCAAAGAAGTCATGAATGTCTTCACATTTTTAAAGCCAATTTACTTTATTACTTGTATTTGTATAACACCAACAATTTACATAGCACTGTATATCAAAGAGCTTACAATCTGAGTTCCCCATTTCACATACATTCTAGGGCCAATTTACCAACTAGCAGGTCTTTGGGATGTGGAAGTTAACCCACTTAAGCACAGGGAGAACCAAGGACTCTAGGGCTGCAAAGCATGAGTGCCAGTCACTAAGCCATTGTACTGCCTATTTTAAAATGATGCAATTAAATATGAAGCATCAAACAGAGATGCCAATAGGTTAAAAAAATTTTTTTATAAATATATATATATATATATATATATATATATATATATATATATATATATATATATATATATATATATATATATATATATATATTCCAAACCTAACCATCAAACTCCATGCAGATAATGTTCCCATAAGGAACTGAGGGTTTCCAGTAAATCACAGTACTAGCCATTACTCACTGCTGCAGGTTCCCAACATACCTGCTTGCTCGTTTGGCATTCAAAAAGCTGTATGTCGTCAGGCAATTGTCTAGTGAGCAAGCAAATGATCCAGCCCTTGCTGTAAAGCCCACAAAGATGTCAAAGGCACAGCTATGTAATGTGTCAGCTGTGATTCACAAGAGTGTCTGAAGGCCCTATAATTACCTGTGCAGTCCCATCTACATCTACTCTTTACGTTATGACAACCCTACTTAAGTGCGGATTCCCTGATGAACCTTTACCTCCCAAAAGTGTATTTAGAAAAACTGCACTGCCGTTTGTGATATCGGGAGCAATGTATAGATGTACTCTTATCAAGAACACATCTCCACAGCTACCAAATTCACAAAATTTCTGAGAAAATCTCAAAAATATTGGTAGCGCAGAAGAGGTCAACCCCATTTCTTAGTAGGAACATGGTCATAAATGCAGGGAAAAAAAAAACAAAAAAAACACTGGAGGAACTTTGGTGCCGAATGAACACGGGGGCTGCTTATACAAGCAAAGAGTCATACAGGCATCCCCATTACCATCCAGCCAAGACAAAATCTTTATGGGAAGAGGACCCTGGTGTCGAGATAGCAAATTCACCTACCTGCTCCTTTAGCATGCACCACCCTTTCAGGGATCCTCTCCCGGTCAAAGTGTGCCATCTCATCTGTAAACACCACATCCTGCACCAGTAGGGGCCCTCGAGGTCCAACAGTCAGAAGGTTCAATTTATCAGACACGGGATTACCACCACCAGTTGTGAGGACGTCGGGTTTCTAGGAGAAGATCAATAGAGTTTATTAGAAAATTGCAGAAGCATTTGTGGATTTATTGTAAGAGGTTCCCCGGGGCCAAAGTGACAGGTTGCCTTAATAGCCATTTCCCCTCTTCTGGTGATACTCCACTTCATGGCACTCTTGTCCTGGCCTGGAGACACCCTTCTGGGTAGAGGGGAGCATGTGACCTACCCATCTCCAACCACACTCCGCTCAGCAGCAGAGCGATCCCTTTCCAGGTGCAAGCTCAAAAAATTAAAAAAAAGCCTTTAATGATGAGAAAACTAAAAGGAGAAGCACAGGTAGTTGGATATTATTGGGTGCTATCAAGAGAACCTGTGACAGATTCACTTTAAACATTTAAAGAGGAGGGCTGTTCAGTGGTTCACGGCCCTTGGCTGGTCAACCTTTAGAGAAGAACTGAGGTTGGGTGAAATCTGAGCAAATCAGCTTTGCCAAGACCGATTGGCTGTTGGAGAACCTGCTGCCATAGACTATTAGAGAACTGAACAGGAATCCAAGGAGCCTCCTTTTGCAACTAGTTTGTCTTTAATTTTCTGACAACAGCCAACTCCAGAGATTGCCATTCTTAGTGGCCGGTATACGTGTAGGTATTTCATTGACCAGCCGCAGCAACCAAATGATACCAACACTCCTTCCGCGGTCTGTATATACATCATTTTTAAGTTTCGATGGCAAAAGGGACAAAAGCCAGGGTCTTTGAAAAGCTGCACCTTAAACAGAAAGGAGTAAAATGTAGAAGTCCATAAGCACAATCTTTTAGCCAACACTTTAAGCTAGCACATTAGGGTTACGTTCCCCTATGGACCGTAATATACAATGCACAAAAAGGTTAGAAACTAGCTGTAACTTTCCATTGGCTACATGTTCGTGAGATTTTTCCCAGCACATTTATACAAAAAATAAAATTTCAAAACCACCAGCAAGTTAATGCCAAGTCCACTACAAACACATTACACAGACACCACCATTGAAAATTTTGATAAGAAGAGGTCAACAACATTCAAAGCCGAAACGATGCCAACGTGACCACCAGGCGTTTCACAAGTTAGCGATAACACATGCCCCTGGCAATACATGGATCGTCAGTGCCAAATCAAACTGCTGACCGCAGACTATTGAACAAAATCAAGGTCTGATCACTTGCAAAAACAGATATCTGCAACAAGGGTTATTGTCATATCAGGAACTGACAGACATCACAGGTAATCTTTGATCCTACGGCCCATATCGAGACTGAAGTATGGACTGTCAGTACACTGTAATAATGTAACTAAAATTTCAGAGGTTACTAGGTGAAAAGTGAAGATGTCTCTCTGGTGAGATTGAAGATAAAGATCTGTTAGTCACAAACAGAAGGTCTGATGCTGCCTGGAAGATCGGTTACGTTGCCCATACCGACCAGTTTCTCCCCTTCCACTCGTATACGTCACTAGAGAGCAGAAAACTAAAATTTGATTTGTTGCCAAAGAAAACTGGAAGAGTCCTTCCTTCAGAAATATTCTGACAACGGGCTATATCAGGGTTTCTCAATTAGGGTTCCTCCAGAGGTGGCTAGGTGTTCCTTAAGCAATAAGTAATTTCTGCCCCTTAGAGAAGTTACCACTGACACAACTGATCTTTTTAGCCATCTGTAAGGGTGTAAGTCTTCCCAATGACCATCACACTAAACTATCATAAGTTGTAGATAGTCATCTTTAGCAGGGGTTCTCCGAGAGCAGAAAGTTATTTCAAGGATTCCTCTATGTTGAAAAGGTTGGGCTATACCAACTATCACAAATAGTCTTTAATTCTCCAATCTACAGATGTCAGGCTTTGATGGTGGATAGAAGATGCAAAGGCCGATCTTCACCGCCACCGCCACCCCCCCCCCCCGCCCCGACCAGTTTCTCCCCTTCCACTCGTATACGTCACTAGAGAGCCCCCCCCCCCCAGTTTCTCCCCTTCCACTCGTATACGTCACTAGAGAGCATTGTGATAGTTGGGCTATACCAACTATCACAAATAGTCTTTAATTCTCCAATCTACAGATGTCAGGCTTTGATGGTGGATAGAAGATGCAAAGGCCGATCTTCACCGCCACCGCCACCCCCCCCCCCCCCCCTTCATTCATTACTAGGTTCCAAACTTGCCCAGGAAAAAAAGTCCATAAGGTCAGGATATTTCCTGGAAAAAAAAAAACAGCAACTATACACAAGACACTATGGGGGTTATTTACTAAAGGCAAATCCGACAAGTGCAAACTGCACTTAAAAATTGCACTTGGAAGTGCAGTCGCTGTAGATCCGAGGGGGATATGCAAGGAAAATAAAAAACAGCATTTTAGCTTGCACATGATGGATAATAAAATCAGTAGAGCTTCCCCTCAGATTTACAGCGACTGCACTTCCAAGTGCACTTTCTGTGCAATTTCAAGTGCACTTTGCACTTGTAGTGCAAAGTGGATTTGCCTTTCATAAATAACTCCCTATGTCAGTAGCAATCATGAAGTATAGTATCCATTAAAGTGATACTAAAACACACAGTTCAATTTACATTATCCCTTCTATTTCTGTGTATGGATGACGGCACTGTAATTATTATAATAAACAAAAACACACAACATCCAGGTACCTTTTTCCTACATCTGTCTCATAGTGACAGAGTATGAACAGCATGTAATACAGAATTTGATAGTTTGTTTTTTTATGATGTGGATTTAGTGACACTTCAAAGTGGTTGTTAATCCACTCCAACATCTTTATACTATCTGCACTGTCTCCTAATCCTGTGTGTGTGATTTATAAAAGAAATGCAGATTATACCTCATTTCAGAGCACCGCTCACGTGACCGGCCAGCTGTCTCCTCATCTGACAGCTGCAGTGGGCGGGATCGAGATTCCCCCGCTGCCGTTAATCGGGAGGAGAAAGCTGATCGGTCACGTGAGCGGCACTTTGAAATGAGGTATATACACTGCAATTTTTTTTTTTTTTTAAAATAAATTACACACACACACACACACACACACACACACACACACACACACACACACACACACACACACACACACACACGGGGGGGGGTGTCGACACAGTATTAGGAGACAGCGCCGATAGTATAAAGATGTGGATGTTTTTCCATCAGCAGGAGGGGCACTGTCACTAGCTGACAGGCAGGTGGTGGGAGGGAATAACAGGAGAGCTGCGGATGGCAGAGGCATGTAAACTGACCAGTGTCAGGGCTCAGCAGCCATAATAAACCGTGGTCAGTTGTGGGGGTGGGGGGGGGGGGGTGGCAGAACCAGCCAGGTATTTCATGTGATACGGAGGGCAAAATTATACAGCACAAGCACTGTGCTGTATAACATGCTTTAAAAAGAGGGATAGGATCCATTGTTTTTCTTTTTTTGGGGGTAGCAAATGCTTTAAGCTTCACCAGTAACCACCATTTTGCCCCCCCTTAAAGCTCTATGGACTTCAGGACTGTCTCCCAAGACAGACTATCCATGTGTAAATCAAGGGCCAAAGTTCTTAATGTAAGGGGAATGAAGGCCTGGAGAAAAATATGGGCTTCATATAACCTAGGATTGGAAAATTGGAAAGCAGAATATTTGTTTATGCCAAGTTCACACCTAGCCACTGGAGGTGTGGTGCATGTTAGAGCAGGGCTCTCCAAACTTTCAAAACAAAGGGCCAATTTACTATGCTTCAGAATTTAGAGAGCTGGCCTGTGCAAGCAGAAGATACTGTCCCATTGTTGATACCAATGGGGGGGGGGTGCCCCACCGTCGGTGCCAGTGGGTGGGGGTGAAGAGGGGATGGTGCCCCACCATTGGTGACCAGCGGGAGGGAGTGGCGCCAGTGGAGGGGGATGGTATGTGCCCCACCATTGGTGCTAGTGGGGGAGGGGGTGGGTGGGGATGGCGAGTGCCCCACCATTGGCAACGGGGGGGGGGGGGGTGAAAAAACGCCAGGAATTATTTCCCCAGTGTTGGTTTCAATGAGGAGAATAGTGCTTCATATATGTGAGAGGAATAGTGCCCCAAGGGCCGGATAAGGGTATGCAAAGGGCAACATCCGGCCCATGAGCCGCAGTTTGGAGACCATTGCGTTACAGCATGTATATTTTGCAGTGTTCGCATATGTGCTGGAAAGTACCACAGGGGCCCTTTGACAGTGAACCATACTGCAATGCATGATAATGTGAATGGGGTCTAACAGTATAAAAAGCAGAGAGAGAGAAAAAAAAAAAAAAAAAAAAAAAATTGTCCGCAGTTCAAAATTTAAGAAAAAAAAAAAAAAAAACGGATAAGTAGTTTACGCAATTTAGCCATAATCTGGTATATAAAAGAGTCTATTTAAGACGGTCACACGACCTGCAACAGTCTAATCCTCTCAAGGTTTGTAACCGAAGTTTCTTAAGACCCAAAAATATGTCTACTTGTACATGATTCACATACATCTCATATTAGAAAATCACACATATGATAGGAGATATCTACACTTCTTTATCTTCATATACCATATAATCAGAGATATCTTCTTACTAGATTAGTGAATTCACCAAACAGCATCCATCCTCATAACAACAACCTTTGCTCTCTACATTCAGATTAAAGGTTACTAGAGCTGCATGTTTTTTTCACCTTTACTGCTGAACAGGTTTGCGATGTGGTCGTATTGCATTACAAAACAACCAAATAAAAATGATAGAGAATAAATATAAAACACACATATAAAATAATATAATATATAATATATATATTTAAAGCAAACCACTGAGCAAAGAATGGCAATTTACCAGGGTATGTCTTTAAAAAAATTATATACTTTTTTTAATTAACAGCAACTAGTGCATTAATCTGAATCTGGCTTGGTCACAGCCTCTTGCAATCCCCTCTAGAGTAGAGCTTAGACTGAGAAAGAAAGAAGCAGCATACAATGCCTTGAAAAAGTATTTATACCCCTTGAAATTTTCCACATTTTGTCATGTTACACCCAAAAAGCAAATATATTTTATTTGGATTTTATGTGATAGACCAACACAAAGTGGCACATTATTGTGAAGCGGAAGGAAAAAATAAATGATAAAATGGTTTTCAATTTTCTTTTTTTTTTTTTACAAAATATGTGAAAAGTGTGGCGTGCATTTGTATTCAGCCCCCTTACTCTGATATCCCCAACTAAAAAATAGTGGAACCAATTGCCTTCACAGGTCACCCAATTACTAAATAGAGTCCACTTGTGTGTAATTCAATCTCAATATAAATTTAACCCTTTCATGACTAAGCCTATTTTTGAAATTTGGTGTTTACAAGTTAAAATCCGTATTTTTTGCTAGAAAATTACTTAGAACCCCCAAACATTATATATATTTTTTTAGCAGAGAATCTAGAGAATAAAATGGCGATTGTTGCAATATTTTTTATCACACGGTATTTGTGCAGCGGTGTTTTAAACGCAAATTTTTGGAAAAGTGACACTTTCATGAATTTTAAAAAATCCAAACAGTAAAGTTACCCCAATTTTTTTGTATAATGTGAAAGATGATGTTACGCCGAGTAAATAGATACCAAACATGTCACCCTTTATAATTGCACGCACTCGTGGAATGGCGACGAACTACGGTACCTATGAATTTCCATAGGCGACGCTTTAAAAAATTTTTACGGTTACCAGGTTTGAGCTACAGAGGAGGTCTAGGGCTAGAATTATTGCTCTCGCTCTGACGATCGCGGCGATACCTCACATGTGTGGTTTGAACACCGTTTACATATGCGGGCGCGACTTCCGTATGCGTTTTCTTCGCTGCGCGAGCTCGCGGGGACAGGGGCACTTTAAAAAATTTTTTTTTTGTATTTATTTTATTTATTTTTGTACTTTATAAATTGTGTTTAAAAAAATTTTTTTTTTTTTTACTTTTATTGCTGTCACAAGCAATGTAAACATCCCTTGTGACAGTAATAGGTGGTGACAGGTACTCTTTATGGAGGGATTGGGGGGTCTAAAAGACCCCCCATCCCTCCTTTACACTTCAAAGTATTCAGATCGCCGAAAACGGCGATTCTGAATACTGTGTACTTTTTTAAATTCGGCACCATTGGCAGCCGAGTAAACGGGAAGTGACGTCATGACGTCGCTTCCGCGTTTACAACGAGAAGGCTGGAACAAAGCCGCTCGCAGCTTCGTTCCAGCCCGCCCCCAGCCGCCGAAGGCAGCCGAATGGACACTGGGCCTCCCGATCGCACGGGAGGCCCGGTAACAGCGGCGGGAGGCGGGGGGATGTCCCCTCCTGCTCCTCCGGTATAACAGCTGAGCGGCTTTTAGCCGCATCGGTTGTTATACATGGGTAGCCGATCGCCCGCTGTAAACAACGGTACCGGGATGATGCCTGCAGCTGCGGGCATCATCCCGGTATAACCCCGGAAAGCCGAGTACGCATATCTGCGTACGGTCGGCGGGAAGGGGATAAATATGAATATAGCTGTTCTGTTAGAGAACCTTAGTGAACAAGGGCCACGGAACACACCAGACAGGTCAGGAATAGTGTTGTGGAGATGTTAAACCATTTCAGTCCCAGAAGGATTTACCCCCTTAATAACCAGGCCAATTTTTGCGATACGCCACTGCGTTACTTTAACTGACAATTGCGCGGCCATGCGACGCTGTACACAAACAAAATTTATGTCCTTTTGTTCCCACAAATAGAGCTTTTTGGTGGTATTTGATCACCTCTGCGGTTTTTATTTTTTGCTCTATAAAAATAAAAACAAAACAAAACAAAACAAAAAAAAGGGCAGACAATTAAAAAAATAAAATAAATTTACTTTTTGCTATAATAAAGATAAAAAAAATAAATATGTCTTCATCAGTTTAGGCCAATATGTATTCTACATATTTTTGGTAAAAATAGCCACTGATTACTGTATAAATGACACTGGCAGGGGAGGGGTTAACACGAGGGGGCAATCAAGGGGTTAAGTGTTCCCTAGGGAGTTGTTTTTAACTGTGGGGGAGTGGACTGACTGGGAGTAGAGAGATCGCTCTTGCTGATCACTAGGTACAGCAGATCTCTCGCTACTTCCCAGTCAGAACGGATTTATTTGCATTGACAAATCCCCGTTCTGGCTCTCTGTGGAGCAATCGTGGGTGGCCGGCGGACATGCGCATCGGCATTGCGCTGCGGGCGCGCCCGCTATTGCTCTTAAAGCAGCCAACGTACACCTACGGCGATTCGCACAGCCATGCCAACCTGCCACGGTATAATGATGGCGGCTGGTCGGCAAGCGGTTAAAGCAGGGTTAGGTTATAAAAAAAAATTTCCCAAGCTTTGAACATCTCACAGAGCTCTGTTCAATCCATCATCTGAATATGGAAAGAGTATGGCACAACTGCAAACCTACCAAGACATGGCCGTCCACCTAAACTGACAGGCCGGGCAAGAAGAGCATTAATCAGAGAAGAGCCAAGAGGTCCATGGTAACTCTGGAGGAGCTGCAGAGATCCACAGCTCAGATGGGAGAATCTGTCCACAGGACAACTATTAGTCGTGCTCTCCACAAATCTGTCCTTTATAAAAGAGTGGCAAGAAAAAGCCATTGTTGACAGAAAGCCATAAGAAGTACCGTTTGCAGTTTGCGAGAAGCCATGTGGGGGACACAGCAAACATAGAAGAAGGTGCTCTGGTCAGATGAGAGCAAAGTTGAACTTTTTGGCCTGAAAGCAAAAACCACTATGTATGGCGGAAAACTAACACTGCACATCACCCTGAACACACCATCCCCACCAAAAAACATGGTGGTGGCAACGTCATGTTGTGGGGATGCTTTTCTTCAGCAGGGATAGGGAAGCTGGTCAGAGTTATAGAAGATGGATGGAGCCAAATACAGGGCAATCTTAGAAGAAAATCTGTTAGAATCTGAAAAAAGACTTGAGACTGGGGCGGAGGTTCACCTTCCAGCAGGACAACGACCCTAAACATACAGCCAGAGCTACAATGGAATGGTTTAGATCAAAGCATATTCATGTGTTAGAATGGTCCAGTCAAAGTCCAGACCTAAATCCAATTGATAATCTGTGACAAGACTTGAAAATTGCTGTTTAGAGACGCTCTCCATCCAATCTGACAGAACTTAAGCTATTTTGCAAATAATATACAAAAATGTCACTCTCTAGATGTGCAAAGCTGGTAGAGACATCCCCAAAAAGACTTGCAGTGAAAGGAGGTTCTACAAAGTATTGATTCAGGGGGGCTGAATACAAATGTACCCCACACTTTTCACATATTTATTTGTAAAACACGTTGAAAACCATTTATCATTTTCCTTCCACTTAACAATTATGTGAAACTTTGTGTTGTTCTATCACATAAAATACATTTACGTTTTTGGTTGTAACATCCCAGGACTGGGTGTATAGAAATAGAATTCCTTTGACAGGTCTCATACATATACATAATTCATAAGTCGGCCTGGAGTTAGGCTTTGAGACAGAAGCCAACAATGCATGGACACCAACCTTTTACATCATGAGAAAAGTATTTTAATTATATTTATGAGAGTTCCTAATCAAAGCAAAGCTAAACCCACTCATTTAAGGCCTTGTTCCCGTGGGCGACTCTATAGTGTACACCAGTGCGCGGGCCGAGTTTACGTACATGGTCCCATTGATGTCTATTGGGATGCAGTGGCTGCACATTGGGGTTGATTTCCTAAAACTGGAGAGTGCAAAATCTGGTGCTGCTCTGCATGGTAGCCAATCAGCTTCTAACTTCAGCTTGTTCAATTAAAACCACTTCCCGCCCTCCATCGTATGACGTCCTTGACTTTGTACAGGCATCATTCAGATATCATCTTTTTCGGCCGGCGATTCCCTACATTGTAAGAATGATCATAACAGCTGTTCAGGCACTTGATCGTTCTTACGGGCGGCGAGTGGGGGGCGGAGAGAGGGGGCGCTTGCGCCGCCCTATGGTGCCTTTAGACAGGATCCGCCTGCCCGGGATGTTTACTATAGAGATTTCCAGCAGAACAGATGGTCGCCGGAGTCTCATCATTCGGAGGCTGGGCGCGATGTTATGACGTCACGCCCAGCCTCTGCATTCAAACAAATGGCTCCACCTCGGCTGGGAAGCCCAATGTAAAATTGACAAGGGACACCAACATAGTTGTATCTTTGATCTTAAAAGCTACGGGATAATGGTGTTGTGGTAACTTGCCCAAATAAAAAAAAAAAAAGCCTTTGAAAATTTGTTTGCAATAACTTCATCAGTACCACCAGCAAAGCAGCTTCATTATTATCCCATTAAAGAAGAGAAATGTGCGATGCATTTCGAGATTTCATAATTTGCCACGTCGTGAATGTTATTTCGCCATTACGAACACTAGTTGAAAAGACGGACCACTTCTGGTTCTTCCTTGCTTCCGAGCATGTGTGTTTGTACTTTGGACTTTGTCCGACGGACTTGTGTACACACGCTCAGAAAATCCGACAACAGACATTTGTCCGTGGAAAATTTTAAAACCAGCCATCCAACATTTGTCTGCGGTAAATCCGACAATTGTCTGATAGAGCATTCACATGGTCGGATTTAACGCCAACAGCCTGTCATCGAATATTTCCTGTCGGAAAGTCCGATCATGTGTACGCGGTTTAACTCAAAACATGTTTCCAGTAAAAAAATTTAAAGCGTCGCCTATGGGGATTTTTAAGTAACAAAGTTTGGCGCCATTCCACGAGCGTGTGCAAATTTGAAGCATGACATGTTAGGTATCTCTTTATTCGGCGTAACTTCATCTTTCACATTATGCTAAAAATTGGGCTAACTTTACTGTTTATTTTATTTTTTTTTTTTTTAACGCATGAAACTTTTTTTCCAAAAAAAAGCATTTGAAAAATTGCTGCGCAAATACCGTGCGAGATAAAACGTTGCAACGACTGCCATTGTATTCTCTAGGGTCTCTGCTAAAAAAACATATATAATGTTTGGGGGTTCTATGTAACTTTCTAGCAAAAAAAAAAAAAAAAAATTTTTTAAAAATATATGATTTTTACATGTAGGAGAGAAATGTCAGAATTGGCCTGGGTGGCAAGTGGTTAAGCTTTGACAAAAATCCTGAAGCCGATTGGTTTCTATGCAGAGCTGCAGCAGATTTTGCACTCTCCAGTTTTAGTAAATCAACCCTACAGTCTGCATTCAGGGCTGTGCACCTGCACCAATGTCAAATTGGGAGCAGCAGCTGTGTCCGTGCAGCCACTGGATCCCAATAGACATTAATGGGACTGTCTGCACAGGGATGCAAGGAACACCTGGGCTTCCCCATGTGGGTAAACCCGCCCCACTAGAGTTGCCACCTCATCCCTTGAGGCTGGGTTCACACTGGTCCGACAAACGCTCCGACATTGGGAGCTCATGTCGCATGACGTGTGAAATTTAATGTTTCCCTATGGGAGCCGTCCTAACTGGTCCGTCACAAGTCGTTCCGACTTTAGAAATGCTCCCTGTACTACTTTGGTCCGACTTTGATCCTACTTCAGCCTATTGACTATCATTGAAGTCGGATCAAAGTCGGATTGCCGTCTTGCATGATCCGACTTCGGCACGCGACTTGTGCTCAGATGTTCTTGAGGGGGAACTCCGCGCCAAATTTTAAATAAAAAACCGGCATGGGTTCCCCCTCCAAGAGCATACCAGGCCCTTGGGTCTGGTATGGACCTTGAGGGGAACCCCCTACGCCGAAAAAACGGCGTGGGGGGTCGCCCCCAATCCATACCAGACCCTTATCCGAGCACGCAGCCCGGCCGGACAGGAATGGGGTGGGGACGAGCGAGCGCCCCCCCCCTCCTGAACTGTACCAGGCCGCATGCCCTCAACATGGGGGGGTTGGTGCCTTGGGGGAGGGGGCGCGCTGCGGCCCCCCACCCCAAAGCACCTTGTCCCCATGTTGATGAAGACAAGGGCCTCTTCCCGACAACCCTGGCCGTTGGTTGTCGGGGTCTGCGAGCGGGGGCTTATCGGAATCCGGGAGCCCCCTTTAATAAGGGGGCCCCCAGATCCCGGCCCCCCACCCTATGTGAATGAGTATGGGGTACATCGTACCCCTACCCATTCACCTAGGGAAAAAGTGTCAATTAAAAAAAAAACACTACACAGATTTTTAAAGTAATTTATTAGACAGCTCCGGGGGTCTTCTTCCGACTTCGGGGGTCTCTCCGGTTCTTCTCCGCGCTCTCCGGGTCTTCTGCCGGGCTCCTCCGCTATCTTCTGCTCTTTTGCCGCTCTTTTGCTATAGCGGAGGAGCCCGGTCTTCAATCTTCTGCCTTCTGCCCTCTTCTCCTGATGTTGACACGACGCTCTCTGGGGCTGGAATGCACTCTGGGCGCTCCGCTCTGAATTATATAGGCGGTGACCCCGCCCCCTTATGCCGTCACAGTCCCTGGGCATGCTGGGACTGTGACGTTTTAGGGGGCGTGGTCATCACCCTATGACCACGCCCCCTTATGCCGTCACAGTCCCAGCATGCCCAGAGACTGTGACGGCATAAGGGGGCGGGGTCACCGCCTATATAAGTCAGAGCAGAGCGCACAGAGAGCATTCCAGCCGGGGAGAGCGTCGTGTCAACATCGGAAGAAGAGATGAAGAGAAGAAGCGGCGAGACAGCGGCGACAAGACAGCGGCAGCAGACCGGGCCCCTCGCTGGCAATAGAGCTGGAAGAAGATAGCGGCGGGGCCCGGGAGAAGAGGCGGAACACCGGGAGAAGTCGGAAGAAGATACCGGAGCTGCCCAATAAATTAATTTTGAAACCTGTGTACTGTGGTTTTTTTTATTGACACTTCCCTAGGTGAATGGGTAGGGGTACCATGTACCCCATACTCATTCACATAGGGTGGGGGGCCGGGATCTGGGGGCCCCCTTATTAAAGGGGGCTCCTGGATTCCGATAAGCCCTCCACCCGCAGACCCCGACAACCAACTGCCAGGGTTGTCGGGAAGAGGCCCTTGTCCTCATCAACATGAGGACAAGGTGCTTTGGGGTGGGGGGCCGCAGCGCGCCCCCTCCCCCAAGGCACCAACCCCCCATGTTGAGGGCATGCGGCCTGGTACGGTTCAGGAGGGGGGGGGCACTCGCTCGTCCCCACCCCCATTCCTGTCCGGCCGGGCTGCGTGCTCGGATTAGGGTCTGGTATGGATTGGGGGGGACCCCCACGCCGTTTTTATCGGCGTAGGGGGTTCCCCTTAAGGTCCATACCAGACCCAAGGGCCTGGCATGCCCTTGGAGGGGGAACCCATGCCGGTTTTTTATTTAAAATTTGGCGCGGAGTTCCCCCTAAAGATTCATACCAAACACAGTGCCAGGCATTGGCGGGGATCCAAGTCGGATCCCCGTTCATTGAAAGTCGGACACATGCCGGCTTCATGTCGCAGGGCAAAGTCGGATCCAAAGTAGGACGGCTGTCGTGTCGCACCAGTGTGAACCCAGCCTTAAACCCAAACACGTATGAATTACACAGGTTCTGAGGCCAATTAAATGCAGATAGGGCACCAAGTGAGTTTAATTACAATCTTAAATCAGCCACAGAACCTGTGAAATTAATGTGTGTTCGGGTTTAAAGGGATGAGGTGGCAACAATAGGCCCCACGCACAGGTGTATGCTGTAGTACGCCCTATGTGATCCCCGTGTGGGTCCACGCCAAGGTGTACGCCCCATGTGGGTAAACCCGCCACACACACACACCCCCCCCCCATGTGGGTAAACCCACCCCATGCACCGGTGTACACTGTAGTATGCCCCATGTGATCGAGGGATAACTCTCTCAAAACAGTTAGGCCCCTTTCACACGAGGAGGACTCCGTTTCTACGGAGCCCGCCTCGGTCCGCAAGCTCAGCGTGAGATCAGTCCGTTGATCTCCGCTGAGCCGTCGAATGACAGGTGCCTCTCTGCTCACTGAGCGGGGAGGGGCTTGTCAGGCGCCGCTGCCGCCTATGGAGGGATCGGACGAAAACGGACAGCATGTCCGCTGACATCCGACCCAGTCCGATCCGCTAAAAGCAGACGGATGAGATTGGATCGGATAGAGCCATCCGTCTGCTTTTAGCGGATCGGACTGGGTCGGATGTCAGCGGACATGTCTCCGCTGACATTCGACGCCCCATAGACTAGCATGGAGCGCCCGTTCAGGTCCGCCGTCAAAACTGACAGGCTGACCTGAACGGTCCGATCGTGTGAAAGGGGCCTTACATTCAAGGAAGCCCTGACGCACATGTGCTGCGGCGCTCCACAACACTACTGCTGTGTTGGAAAATGCTGAATGACCATTTTTTGGTCTGTCAAAATGAACGGGCGTGAATTTGTGACAACACACAGAACGAACAGGTCTAATTGGGCATCTGACAAATACTTTCAGAAAAGTCCAGAAGTAGCAGAGAGAGAAAAATATCACCGCTCTGAGACTCGGTTCACACAGGGACGACTTGTCAGGCGACCTAGTCGCCTGACAAGTCGCCTTCTGTTCTGTACAATGGAACCGTTCTAATAGGAGCGACGCAAGTCGCTCCAACTTAGAAAAAGGTTCCTGTACGACTTTGGGGGCGACTTGCATAGACTTCTATACAGAAGTCGTTTTGCAAGTCGGTGCGGAAGTCGTTTGCAGGTCGCCTCGCTGAGGCGACCTGCAAGTCGTGCCGCCCGTGTGTGAACCGGGTCTGAAGGAGGTCTGTGAGGAACAAACATTTTCTCCATGCTGGAAGTAACAGGTGCAGGCAATGCTGGTAATTGAGAGGTAAACAAGAAATCCTGGACAGCCGCGCTCAAAAGTTATCTTCGATCTATGAGCTATGATTAAGCACTGACTACAGTGTGAAAACACGTCAGCTTTCCAGCTTTGTGATGCTGTGGCATGTATTTTTTATGATTATACTCAAATAAAGATTGAAGATTACTTTTGAGTGCGGCTGTCCAGGATTTCTCGTTTACCTCTCAAATACTTTCAGAAACCTAAATTGCATTCTGGAAGCCAAACTGCATTCCCCAGATAAAAGCATGAGAAATATATTATCACACACATGCAGCTGCAGAAAAGTTTGTGAGCCAATACAAGTCATCTAAGGCCTCAGGCACACGGGCGTATACATTTATGCTCCAAATATGCTGGATTTTTTTCTGTCACAACTTGGTAGAAAAAAAAAAAAAAAGGCCTCTAATGTCGCATACATACGTATGGTGAAATTTAAAGGGCAATTGGGACTCTATATGGAGGCAAGTGGTGAATAATAATAATAGTAAATACGTGGTAGGCCAATGAGTTTATTGTCACACAGAGGGTACAAGATCAAACTCACTCAGTATGAAATACATTGAAACCACCAATTATGTGAATTGAAGTAAAGTACGGTTCATAAATACATACACTAAATTGTAAAATTACATATTCTAGACAGTTCATGCAATTATAACCTTAAAAGCAAAATAGCACATTCCAGTTACCAATGAAGGAGTATACACTCAGTGTCGGAAAATGTCAATTGTAACAAGGATAGTGATTATATGCAATGATGATAGGCTAAAACAGTTTACATTCTGTCAACGTGTTTCGTGTAAACACACTTCATCAGGAACAGATGCATCAGTTGGTCTGTAAGAGATCTAGATAAACAGATACTGGTAAGTTCTGGTAAGGACCCCAGCATCAAGGGAAAGGAAAGGGAAAGGTCATGAAATGGTTACTTACATGGGACTGGAAAGCAGGAGTATGTAATGCTGCAACTGGGGGGGACCGCTAGGGTAAGTCGTCTGTCACAGGAGCTGATCACAGACAGCGTGCCGCCCGGAGGGGGTCGCCTCTTCTCCGTTATCATGCCCAGTGTGAAGCTGGAGGATACCGACAGGTGGGCTGGATGCCTTAAGCACGCTTTACTGTTCATGACTTCATATGCAACACGGGCCAGGCTATACTTTTTTGCGTAAACTGTCGCCTGATACATCCACACCTAAGGTAACTATTCTGGGCTATATGGTACTCGTATTGCTGTGCACAATTCCTTGGTCTTTCACCTACCTGTTTTTTTTTTCCCACATGGTTGTCCTATACACTCCGGGTCCTTAGATTCACGCTCTTGGGATGGTCCTATGTTTGCCATTGGCAAACCTCTGCACTCCTTCCACCTTGGACACTTAGTTCTCCCTTGGTTTACACTATCATTATTATACGATAGCTCTTCACAGTATAACATTTATTCAGAGACTCCCTTGGAGCCTCACACAGCATTACCACTTACACATCACATGGAGAACCTAACTTCCTGGGGATCTTGTGTTTGAGCCTCTGCCCCGTGCATGGTCTAGTCTCCTCAGCTCCCGTGACAGACAACTTACCCTAGCGGTTCCCCCCAGTTGCAGCATTACATACTCCTGCTTTCCAGTCCCATGTAAGTAACCATTTCATGACCTTTCCCTTGATGCTGGGGTTCTTACCAGAACTTACCAGTATCTGTTTATCTATATCTTTAAGACCTCTTTTACACTGGGGCACTTTGCAGGCGCTACAGCGCTAAAAATAGCGCCTGCAAAGCGCCCTGAAAGAGCCGCTCTTGTGTCTCCAGTGTGAAAGCCCTGAGGGCTTTCACACTGGAGCGGTGCGCTGGCAGGACGCTAAAAAAAAGGTCCTGCAACTTGCAAGCAGTATCTTTGGAGCGGTGAAGGAGCGGTGTGTATACCACTCCTGCCCATTGAAATCAATGGGCAGCGCAGCTATACTGCCAGCAAAGCGCTGCTGCAGCAGTGCTTTGCGGGTGGTTTTAACCCTTTCTCTGAGCCAGCGGGGGGGTAAAAGCTCCCCACTAGTGGCCGAATAGCACCACAAAATTGATGGTAAAGCGCCGCTAAAAATAGCGCCGCTTTACCGCCGACGCACCCACCGCCCCAGTGTAAAAGGGGCCTTACAGACCAATTGATGCATCTGCTGATGAAGTGTGTTTACACGAAACGTGTTGACAGAATGCAAAATGTTTTTAGTCTATAATCACTATCCTTGTTACAATTGTCATTTTCTGACACAAAGTATATACTCCTTCATTGGCAACTGGAATGTGCTGCTATTTTGCTTTTAAGGTTATAATTGCTTGAACTGTTTAGAATATGTCATTTTACAATTTAGTGTATGTATTTACCTGAACTGTACTTTACTTCAATTCACATAATTGGTGGTTTCAATGTACTGTATTTCATACCAAGTTCGATCTTGCTGTGTGACAAACTAATTTGCCTACCACGTACGTATTATTTTTTTGATTCGCCACCTGCCTCAAAGTCCTAATTCCCCTTTAAAAAATGTAATTGATTCAGCGATGGAGGCCCATATTACCATATGTACGCCTCATTTAAAGTCCCAATTCCTAATCCCCCCCCCCATACATAAGGTGCTGAGCGCAAGTGCGTTCTACTGGTCAGGATAAGAATTTATTATGACCATTGGAATAAATGTCTGTGTATATACTGTAGGTGTAAATCACGGTAATAAACTGCACTTTGAACGCAAGCTTGAGGCTCCCCCCCCCCTTTTAAGCTGCTGAACGCTGCTCTAAAAATACGACACAATAAGCATTCGCATATTAAATAACCTAGAGCTGCTTTTAGAGGCATAAAAAAAAAAAAAGCCAGACGCCACTTACAGCAGCATTTTTTCTGCCTGTGTACACAAGGCCTAAACACGAATGACCCCTTTAAAGTTATAAAAAGCAAAGCTTAAGACCGCACATCAAAAAATTAAGAAGTACGGTCATTCATTTTGCTTTTTATATCCATTGCCCAGACCACAGACTGCTTGTTGCATTGCCCTTTAAAGTTACACACAGCAGATTATAAGAAGGGATCTGATAAACAAGGTGACAAAGCATGGTTCAGGGACATAGTCCAGTAGGCACAGACCAAGTAACAAAGTGCGTCCTTGACAAGAGCTGCATCCCATTTAACCCTTCAGTGCCATCGCTACCGCCTGGACCTGAGCCCTCCTGCCTACCGACAACATACTTACTCACAGAGCCTTAATACACCCAAGAATGTACAGATATACCATACACAGACGAATATCTGCATGTAAACCGTAATCCCAGGTGCCTGAGGAGATAACCCATAATAATACCCAAATGAGAGATGGCAAAAAACAAAAACAGGGTGGCCCGTAAGACCTGGACCACCTGAAACTGCTCAAAAGTCAGTATGATCAGCAGGCACCCCTCACCACCCCACAAATCATCAAACAAGAAGCAGAAACGTTGTTGGGTGGGTTGTCATAGTAACACGGATGCCCACCAGAGATCTTACTGGCTTTTGAAGGTTTCCATTTCTTGTTTGATGAATTGTGGGTGGGTTGGCATGATAAGACAAATGCCCACCAGAAACTGTAGAGGCTTTTGAATGTTTCCAGGCACCAGGTTATCTAGGCACACTTCAGAATAAGTTCTATGTTTTAAAGTGATTGTAAAGTCTAGTTTTTTGGGGGGTTTTTTGTTAAAAATAACAAACATGTTATACTTACCTGCTCTGTGTAGTGGTTTTGCACAGAGCAGCCCAGTTCCTCCTCTCGGGTCCCTTGCCGGCTCTCCTGGCCCCTCCCTCCCTCATGATACATGCCCCCACAGCAAGCAGCTTCCTATGGGGGCATCCAAGCCGAGCCACAGCTCCCTGTGTCCATTCAGACTGCAATCCGGTCCAGCCCCATCTCTCTCATTGGCTCACTGAATTTGATTGACAGCAGCAGGAGCCAATGGTGCTGCACTGCCGTCTCAGCCAATGAGGAGGGAGAGTCTCAGGCAGGCGAGTATTAGGTATTATTAAGTATTTAAATTTATAATAATTTAGTATTAAGTATTAGGGGGGCTGATGCACACAAAATGCTTTTTGTCTTAATGCATTTTATGCATTAATGCCTTAATGCATAAAATGCATTAAGATAAAAAAACCTGACTTTACAACCACTTTAAGGCAAAAGTGACCACTCATTTATATATAACCAGTATGGTCATACTGCCTTGTTGGGTCCTACTCCATAGACACCCCGATTTCCACACACTGCACTGATCATAGCCAAAAAAGCTGGAAATAGCTGTATGCAGTTTGGAATAATTGGCTCTATAATATCAGGCCATTTCTGTACTATACAATGGCTCTGGATGTGCATCAGGCCAACAGGGCATAAGACATTCGCATGGCACCACCCACTGTCCTGCAACGAGGAATAATCTTTTAATTTTTGGGGTGTGTGATGGGATGAGACGCGATTACCTTCTGTTCCGAGAAGGCTTATTGACACGTATGGCTATTATTTCTGCCCTTCTGAAAAGTGATCTGTGGTGGAATGCATGCTTGGCAGGCTGTCAGGAGGAGATAGGTCACCGCCTCACCGCTTTAACCCCCAAAATGCCAACCCACTACTCCACAGGGCGATTGCGCCATGGTCCCATTCACTTGAATGGGTCACGTTCAGTGTCAATATCGCCCGCTGAATACGACAATCCAAATTAGGGTAATTTCTAAATAAATTTGATAAAATACGTAATAAATCTGTATATACTATATAGTACAAACATTTTAAAAAACAATTTTAAAGCAAAGTAGGTCAGGCACATGGCCATATAGCCTAAAGTCCTGGCTTATTTCCCTGCTAGGAAGCCATCAGACACTGCATACAGCTGTCTATAGAAGTCAATGGCTATACAAGTGTATATGCGAGTGCTTTCCTTAAAAACACATTTGTGCGTACAACTCCGGATGAAAATTTGTGTGTCTGTACACTTATGTAAGTACTTACGTATACATGTGTAGAGGTGCGCACAGCCATTGACTTCTATAAATCGACGTACGCAGCACCTCTGGGCTCCCTAGGCCCCTTTCACATGAGGCGGACTCCGTTTCCACGTAGTCCGCCTCGGGCCGCCGGCTCAGCGGGAGATCAGTCCGTTGATCTCCGCTGAGCCGGCGGATGACAGGTCCCTCTCTGCTCACTGAGCGGGGAGGGGCTTGTCAGGCGCCGCTGCCGCCTATGGAGGGATCGGATGAAAACGGACAGCATGTCCGTTTTCATCAGATCTCACCCGATCCGATAGCGACGGACCTGGACATAGGGCCATCTGTCTGCTTTTAGCGGATCGCTGTCCGTTTTCATCCGATCCCTCCATAGGCGGCGGCGCCTGACAAGCCCCTCCCCGCTCAGTGAGCAGAAAGGGACCTGTCATCCGCCGGCTCAGCGGAGATCAACGGACTGATCTCCCGCTGAGCCGGCGGACCGAGACGGGCTCCGTAGAAACGGAGTCCGCCTCGTGTGAAAGGGGCCTTAGAGAAGAAATAAACCAGGATTTTGTGCTATACACATGTGCATGTGCCCTCAAATGATTGGATTATGCAGTCTGATACACAAGGGAGTCCCATGCCCCCACGAGACCTTATCACGGATTAGCGGTGTACAGATGGACTAGATGTTGAGGGCAGTAAAAGTATCTCCAGCATCTCATATACTATTCATACATATACATAAATCCTCTGATTTTTTTTTAATTATAAATGAAGATAAAGATCAGAATTATGGGGTGTAGTTCACATGGCTGGAAATTGAAGTGATTATTAATTATAACTGGAAATTAAGGGCAACATGATCGGGTGTGTGCACAGGCAACTATGAGCTTGTGGGTGTGGAGGATTGGGCAAGTCAAAACTGCTTTACCTAGTTCCGAGACCAGAGGTTCTCAACTATCAGGCCATGGACCACCACTGGGCTTCAGCCACCATCCTACTTAGCCAGAGACATTCTGAACGTGGGACAGGCAACATCTCTCCCGGGTCTCGTTCATAGCGTTGTTTCCCTTACACTGGTTCACCTTGGAAGTGTCAGCTGAGCTCTTCCCTGTGGTATCTATACAAATTGAGTTTATGTCGGATTCAAACTTCTTTGAACAATCACAAGTTTGCTGACCAGCTATCCCCATCGGCAGAACTATCCTAAGTGTGAAATTGATTCAATCCACCTTATTTCCTTTTAAGGAAAAAAAGTACTACTATAGTTTTTTTTCTGCAAGTACTGAAGAAGCGTTATCAGAACAATGGGATGTTTTGTGCACATATGGAACCTACGGTATATCTTTCCATCCATATTATCCATTGACTTTAAGCAGCCTCGCATATAAAGTGTCACACTGGAATCTCCTGAGGAAGCTCTATTGAGTGAAACATGTTGAGAGTGGTAGTGTTTTGCTAAAATATGCCTGTATAGAATAAGCGATTTTGTGATATGGATGAATTCTTGTTCTCATGCTTTTTACCTTTATAAATAAAAATTATTGATTTTATATGCTACCAGTGAGTTCCAATCTCCGTACCAAACACCTTAAAAGTCCCGAGGTTTGTTACCTCTTTTCCCTCTTTAGTTTGTTTAAATACATTTCTATTGGGATGTGGTGTTCTATATTTGATTCCTTCATCTTGCTCTATAAAATAAATGTTGAGGGCAGTAGAAGTATCTCCAGCATCTCATATACTATTCATACACATTGCATATACATTAATCCTCTGATTTTTTTTTTAGTTATAAAATGAAGATAAAGATCAAGATTATGGGGTGTAGTTCACATGGCTGGAAATTGAAGTGATTATTAATTGTAACTGGAGATTAAGGGGAACATGATCGGGTGTGTGCACAGGCAACTATGAGCTTGTGGATGCAGAGGATTGGACAAGTAAAAGCTGCTTTACCTGGTTCCTAGACCAGAGGTTCTCAATCATCGGGCCATGGACCACCACTGGGCCTCTAGCTAGCTGCAGATCCCCAACCTCCCCACAGTGCCCCCTATAGTTGCCCGCAGTGTCGGTCAACCTTGCGCAGTTCCCTGGCCACCCTCAAGAGCCTTCAGGCCCCACAGTGCCAACCTCCCACAGAGCTCCACAGCCCCTTGCAGTGTGCCCTAGCTTGCTACAGAGCCCATAGTGCCTCCAACAGTGTCCCACTGTGCCTTCCAGCTCCCACCCAACCTCCCATAGTGGCCTGCAGGGCTCCACAATCTTGAACAGTGCCCTTGGCCCCCCAAAAACCTTCATCCCCCACAGTGCCAATCTCCCACAAATTTCCACAGCCCCCTGCAGCGTACCCTAGCTTGCTGCACAGCCTCCCATAGTGCCTCCAACAGTGTCCCACCTAACCTCCTATAGTGTCCCGCAGTGCCCCCGGCCCCCTAAGGGCCTTCGGTCCTTGCACTGCCAAACTCCCACAGAGCTCCGCAGCCCCCTGAAGTGTCCCCTAGCTTGAGGTACAGCCTCCAGCCTCCCATAATGCCTCCAAAGTGTTCCGCAGTGCCACCCAACCTCCCATAGTGGCCTGAAGTGCCTCAACCTCACGCAGTGCCTCCCAAGAACCACCATAGTGCTTCCCAACCTCCCACAAAGCCCCAACCCTCCCCTCCCCCGCAGTGCCCCCTGCACAGCCACCAGCCCCCATAGTGCCTCCAACAGTGCCATCCAGCCCTCTAAAAGCCTTCAGTCCCCAACAACCTCTCACAGAGAACCCCCTACCCACAGTGCTCCATAGTATGTTGCATAGCTTCCAGCCCCCCCCCCCCCCCCCCAACAGTGGCCCCCAGCCCCTGCACAGCCCTCTAATTCCCCAAATTGACCTTGCAAAGCCCTCCAAAAACCTCATACCCTTCAGGGCCATCATGTTCGCAGCAAAATTCCCCCCCCCCCCCCCCATAAGCTCCCTCCTGGTGACACCCAGTCCCATCCAGAGCCATTCAGATTTTAAATACACATTTTATATTCCCATACTTCCAATGTGTGAGCACCAACTTTTTTATTTTTTTTAATTTTATATATTTTTTTATAACTATTGTGGCATTGAAGGTTTTGGAAGAATTTCCAATCTTCAGTCTCAACGTTAAGAATACCTAATAGACCTAAACGAATATTTGCAGACCAGCAGACTCCCCGCAAGGGAGAATTTTTAAATTTATAGAGTTGGAGGTCAGCAGCCGCCTCCTTTACATATAGAAGACCTGCAGGTTATAGCAAAGACCCCACAGAGCTCACAGTGTGCCCGCAGGAAATTTACATACATAGAGGAAGATCAAGAGAAAATGTTCTGCAGCAGAACAGCCACCTGAAGGCTGCAGGAAATTGGCATACTGACATTTAAAGTGCAAATCCAGAAATTATTTTTTAATGGGAGTAGAGTAGGAGTTAGGACCTCAGTCAGGTTTTTATTGCTACTTACAAGCATCTCCTGTCCCTATGACAAGGTGCCACCAGGACAGGAATTCTGAAAATGAAAAAAAAAAAAAAGTACAATGTCAACAGACAGCACTAGAAATATTTTCTGTCCTGGTGACAACAGTGTGCCTGGAACAAAACATCTCCCAGGCGGAGCCACAGAGAACAGTAAAAACTTCATCCAAAAAGGTGAAAAAAGATTTTGGCTCGAGATGTACTTTAAGCCCTACAGATTAGGGTGAGCATGGGTACCCAAGGCTGGGAGAACTGGGGCACCCAACACCAAATTCTTCCAGATCAGGGGGAACATCAGCACCAAAGTCCGACAGGACAGGGGCACACGGGTACCAAAGTCTTGTAGAACAGGGGGACATCAGCATCAAAGTCTTACAAGAAGGTGACATGCGGGCACCACAGCCTTGCAGAGCGGGCACACGCGTGCACCACAGCCTTGCAGAGCGGGCACACGCGGGCACCACAGCCTTGCAGAGCGGGCACCACAGCCTTGCAGAGCGGGCACACGCGGGCACCACAGCCACAGCATGCCAGAGCAGGCACCACAGCCTTGCAGAGCGGGCACACGCAGGCACCACAGCCTTGCGGAGCGGGCACACGCAGGCACCACAGCCTTGCAGAGCGGGCACCACAGCCTTGCAGATGCGGGCACACGCGGGCACCACAGCCTTGCAGATGCGGGCACACGCGGGCACCACAGCCTTGCAGATGCGGGCACACGCGGGCACCACAGCCTTGCAGAGCGGGCACACGCGGGCACCACAGCCTTGCAGAGCAGGCACCGCAGCCTTGCAGAGTGGGCACACGCAGGCACAACAGCCTTGTAGAGCGGGCACCACAGCCTTGCAGAGCGGGCACACGCGGGCACCACAGCCTTGCAGAGCAGGCACCACAGCCTTGCAGAGCGGGCACACGCGGGCACCACAGCCTTGCAGAGCGGGCACACGCAGGCACCACAGCCTTGCAGAGCGGGCACACGCAGGCACCACAGCCTTGCAGAGCGGGCACACGCAGGCACCACAGCCTTGCAGAGCGGGCACACGCAGGCACCACAGCCTTGCAGAGCAATCACCAGAGCCTTGCAGGGTGGTCACACGCGGGCATCACAGCCTTGCAGAGCAGGCACACGCGGGCACCACAGCCTTGCAGAGCAGGCACCAGAGCCTTGCAGGGCGGTCAGCACACCACAGCCTTCCAGGGCAGTCACACGCGGGCACCACAGCTCAACAGACAGCACTAGAAATATTTTCTGTCCTGGTGACAACAGTGTGCCTGGAACAAAACATCTCCCAGGCGGAGCCACAGAGAACAGTAAAAACTTCATCCAAAAAGGTGAAAAAAGATTTTGGCTCGAGATGTACTTTAAGCCCTACAGATTAGGATGAGCATGGGTACCCAAGGCTGGGAGAACTGGGGCACCCAACACCAAATTCTTCCAGATCAGGGGGAACATCAGCACCAAAGTCCGACAGGACAGGGGCACACGGGTACCAAAGTCTTGTAGAACAGGGGGACATCAGCATCAAAGTCTTACAAGAAGGTGACATGCGGACACCACAGCCTTGCAGAGCGGGCACACGCGGGCACCACAGCCTTGCAGAGCGGGCACCACAGCCTTGCAGAGCGGGCACACGCGGGCACCACAGCCACAGCATGCCAGAGCAGGCACCACAGCCTTGCAGAGCGGTCACACACAGGCACCACAGCCTTGCAGAGCGGGCACACACAGCCTTGCAGATGCGGGCACACGCGGGCACCACAGCCTTGCAGATGCGGGCACACGCGGGCACCACAGCCTTGCAGATGCGGGCACACGCGGGCACCACAGCCTTGCAGATGCGGGCACACGCGGGCACCACAGCCTTGCAGATGCGGGCACACGCGGGCACCAAAGCCTTGCAGAGCGGGCACACGCAGGCACCAAAGCCTTGCAGAGCGGGCACACGCAGGCACCACAGCCTTGTAGAGCGGGCACCACAGCCTTGCAGAGCGGGCACACGCGGGCACCACAGCCTTGCAGAGCAGGCACCACAGCCTTGCAGAGCGGGCACACGCAGGCACCACAGCCTTGCAGAGCGGGCACACGCAGGCACCACAGCCTTGCAGAGCGGGCACACGCAGGCACCACAGCCTTGCAGAGCGGGCACACGCAGGCACCACAGCCTTGCAGAGCGGGCACACGCAGGCACCACAGCCTTGCAGAGCGGGCACACGCAGGCACCACAGCCTTGCAGAGCGGGCACACGCAGGCACCACAGCCTTGCAGAGCGGGCACACGCAGGCACCACAGCCTTGCAGAGCGGGCACACGCAGGCACCACAGCCTTGCAGAGCGGTCACACACAGGCACCACAGCCTTGCAGAGCGGGCACACACAGCCTTGCAGATGCGGGCACACGCGGGCACCACAGCCTTGCAGATGCGGGCACACGCGGGCACCACAGCCTTGCAGATGCGGGCACACGCGGGCACCACAGCCTTGCAGATGCGGGCACACGCGGGCACCACAGCCTTGCAGAGCGGGCACACGCGGGCACCACAGCCTTGCAGAGCGGGCACCGCAGCCTTGCAGAGTGGGCACACGCAGGCACCACAGCCTTGTAGAGCGGGCACCACAGCCTTGCAGAGCGGGCACACGCAGGCACCACAGCCTTGCAGAGCGGGCACACGCAGGCACCACAGCCTTGCAGAGCGGGCACACGCAGGCACCACAGCCTTGCAGAGCGGGCACACGCAGGCACCACAGCCTTGCAGAGCGGGCACCACAGCCTTGCAGAGCGGGCACACGCGGGCACCACAGCCTTGCAGAGCAATCACCAGAGCCTTGCAGGGTGGTCACACGCGGGCATCACAGCCTTGCAGAGCAGGCACACGCGGGCACCACAGCCTTGCAGAGCAGGCACCAGAGCCTTGCAGAGCGGTCAGCACACCACAGCCTTCCAGGGCAGTCACACGTGGGCACCACAGCTTTGCAGGGCAGGGGCACCACAGAATCAAAGTCTTACAGGACCATGACACGCAGACACCAAAAAGTCTTGCAGAGCAGTGACACACAGACACTAATGTCTCACAGCACAGTGGCAAACAGAGCAGTGACACACAAGCACCAAAGTCTGGCAGAACACTGGCATTAGCATCCTGGATCACAGCAATAGAGCATCCAGGATGTACCCCCTCCCCCTCCCCATGGGGACTCTGCTTATAAAGACTAGTAATATAATAACACACAGGCAGGGAAGGGTGTGACCTGATATAACAGTCTATAGAGGATCAGTGCTGCTGATGGGAGTAGTCTGAACTCCTCCCAGGCATGCTGGGACTTGTAGTCCCCCAGATATCCCCTATATAACAGAACACTATACCTTCCCCAGCTCTGTATAGCCTGGGGAGACCCCTGGCTGCATGCACAATGCACACAATAGGACATATAAGGAAAGGTGGGGATGCTCAGTGTAGGGAGTACCTGGTTGCCCCGACTCTCCTTCCACAGCTTCATCTGATCCGCACTCTTCTCCCTCTTATCCGCCATGATTGCCCCTACAGCGCACACTCTGCCCTCTGCACACACTTATAATGCAAAGCCACGGGTCCCGCCCACCCCTGGATAGCCAGGCGCTGATAGGACAGGGGTGAGAGGGGAGGAGCGCGAGATTGGTCAGGAGAGCTGTCAGTGTCAGTGTCCAGAGACAATTATAATGCACAGACATAGCCCCGCCCACCCCCTGAGGAGCCAGCTGCTGATAGGACAGGAGAGAAGAAGGAGGAGCGCGGGATTGGTCAGGAGAGCTGTCAAAGGCTGGAGAGAAGAATGAAGTACAAAGGTGACAGTACATGTGTGTGGAGGAGGGGTGCAGGGTTATCACTCCGAGAAACTTTCACACATATCGGCTGCTTATTTCCTTCTTCTTCTCATTATTATTATTATATTTTTGTATTGTTATTATGCTTCTTATTTATTGTTATTTTCTGAGCCTGGCTAGAATATCTATGGGGCTGATTTATTAAAACCGGAGAGTGCAGAATGTGGTGCATGGCAGCCAATCAGCTTTAACTTTTTTTTGTTTTTTGTTTTTTAAGTTTGTTCCGTTAAGCTTTGACAATAACACCAAGAAGCTGATTGGCTCCAATGCAGAGCTGCACCAGATTTTGCACTCTCCAGCTTTAGTAAATCAACCCCACTGTGATTGCCAAGTGTCCCTGTTTTTGCAGATCCTATACCAGGGGAATTCAAATTTAAGGAGGTCCGGTCAATAAAAAAAAAAGTGCAGCTTAGCAGTGCCCACCAGTGCCGGTGTCACCAATGCAGCTTTTCCGTGCTCATCAGTGCAGTGTCACCAGTGCAGCTTAGCAGTGCCCACCGGTGTCACCAGTGCAGTTTAGCAGTGCCCATCAGTGCAGCTTAGCAGTGCCCACCGGTGTCAGCAGTGCCCACCAGTGCCGGTGTCACCAGTGCAGCTTAGCAGTGCCAGTGTCAACAGTGCAGCTTAGCAGTGCCAGTGTCACCAGTGCAGCTTAGCAGTGCCAGTGTCAACAGTGCAGCTTAGCAGTGCCAGTGTCACCAGTGCAGCTTTTCAGTGCCCATCAGTGCAGTGTCACCAGTGCAGCTTATGAGTGCGGTGTCACCAGTGCAGCTTAGCAGCGCCCACCAGTGTCGGTGTCACTAGTGCAGCTTAGCAGTGCCCATCAGTGCAGCTTAGCAGTACCCACCAGTGTCACCATTGCAGCTTAGCAGTGCCCACCAGTGCCGGTGTCACCAGTGCAGCTTAGCAGTGCCCATCAGTGCGGTGTCACCAGTGCAGCTTTTCAGTGCCCATCAGTGCAGTGTCACAGTGCAGCTTATAAGTGCGGTGCCACCAGTGCAGCTTAGCAGTGCCCACCAGTGTCGGTGTCACCAGTGCAGCTTAGCAGTGCCCATCAGTGCAGCTTAGCAGTGCCCACCAGTGTCCCCAGTGCAGCTTAGCAGTGCCCACCAGTGCCAGTGTCACCAGTGCAGCTTTTCCATGCTCATCGGTGCGGTGTCACCAGTGCAGCTTAGCGGTGCTCACCAGTGCAGCGTAGCAGTGCCCACCAGTGTCACCAGTGCAGTTTAGCAGTGCCCATCAGTGCAGCTTAGCAGTGCCCACCGGTGTCACCAGTGCAGTTTAGCAGTGCCCACCAGTGCCGGTGTCACCAGTGCAGCTTAGCAGTGCTGGTGTCACCAGTGCAACTTAGCAGTGCCCATCAGTGCGGTGTCACCAGTGCAGCTTTTCAGTGCCCATCAGTGCAGTGTCACCAGTGCAGCTTATAAGTGCGGTGTCACCAGTGCAGCTTAGCAGTGCCCACCAGTGTCGGTGTCACCAGTGCAGCTTAGCAGTGCCCATCAGTGCAGCTTAGCAGTGCCCACCAGTGTCACCAGTGCAGCTTAGCAGTGCCCACCAGTGCCGGTGTCACCAGTGCAGCTTAGCAGTGCCCATCAGTGCGGTGTCACCAGTGCAGCTTTTCAGTGCCCATCAGTGCAGTGTCACCAGTGCAGCTTATAAGTGCAGTGCCACCAGTGCAGCTTAGCAGTGCCCAACAGTGCCAGTGTTACCAGTGCAGCTTAGCAGTGCTCACCAATGCAGCTTAGCAGTGCCCATTAGTGCCGGTGGCACCAGTGCAGCTTATTAGTGCTCATCGGTGTGGTGTCACAAGTGCAGCTTTTCAGTACCCATCAGTGCGGTGTCATCAGTGCAGCTTAGCAGTGCCCATCAGTGCAGTGTCACCAGTGCAGCTTATCAGTGCCGGTGTCACCAGTGCAGCTTTTCAGTGCTGGTGTCATCAGTGCAGCTTAGCAGTGCCCACCAGTGCCGGTGTCACCAGTGCAGCTTATCAGTGCCCATCACTGCAGCTTAGCAGTGCTCATCAGTGCGGTTTCACCAGTGCAGCTTAGCAGTGCCCACCAGTGTCACCAGTGCAGCGTGACAGTGCCTATCAGTGCTGCTTAGCAGTGCCCACGGTGTCACCAGTGCAGTTTAGTAGTGCCCATCAGTGCCGGTGTCACCAGTGCAGCTTTTCCGTGCTCATCAGTGCGGTGTCACCAGTGCAGCTTAGCGGTGCCCACCAGTCCTGGTGTCACCAGTGCAGCTTAGCAGTGCCAGTGTCACCAGTGCAGCTTAGCAGTGTCCATCAGTGTGATGTCACCAGTGCAGCTTATCAGTGCCGGTGTCACCAGTGCAGCTTAGCAGTGCCCATCAGTGCTGGTGTCACCAGTGCAGCTTTTCTGTGCTCATCAGTGCGGTGTCACCAGTGCAGCTTAGCAGTGCCCACCTGTGTCACCAGTGCAGTTTAGCAGTGCTCATCAGTACAGCTTAGCAGTGCCCACCGGTGTCACCAGTGCAGTTTAGCAGTGCCCACCAGTGCCGGTGTCACCAGCGCAGCTTAGCAGTGCCGGTGTCAACAGTGCAGCTTAGTAGTGCCCATCAGTGCGGTGTCACCAGTGCAGCTTAGTAGTGCCCACCAGTGCCAGTGTCACCAGTGCAGCATTTCCGTGCTCATCAGTGCGGTGTCACCAGTGCAGCTTAGCAGTGTCGGTGTCACCAGTGCAGCTTAGCAGTGTCCATCAGTGTGGTGTCACCAGTGCAGCTTATCAGTGCCGGTGTCACCAGTGCAGCTTAGCAGTGCCCATCAGTGCTGGTGTCACCAGTGCAACTTTTCTGTGCTCATCAATGCGGTGTCACCAGTGCAGCTTAGCAGTGCCCACCAGTGCCGGTGTCACCAGTGCAGCTTAGCAGTGCCCACCAGTGCCGGTGTCACCAGTGCAGCTTATCAGTGCCCATCAGTGCAGAGCAGGGATAGTTACAGATCCTCCAGATGACAAAGCGGGTCGGGCTGACAGGTCTGTATGTGAGAACACCGCTGGTTGTACAGTCCCGCCTCCCAGCATCGGCATTGTGATAGACAGCGCAGAGCGCACTGTTCCAATGTACAGGGAGGTGGGGCTGTACAACCAGCGGTGTTCTCACATACAGACCTGTCAGCCCGACCCGCTTTGTCATCTGGAGGATCTGTAACTCTCCCCGTTCTGCACTGAGAGAGATGGCGGACTGGTGGGCGGTGGGTGGCGAGGGGGGGACGGGGGCAGTGCTGGTAGGGAGGAGGAGGGGGAGCAGAGGAGGAGGACACCACCTCTATGGGCGCCACAGATCGGGGGCTGTGAGACCCCCCTCCACCCACTACAGCAAGCCGGGAAGGACAAATCCATGCTCGCTTTCAGAGGACTACAAGGGGGCGTGTCAGACCGCTCGCTGAGGTTATGGGAGGGATAGCAGCCAGCGGTCTTACAAACAGGAAGTCACCAGGCAATAACAGTTTTCAGCAAGTTCAGCAAGCTATTGCAGAGGAACTACAGAGCTCAGAAGAACATGGCTGACATAGTTGGTGAAGGTAGAAGATCAGCAACAAAAACATGGAAAAAAGTTTTTGCCCGGAGTTGGGATTTACCAAAAGTTGTGCTGAAGAGAAGACTGGAGTCTATATACAGGAGTGAATAGCAAGTTACACTGAATCTTCTGGGCATCCCATAATTTCCCTTTTCCATCCAAGTTCAATCCTCTCAATAAATGTAAAAAAGCAAAGCTTATGGATTGTTCTGTGTTTCTGAATGCCTGAGAGATGGATCCCGGGTTGGGCAGGGTGACAGGTGAACCACTACATTCAGCAACCCCTACAGGGGCATGGCTACCACCCCCAACTGTTCTCTCTTTAGCTGCAAAGGCAGCAGCTGGGGGTGTACCCATGTTGTGCCTGCGGCTGGAAGTATATTCCCACGTGAATGGGGCCATGCTGCAACTAACCAGCAACTGTGTAGTGACGCTGCATTTAGGGGGTTAAAACAGGAGGTGAGGAGGCAACATATTGCCTCTTCACTGCCTGTCAAATGCCTCAGAAAAGCGATCTGCACATGGATCGCTTTTCAGAGTAGTGCCATTTTCTTTCTGGTATTATGAACAAGCCATAACAAATCAGCTCTAACAATACAGAAATAGGGGTCAGGACTGAAAGTATTGTACATACATACACATGCATGTAAACACACACGTACGCACATAAATACACACATACATATATAAACACGTAAATACACACACACACACATATATATTATTATTATTATTATTATTCAGGATTTATGTAGCGCCAACAGTTTACGCAGCGCTTTACAATATAAAAGGGAGACAATACAGTTATAATACAATAAAATACAAGAGGATTAAGAGGGCCCTGCTCAGAAGAGCTTACAATCTAATATATAAATACATACATGCATACACAGGGCTGCGTTAGAAATCACAGGGCCCCATACAGCCTACCTGACAGAATCCCTCCCCCCATCCCTGAATTACAAAACTTTTAAATAATGTTTTCCAATTTGTAAAGATTGTTTTTACAATTTGAAATATTATTTTTATTTATTTTTTACTTTTCTTAAAATTATTTTTGACAATATTTTGAAGGGGGGGGGGGGTCAGTGACGTATCAGGGGACCCCTAACACCTCACCTTTCAAACACAGGATGCAGCTGGGAGCGAAAGCCAGCTGCTCCCGCCTCCTCTCTTGCCTGGTGCTCAAGTGAGTGCTGGAGGATCAGAGCAGAGAGCCGGTGACTTACAGTGAAGACTCAGAATGTGATGAAGTCAAAGAATGCCAATAAGGCCCCTGTCACACTGGGGCGGTTTGCAGGCGTTATTGCGCTAAAAATAGCGCCTGCAAACCGCCCCTAAACAGCCTCCGCTGTTTGTTCAGTGTGAAAGCCCGAGGGCTTTCACACTGAAGCGGTGCGCTGGCAGGAGAAGAAAAAATCTCCTGCGAGCCGCGTCTTTGGAGCGGTGAAGGAGCGGTGTATTCACCGCTCCTAAACCGCTCCTGCCCATTGAAATCAATGGGACAGCGCGGCTATACCGCGGTAATACCGCGGCTATAGCCGCGCTATACGAGGGGTTTTAACCCTTTTTCGGCTGCCAGCGGGGGGTTAAAACCGCACCGCTAGCGGCCGAATACCGCGGTAAAACAGCACTAAAAATAGCGCTGTTTTACCGCCGACGCCCCCTACCGCCTCAGTGTGAAAGGGGCCTAAGCATTGGCTGTCTGTAACTGGCGGAGACCTCTTATGCAAATACTCACTTCAGACACGAGAGAGATTTACTAAAACCGGAGAGCGCAAAACCTGGTGCAGCTGTGCACGGTAGCCAATCAGCTTCTAACTTCAGTTTGTTCAATTAAGCTTTGACAAAAAAAAACCTGGAGGGTGGTTGGTTTCTATGCAGAGCTGCACCAGATTTTTCACTCTCCAGTTTTGGTAACTCAACCCCCAGAAGCTGATGAGTTAAAGCAGAGTTCCACACAAAAATGGAACTTCCACTTTTTGGAACCCTCCCCCCCTCCGGTGTCACATTTGGCACCTTTCAGGGGGGAGGGGGGTGCAGATACCTGTCTAAGACAGGTATTTGCACCCACTTCCGGCATAGACTCCCATGGGAGTCTACGCCTCTTCCCGTCCCCACCGCGCTGTCTCCTGGGAACACACAGCTCCCAGGAGAGAGCGGGGACCATTTGGGACACGCAGCGCGACTCACGCATGCGCAGTAGGGAACCGGGAAGTGAAGCCGCAACGCTTCACTTCCTGATTCCCTCACCTAGGATGGCAGCGGCAGCTGCCGAGAACCAAGCGGGTTCTCGGCGCCCCCTGCCGACATCGCTGGACCCTGGGACAGGTAAGTGGCCATGTATTAAAAGTCAGCAGCTGCAGTATTTGTAGCTGCTGGCTTTTAATATTTTTTTTTTAGGCGGTGTGGGTGAACCCCCGCTTTAATTGCTGCCCTCTGCTCCTTGCTTTTGGTTGGTGAGCCTGCCATCACAGCGATGAGCCAACAGTGGGAGCAAATCATATCACTGCCTTTGTATTATACAGCATCTTCCAGCTATGGGGTTCTGACTATTGTATTCTAGTGTGAGGCTAGTAAAGAATATGTATGGGTACATGTTATTGTATAAGTATGTTAATAACAGACCAAGCCTTAGAATGACATTGCCAGTGCTCACTGTAAATAAAACATAATTGTGTATAAGGTACTGAATCACTTCTTTGTAATATACCTAAATAAAACTTACTGAACCCTACTATGATAATGACTATGCTAATGACTATGGTAATAAAACAGAGAGTACAATAAATGTATTTATAATAAATGTGTGGTCTTATTGTAAAGTTCATCTACAGTATATTTCTTTATTGTTTTTTATATCTTGCAAGTCTATTGTGCCTTATATTTATGACTCTGTATTGGGTGGGCCATGTTTTTCTTGTGAATAGGGTGTTTAGTAGGGATGAGCATGGGTTTAGACTGATCTAATACAGTGTGTACAGTTTCTACTACACTTCTGGTGGTGTACACAGTATACAATACAGTGCAGCTGTTGTGCAGTTGCTAATACAGTGCAGGCGGTGTACACAGTATCTAATACAGTGTGTACAGTTTCTGCTACACTTCTGGTGGTGTACACAGTATACAATACTGTGCAGCCATTGTACACTTTCGAATACACTTCAGGCGGTATACATAGTATCTAATACAGTGTAGTGTGGTGTTGCAAAACAAAAAATACATCATGTCCGGAAGGCCACCAAGGAGAGGCAGATGCTCACAGGCCACTAAAAGAGGACAAGCAGCCTCTGTGTCTACAGTCAACAGTGGTGGTCCTGGACATGGTGCATCCTCTGCAGGTGGCCGTGGGGCACGCTTGTCTATTTTTGCTGCTGCTGGCCATGTTATTGAGCCACAACACGCAGAAGAGTTGGTGGAGTGGATAACAAAGCCGTCCTCATCCTCCTCATCCTCTGTCACCCAGGCTCAGAATAGTTTGCCTTCCAACACAGCTGCCAAAGCGGCCTATTCCACCGGCTCCTTGTCCACAGTCACTACTTCTGTAGCCCTACCATCATGCACGGAGGAGTCCCCAGAATTATTCGACGACAGTGTCAGTTATATGCTGCTGGAGGAATGCACAGTGATTTGAAGGCTCCGATGTTGGTTCACAGGTTGAGGAAGGGAGTAACGTCAATAAACTGGCAGTCATGTTCCCCCAGCTGCAACATACTGCCAAGTTTACTCCAGTGACGGGGAGGGAGGGGATGATGAGGTCACTGACTGTACTTGTGTGCCTGAGAGAAAAGAGGAGGAAAGTGAGGAGGAGGCAACACTCCGAGGCAGGATATCCTCTAGGGGGCAGCTTAAGGGCAGCCACCCTATTGCATCACACCGCAGAGCTCCGCAGGTGCAGGGCACTGCTGACTCCCTGCTGACTTTTAAAAGTTCCCTGGTGTGGGCCTTTTTCGACACATGTGCAGCAGATCGCACTGTTGCTGTTTGCAACCTATGTCTAAAGCGGATCAAGTGTGGCCAGAACAGCAGCCGCTTGGACACCACATGCTTGACCAGATATATGACGACCTGCCATGCAGTCTGTTGGCAACAGCACTTGAAAGACCCACATCAAATACTCCAACCCTACTATACCTCCAGTCCTCTCAAAAACCTGCACTGAGAGGAATGAAGGTATAGCAATAGGTGTCCCAAGTACTTGCAGCCAATCTGATAGCAGTGATCCACCAATTGATTTTAGCAGGCAAATTTACGTACTCCAGTTGCTAAACCGTAAAAAGAAATTTGGTCCCAGCCATCCACATGCTCAGCGTCTAAATGCTAGCTTGGCTAAATTACTAGCACTGCAACTGCTGCCTTTTCAGCTGGTAGCCTCTTCCCCCTTTCGTGAATCTGTGGAATGTGCTGTACCTCAGTGGCAAGTTCCAAAACGCCATTTCTTTTCACGGGAGGCCATTTCGGCTCTCTACCGCCATGTGGAAGGCAATGTTTTGGCCTTGTTGGACAGGGCAGTCAGCAGTAAGGTTCATATTACCACTGACTCATGGTCCAGCAGGCATGGGCAGGGACATTACCTTTCCTTCACAGTGCACTGGGCAACTTTGCTGGCAGCTGGGAAGGATGCAGGACAGGGTCCAGTGTTGTTGAAGCTTGTTCCACCACCACGCCTCTAAAATGCTAGTGGTGATTCTGCCACATCTCTCTCCTCCACCCCCTCCTCTTCTTCTTCCTCTATGGCCTCTTTTGTAGATTTGTCCTCTGAACCAGCGGTGCTCTGTAAGCGTTCAAGAGGCTATGCAAGAAGTCAGTCTAAAAGATGCCATGGGGTGCTTGAGTTGGTCTGCCTAGGGGACAGGAGCCACACAGGGGCAGAGATTCTGTCAAGTCTGCAGGGGCAGGCTCAGAGGTGGTTTAAACCATGCCAGCTTCAGCCAGGAAGGGTTGTACGCGGCAATGGCACCAACCTTCTCTCCACCCTCCGACAGGGACCCTTGACCCATATTTGACACACGTCCTGAATTTGGTGGTGCAGCGATTCTTGAGCAGGTACCCAGGCTTACAAGATCTCCTGAGACAAGCCAGAAAAGTCTGTGGTCATTTCCGCGGTCATACAATGCCAGTGCTTGGTTGGCTGACATTCAAAGGGAACGCAACCTGCCCACCAACTGCCTCATTTGTGACATGCCCACCAGGTGGAACTCAACGTTGGCAATGCTGCAGCGGCTGCACACAAAGCAGAGGGCTATCAATGAGTACCTGTGCGAGTATGGCACCAGGACAGGGTCAGGGGAGCTCGGCTTCTTTTCGCCACGTCAGTGGCTATTGATCAAGGATGCATGCACTGTCCTTTCACCATTTGAGGAGGCCACAAGGATGGTGAGCAGCAACAATGCATGCATCAGTGACACTGTCCCTCTAGTCTTCCTGCTGGAGCACATACTTTGTGGAATCATGGACAGGGCACTTGAGGCAGAACAGCGGGAGGAAGAGAAGGATTTCCTTTCCTCTCAAGGTCCCCTTTATCCAGATAGCATTCTTGCAGGCTGCCAAACACACAGGAAGAAGAGGAGGAGGAGGAGGATTGTGTCAGCATGGATGTAGAGGAAAACACTCAGCAGCAGTCTTCAAGGGATGGTTTTCAGTCCCCAGAAACACAAGGAGTTGTACATGGCTGGGAGGAGGTAGTTACAGATAATGTGATCCTTGGTCACCCAGAGGACTCAAAATCGAATGCCTCTGCAAACTTACACTGCATGGCCCCCTAGATTCTGCAAAGCCTGCGAAAAGACCCTAGGATTTGTGCTATCAAGGAGAGGGATCATTACTGCCTGGCAACCCTTCTTGATCCACATTACAAGGGTAAAGTTGCAGAACTCATCCTGCCTTCGCAGAGGGAGCAAAGGATGAAACATCTTCAGGAGGCCTTGAAGAAAGGTTTGTGCAACGCATTTCCAGACCCTGGGAGGTTACCATTTCCTGGTGCTGGACAACGTGTTGCTGAGGCTTCGTTCAGTCAGAGGAAGAGCGGTGGAGAAGGTGGCTGGCTGGCCGATGCCTTTAAACAATTTTTCGGTCCTCAGCACCAAGGTCTGATCAGTTCAAGCGTCTGCATTATATGGTGCAGAAATTTCATGGGGCAAGTGCAGACTGGGAGACCTTTCCAACAGAGCATCCGCTGGGTTACTTTGTCTTGAGGATGGACCACTGGCCAGAACTTTATCAATATGCAATTGAGCTACTGGTCTGTAATGCATCCAGCGTGCTTTCTGAACACACATTCAGTGCTGCTGGAGGGTTTGTAACGGATCAAAGAGTGCGCCTGTCCACAGACTCCGTTGATAGGCTCACATTCATAAAAATGAATTATTCTTGGATCAGCAGCTATCAAGCCCCTGATGCTGATGTAACTGATTGAATTTGCTATGGATCTGGGATCCCTTGAAGACTATGCTGACTATCCTATTCCTCCTCAATCTTGATGATGCTAGCTTCCAACAATACTTTTGGTTTAGGGCACCACCACCACCCAAGGCCCAATTTTTATGCCTCTGTTCAACAGGGGCATGTAATTACAATTTTTGATCTAATATTTTGCAGCGGTGCCCGTTCCCACGCCCAACAAGAGTAACTGTGAGGGCTTACAGTGTTCTGGTACCACCAACACCTAAGACCCAGTTTTTCTGCAGAGTATATAGGGCAGGCCATATAGTATATGTGCCTGGGGGTCCCCCACGCCACTTTAAAAAAAAAATTGGTGCGGGGTTCCCCTTAATATCAAAACCAGACCTGAAGGGCCTGGTATGGGTTTGGGGGGGGGGGGGGGGATGCACGCCATTTTTTTCAGCTATTTTTATCTATATTGCTGGGATCCGACAATACATTACAGCCGCGAGCAGTTTTAAATTACATTTTTTCCCTTAGAAATGTCATTTTGCTGTGGCACTGTTATAAACATGGGAAAGATGCGCTACTTTACAGGCATACTAAGGACAACCTCCAGGAACGATATTTAAAGGAATATTTCATTTTTATTGTTTCACTTTAAGCATTATTAAAATCACTGCTCCCAAAAAAACGGGCGTTTAAAAAAAATTTTTTTTGTATTGATACATGTCACCTAGGGCAGGACCCGGGTCCCCAAACACTTTATGGCAATAAATTGCATATAAGCTTTTAAAATGAGCACTTTTGATTTTTTACGTTCCGCGTCCCATAGACTTTAATGGTGTTCGCATTAATTTTTTGCCTGTTCGCATGTTCTGCTGCTAACCGAACCGGGGGGGTGTTCGGCTCATCCCTACTTTACAATATAAACATTTGAGCTCTATCATCTCTCCCTTTACTATATGAACCTTTAGGCTTTATCATATCCCCTTTACAATATGAACCTTTGGCCTCTATCATCTCTCCCTTACAATATAACCTTTGGACTCTATCATTTCCCCTTTATAATATTACCCTTTGGGCTTTCTCATCTCCCCTTTACAGTACGAACCTTTGGGTTCTATCATCTCCCCTTTACAAGATGAACAAATGTAAAGCCATAGATTGCTTCTTCCTCCGCACTGCAAAATGTTAGTGTGCAAATGGCACAGTTGCATGCCATGTCTTCCTTCTATGACGCGTTTCACCCTCTACTGGGGCTTAATTGTATAGAACACATCAGAGGTTATACAAGTGGAGTGTTTGAAAAGAAAAAAGGAGCGTGTAGCCGTTTGCTCCAGTTGTTGAATGCAGTGTGATTTGTGAGTAGAGCGATTGGTACAGTGATGAGCTAGGTGACGTGCCCATTGGTTGGAAGACGTGCAATGTGGATGTCAGACCTCAATGAAGGTATACAGTCATGGATTGATTGCTGTGGAATTATCTGATTCCCTCATTTCAAGACATCTGAAGTCAACAAACCACACGCATATTTATTTTAGAAAACATTTATTATGTAGCTACAACTTTTCATACGGTGAAGTGCACTCCAATCCAAATTTTTTAGATGCCTTATGCAAAAGGATGACTGCCTAATGGCATGAGACTTAGGCAAACAACCTCCAACAAAAAGTAATCCGCACCGAGGGTTTATGAACCATGATAATTCTTATAACATTATTTTTGGGCAAAGCAGATGGGCAGCATCAAAGTGCAAAATTCTCCATAAAGAAATGCAGCATTTTGAGCCACAGGCTCTTTTTCAAGCACTGAGTACAGAAATTGAATGGCCAAAAGATCCCTTAAACTAACTGATACTAAAGTCTCCTTTTTTTTTTTCTTTAAATAATAACAAAAATTTTTTATACTTACCTGCTCTGTGTAGTGGTTTTGCACAGAGCAGCCTGGCTCCTCCCCTTCTCAGGTCCCTCCCTCCTGTTGAGTGCCCCCACAGCAAGCAGCAGTTTGCTATGGGGACACCCTAGCCGAGCCGCAGCTCCCTGTGTCCATTAAGACACGGAGCCATGGTTTGACCCCACTGCTCTCTCTCAATGGCTAACTAACTTTGATTGAAAGCAGCGGAAGCCAATGGCACCACGTGCTGTGTCCCAGCCAATCAGGATGGAGAGTCCCAGACGGCCGAGTCTCTCCTGAAACATCACTGGATAGAGATGGGGCTCAGGTAAGTATAATGCCGTGTACACACGGTCAGACTTTATGACCGGACTGGTCCGTCTGACTTTCCGATGGACTTTCAACGGACTTTTGACGCACTTCCGACGGACTTTTTAACAAACGGACTTGCCTACACACGATCATACCAAAGTCCAACGGATTCGTACGTGATGACGTACGACCGGACTAAAATGAGGAAGTTGATAGCCAGTAGCCAATAGCTGCCCTAGCGTCGTTTTTTGTCCTTCGGACTAGCATACAGACGAGCGGATTTCTGGGTCCGGCGGAGTTACGACGTAAAGATTTAAAGCATGTTTCAAATCTAAAGTCTGTCAGATTTTCGACTGGAAAAGTCCACTAAAGGTCCGATGAAGCCCACACACAATCAGATTGTCCGCCGGACTCGGTCCGGTCAAAAAGTCTGACCGGGTGTACGCTGCATTAGAGGGGCTGCTGCACACAGAAGGGTTTTTTTTTATCTTAATGCATTAGGATAAAAAAAAAAAAACTTTCTGCCTTTACAACCACTTTAAATAATCACAGCTATCACCAAACATCAATCATTGTAAAACAAACATTTATAAACATCCAATCAAGACAAACAGCATTGGAGGTCACATCAATATAAACTCCACCCACTATCTATAGGGTGGTGTGGGCAGCTTTTTTTCACTGATGGTTGGAGGGAAGTGTTGCTTGTGTACAACTGGTCACAATAATATATTTTCAGGTGACTCATGTGACTTCTTACGATTGGATATTATAAATGTATGTTTTACAATGATGTTGCCCTGACTATATACTGTGTGTAGGAAAAGGGCTCTTGAGAGATGTAGTTCTGGGGGATGTAATAAAAGTTAAGTTGTTTCTTGTGTTGATGTTGATCCATTCAAACCCTAGATGTAAGTTGAATTTCATGGTTGGGAATCCGTTTTTTTATTTTATTTTGAGTCAGTCATTCCTCCATGTGACAGACCCAAACGGGACAGGGGCTTTTGGAGGGGACTGCAGGGTGGCCTCTTGCCTACTGACTATGGGCCCTGGCTTTTAAGGGAGCACTACTCTTTGGGAGGTGTGTGCCTGGGGGATCCTTGGAGTGGTCTTGCTTTGGATTCGGGTCCATGTCTCCCCGAAACACACAGATTTGGGACCTTTGCTCCTAAACCTGCAATGACTGCATTAGACTGTGAGACTCAGAGCAGATGTTAATATAATCAGCTCAAAACAACCTGATGCTGGGGTCTCCTGCTATAATCTGTTTATTGTAAAGCATGTCTCTCCCATTGTGTGCCTCCTATGTGTGAATTCCCGTTGTTAATTGAGTCACCTATCGTTTCTGTCTGTCTGCTAATCTCTTGGAGTTGGAGATATGATTAATATTGTGTCCAATTTACCTGGTTATTGAACCATTGTGGGATGTTACATGTTTATGTTGAAGATCTTACTGTTTAATTACATTGATGTTTATGGCAGCTGTTCCTTAGATGTGCTGTTTACAGTTTGCATTGGTTAGGATAATGTGATCAAACTCCTAATCGGATCTTGCATGGTATATACTATATTCTGTGTGAGTTTACAATAAAGTGAGTTCCAGTTTCCACCTAAGCTAATGTCATCTATTTCTTGGGTGCTCAGCTATAATACCTGGTTCCAGACTGGAGGAAGCTGTATAATGATGGAAGCATCCATGCTGGGTGCTGGATGGTCCATCACCCTCCACATCTTGAAGCTTTACAAATCCATATCTTTAACTGTATTGCCATGGTGAGTTATTTCTGGTATATGAAAAATAATACCATTATTAGAGGAGTTTTTGACCTGCTGGACTGATGCTTACCCACCAGTAAGCAGGAAAACCTATATTAATGGATTAGTGCTATGCACCAGAGAGTATTAGAACCTCCAGGATGTGTAAAATGTATCTTTCAGGCAAGGGGATATACAGTGAAAGTATTCACAGCGCTTCACTTTTTCCACGTTTTGTTATGTTACAGCCTTATTCCAAAATGGATTAAATTCATTATTTTCCTAAAAATTCTACAAACAATACCCCCATAATGACAACGTAAAAGTAGTTTGAAATCTTTGCAATTTTTTTTTTTTTTTTTTTATAAAAAGGAAAAAAAATCCCATGTACCTAAGTATTCACAACTTTTACTAAATACTTTGTTGAAGCACCTTTGGCACCAATTACAGCCTCAAGTCTTTTTTAGTATGATGCAACAAGCATGGCACACATATTTTCGGATCTCTCCAGAGATGTTCAAATCGGGTTTAAGTCTGGGCCCTGGCTGGGCCACTCTGGCCCCAGAGTTGTCCCATATCCACTTCTTTGTTATCTTGGCTGTGTGCTTAGGGTCGTTGTCCTGTTGGAAGATAAATCTTCGCCCCATTCTGAGGTCCAGAGCAGGTTTTCTTTAAGGATGTCTCTGTACATTGCTGCATTCATCTTCCCCTCGATCCTGACTAGTCTCCTAGTTATGCCGCTTAAAAACATTCCCACAGCATGATGCTGCCACCACCATGCTTCACTGTAGGGATGGTATTGGCCAGGTGATGAGCGGTGCCTGGTTTCCTCCAGACATGACGCTTGCCATTCAGGCCAAAGAGTTCAATCTTTGTTTCATCAGACCAGAGAATTTCATTTCCCATGGTCTGAGAGTCCTTCAGGTACCTTTTGGCAAACTCCAGGTGGGCTGCCATGTGACTTTTCCTGTGGAGTGGCTTCTGTCTGGCCACTCTACCATACAGACCTGATTGGTGGAGTGCTGCAGAGATGATTGTTCTTCTGGAAGGTTCTCCTCTCTCCACAGAGAAACACTGGAGCTCTGTCAGAGTGACCATCGGGGTTCTTGGTCACCTCCCTGACAAAGGCCCTTCTCCTCCGATCACTCAGTTTGGCTGGGCGGCCCGCTCTAGAATAAGTCCTGGTGGTTCAAACTTCTTCCATTTACGGATAATGGAGGCCACTGTGCTCACTGGGACCTTCAATGTTGCAGAAATTTTTCTGTACCCTTCCCCAGATCTGTGTCTCGCGACAATCCTGTTTCAGAGGTCTACAGACAATTCCTTGGAATTCATGGCTTGGTTTGTGCTCTGACATGCACTGTTAACTGTGGAACCTTATATAGACAGATGTGTGCCTTTCCAAATCATGTCCAATCAACTGAATTTGCCACAGGTGAACTCCAATCAGGTTGTAGAAACATCTCAAAGGATGATCAGTGGAAACGGGATGCACCTGAGCTCAATTTTGAGTGTCATGGCGAAGGCTGTGAATACTTCTGTACATGGGATTTTTTTCCTTTTTTATTTTGAATAAATTTGCAGAGATTTTAAACAAACTTCTTTCACGTTGTCATCATGGGGTATAGTTTGTAGAATTGGAGGAAAATAATGCATTTAATCCATTTTGGAATAAGGCTGTAATATAACAAAATGTGGAAAAAGTGAAGCACTGTGACTACTTTCCAGATGCACTGTACAGGTAAAGCAGAAAAGCCTTTTTAAATAACTCATTTTAAATTAAAATCTCAAGAACCACTCAGAATTCACACAGCAGAGCCCTGTCTGCCAGTGAACGAGACCTGATCTATCACTGCTGCAGTTTCACTTGCAGGTCCCCTCCCCACCCTGTGACTGGATCATAAAAAGAAAAAAGAAAAGCACTCCGATGAGCCCATCTCTCCATCACTTTGCTTCCTCCCTCTGTCAGCATCTGCTTTGACTGTAGCACAACCAATTGGCTCCTTGTGCTGCTTCTTTCTTTCCAAGTCTTAGCTCTGCTGTACAGGTGCTCTAGGTAGTTAATACAAGTTAAAATTTAGTTTTACACACACACACACACCTTGAATTTATAAAAATAATTTTAATGATGTAATAAGGATTACAGAACACGAATGTGTGCCTTTTATATCTTCCTGGAGTTCAGCTTCAAATATACTGTAGATTTATAGATATATAAATACATTTTGAGGAGAAAGGTGTCTGTGCATTGCCACATGATCTCAGAAGAGGTTGACCTGACGGAGTACTGGTGCCTGTTCTGGCTGCTTCTGTTTGCCCTAGACAAGGGAGGACAGACAAGTTAACATTATGGTTATAGAAATTAATATCACATGTATGTCTTTAATAGGCAGAGGGTGTGCAAATAGTGATCCCTGTGGGGACAATCTAGACCAGTGGAGGTCAACTTATTTGATATAGGGGGCCTCATATTTCGGTCCCTGACATCACCAAAGAGCTGAACTTAATTTTCGCTGAACAAAAGGCTAAATAAATCTGTCAGAGACTGCAGGCATGCAACAGGAGGTGGCCAGAGACAGCAGGCATGCAACAGGAGGTGACCAGAGACTGCAGGCATGCAACAGGAGGTGGCCAGAGATGGCAGGCATGCAACAGGAGGTGGCCAGAGACGGCAGGCATGCAACAGGAGGTGGCCAGAGATGGTAGGCATGCAACAGGAGGTGGCCAGAGACTGCAGGCATGCAACAGGAGATGGCCAGAGACGGCAGGCATGCAACAGGAGGTGGCCAGAGACGGCAGGCATGCAACAGGAGGTGGCCAGAGACGGCAGGCATGCAACAGGAGGTGGCCAGAGACTGCAGGCATGCCAGAGGAGGTGGCCAGAGATGGTAGGCATGCAACAGGAGGTGGCCAGAGACTGCAGGCATGCAACAGGAGATGGCCAGAGACGGCAGGCATGCAACAGGAGGTGGCCAGAGATGGTAGGCATGCAACAGGAGGTGGCCAGAGACTGCAGGCATGCAACAGGAGATGGCCAGAGACGGCAGGCATGCAACAGGAGGTGGCCAGAGACGGCAGGCATGCAACAGGAGGTGGCCAGAGACTGCAGGCATGCAACAGGAGGTGGCCAGAGACTGCAGGCATGCAACAGGAGATGGCCAGAGACGGCAGGCATGCAACAGGAGGTGGCCAGAGACTGCAGGCATGCAACAGGAGGTGGCCAGAGAAAGAAGGCATGCAACAGGAGGTGGTCAGAGACTGCAAACATGCTATAAGAGATAGAGATTATATAATCTCTCTTATAGCATGTTTGCAGTCTCTGACCATCTCATGTTGCAAGCCTGCAGTCTCTTACCACCTCCTATTGGATGTCTGCCGTCTCTGAGCATCTCCTATTGCATGTTCGCAGTCTCTGACCATCTCTTGTTGCATGTTTGCAGTCTTTATTAAATATTACATTAACCAAATATTATATGCATAGGCGTGCGCACAGGGTGTGTCGGATGTGCCTGGGCACACTAATCACCCCAAGTGTATTAGCATTATTGTTCTGTGTGGTGGAAGGAAGATGGGAAAGACCTCAGCTCTGCCATAAGAGAAGCGTTTACACGCTTCTTTCACTGTGCAAGCAGGGAGAATCATATATACTGTATGTAGACACAAGCACACGTGTGTTTGAGCTTTAGGGTGCACACCCTAATGCAAAAGGCTGCGCACACCTATGTTCCTGCCCTTTGGTGCTATCAGGGGCCACACATGAGACCCCCTATATGAAGTGATTTAACCATCACTAACCTACACGCCAAGGCTGGCTTCACACATTTCAGGCATTTTTAACTAAGCATTTCTGGGTGTGTAAGCAAGCATTTTAGATGCATATTTGAAGCGTTTACACGTGTATTCAAGTTTTAGGCATTTTTCTTTTAGCCAATGGAAAGCAGAAAAAAAAAAAAAAAAACTATTTTGCACATTTATAGACATTAAAATCCAGAAGACCAAAAAATCCCAAATTTGCTTTGTAACTAGCTCATGTATCTTTTGGAGCATCAGACATGGAGCTACAGGCACCTGAGTGCTTATATGTGAATGGCCTGTGGATATAGTAGGTGCAGAGTGGGCGGCAGTGCAGTAAACACTCTGAGCCCAGATGCAGAAAACAAAATTGTACTGAAATTGAAGTTCAGTAATGCACAAGCCCGGCGGGAGAACAACCCTGACCGGGCGCACTCACAGAATGTACAGCGAGTAGTAGCAGTAGGTCTCAGGTGTGCTGACAGCATCTGTCTAGAGGAGCGGAAAGCAGACTGGCCGATCCATACCCAAATGGGGAGGCTTCCAGGAAGGATGGCTTATCTCTGCACTTTCCCTACTTTCCCTACTCGTCAAGAACTTCTCCCTAATGCCAAGCATTGTCCCTAACTGATGGGTGACCTGTCCCTACTCTATCCACATGCAGAGTGCACGCCAAATCTGGGAATCGGGGTCTTAAATAGACTCTGCCTGACCCAAGATGGCCGCCAAAGTCATATGGGATGCCAGCGTTTGGATGCTGCCTCTCTATGACTGAGGTGATCATAGAGGAATGAGGCTGCTCTCTAATTCCTTCTCCATCTGCATTGTCGCTATTGGATGTGTGCCACCTGCAGTGGAGAAAATAGATTGCACCTGCCTACAGGCCACCATTTAAAAACATGGGAGTTTAAGGGTTTTAGAGCTTTGATCTTCAAACTACAAAATGCTTACATTTGGCTCCCAAAAAAAAAGAGAAGGGGGAATTGGGACTTTAAATGAGGCTCATATGCGGTGTGCCTCCATCCCTAATGCAAAGACTTTTGGCTCCCAAGCCACTGGTTGGGGAACACTAGTCTAAATATAATTGTCAGCCCCATTGTACAACTCTTTAATATATGAAGACCAGAGGGTTCCTCAGAGCTCCTGGAACCTGTTTTACATTACCACTCTACTATCTCTCCAGTATCAGAGTTATGTTGTTTCAATGTTAAAAGTTTATTTTACCTGTTTTGCTGCTCCGAGGTTTTCAAGTTCAGACAAAACTCGGGCTCCGTAGTCAGGGTGCACATCAGTGAAATTCTTTACCTGGGAAACATATACAGAATACCTTTTAGTTGTCCGATGGAGATAGTTAGACCCCTTTCACATTGGATGCGTTTTTCAGGTGCTTTAGCGCTAAAAATGCCTCATCTGCAGTACCAGTGTGAGAGCCCAAGTGCTTTCACACTGGGGCGCTGCGCTGGCAGGACGTTAAAAGAAAAAAAAGTCCTGCAAGCAGCATCTTTGGGGCGCTTTAGGAGCAGTGTCCTAAAGCGCCCCTGCCCATTGAAATCCTCGGCAACGGCGCTTTTAACCCTTTATTTTGCCGTTAGCCGGGGTTAAAAGCGCCCCGCTAGCGGGTGAAAATCGCCTCTAAATTGATGGTAAAGCGCCGATAAAACTAGCGGCACTTTAGCGCTAACACGGCCGCGCTGTCAGTGTGAAAGGGCTTTAAAACATTTTAGACATTTAAACATTAAAACTTTTGGAAAGAGTAAGGCCACTTTCACACTGAGGCACTTTACAGGCATTTTAGCGCCAAAAATAGCGCCTGTAAAGCGCATCTCCTGTCACTCCAGTGTGAAAGCCTGAGTGCTTTCACACTGGAGTGGTGTGCTTGTGGGACTTTAAAAAATGTCCTGAAAGCAGCATCTTTGGGGCATTTTAAGAGCAGTGTATACACTGCTCCTAGAACGCCCTGCCCATTAAAATCAATGGGCAGCGCTGCCGAAGCGCCTGCAAAGCGCTTCGGCAGCGGCGCTTTGTGGGCGCTATGAAATCCTTCGTCGGCCGCTAGCAGGGGGTTAAAAGCGCCCCTCTATCGGCCGACAAGCACTGCTAAAACGACGGTAAAGCGCCGCAAAAACTAGCGGCGTTTTATCGCCGACGCTCTCACCTCCCCAGTGTGAAAGTGCCCAGAAGGGTTAGGATCCCTATTACCATTGTGTTATTGTTTCTGTCCCTATGCTGGAAATTTCTCCTTACTTCCTGTCCATTTGTTGGGTGGCAGGCAAAGCAGGAAGTGAGGGAAAATCTCTCCCCTTTCTGTTTATTTAGCAGATAGATATAAGACATCATTGAAAGTGAAGGAATAGCTTCCCAAAGTATTTGCATGTTGCAGAGTAGAGTAGGGACTGGCCAGAGAGAATTACTTTGATGCAGTTGGCCAGCATAAATATGCATTGTAATTTATGCGAACTAAAATCCCCTGTTTTTATGCAAAGTTTGCTAGAAAGGGTGCATAACAGTGTGTATCATTTTTAGTGGTAAGGCGCGGTCCCACCCCTTTAGCACCCAATGGATTATATACATGTAGAAGTCATTTGGATTTGAGCACAGGTATGCCTTACTTCTCTTGCATTGCAGGTTAGTGACCAGATCTGAACCTGTAGCTCTCCTACAACTTGTGTTTACCTGCCTCATATTGACACTATATCCGATGAAATATGCTACAAACAAGTAAGTATTTTGCATGTTGCAGAGTAGAGTAGAGTAGAGACTGGCCAGAGAGGGATTACTTTGATGCAGTTTGCCAGCTTAACCACTTACTGGGCACACCCCCCCTTCCTGCCCAGACCAATTTTCAGCTTTCAGCGCTGTCGCATTTTGAATGACAATTGCGCGGTCATGCAACACTGTACCCAAACTAGATTTTTTTTAATCTTTTTTTTCTCCACAAATAGAGCTTTCTTTTGATGGTATTTGATCACCACTGGAAATTTTTATTTTTTTCCCTACAAATAAAAAAAAAACAGAAAATTTTGAAGAAAAAAAAAAAAAGTTTGTTTTGTTACAAAACGTAAATAAATAAGTTTTATCCTTCACTGATGGGCACTGATGAAGCTGCACTGACAGGCACTGATAGTGACACGGATGAAGCACTTGTATGCAGCACTGATAGGTGGCACTCATAGGCAGCTCTGATGGGCACCGATAGGTGGCATTGGCAGGCATCACTAGGTGGGCATCCTCATGGGGGGCTGCGCTGATAATCAGCGCAGACCCCCCCTGTCAGGAGAGCAGCCGATCGGCTCGCCTCTACTCGTGTCTGTCAGTGCGAGTGGAGGAAAAGCCAATAAACGGCTCTTCCTATTTACCATGTGATCAGCTGCGTCCAGTGTAAAGAGCCTACGTCAGAAGCTCTTTACCAAGATAGGAGATGCAGTGTGTCAGACTGACACACCCCACCACCGATCGCTGCGCTGCAGGCACCCGCGGGTGCATGCTGGCTTGTTATCCTGCTGGACATCATTTGACGCCCAGCCAGGATAACTGAACCACTTTCCAGCCCTCATTCTGCATACGGCGGATGGGAAGTGGTTAAACATGCATTGCAATGTATATGAACTAAAAATCCCTGTTTTTATGTAAAGTTTTCTAGAAATGGTGTATAGCAGTGTACAGAAGGTTCATCCAGAATTTGTGCTAACTCATGGCCACACCGCTTTAGCACCTGATGGATCATACACGTATACATGTAGACATACAGATGCTATTGGGACTTGAGCACAGGTATAATTTCTATTTTCCCAAAGTAGATGCAGATAGCAAACAAAACATATTTTCCAGTGCAGTGAGGAAGGTTTAGAACCTTTGCCAGAATTTTATAAAATGGTTCATGTGTGGGAGATTTACCCTCACTGCCTAACCGGTCAAAACAGAATAGAAAGATAAGAAAAATCTCCTCTTGAGAAAACCTGATAAAGTTGAACCATCCCTCACTACTATTGAAAATAAAAAAAAAAAAACGATTTTTATACTCGCTGTAAAAATTATTTTCTTGGAGAGGTGCACAGAAAGTCTATCACCTTTGGGTAATACTGCCACCAATAGGAGGACTGACTTCCCGTGTCCCTCAATGGACAAGAAAGAAAACTGGCTTTTTATACTCACCTATAATGCTTTTCTTGGAGTCCATTGAGGGACACAAAACATTACTCCTCTTAGGAGGAGTGTCAGGTCACCTTGAGGCTAGGTGACAGATGCACTCTGTAGGAGTCAGCAGTGCACCGCTAGGTAGTGGACCCTAGGACTGACTGCTGCGGATTGAACCCTGGGAGGTTCAGGAAGCAGGTCTACTGGATCACTGACATAGATCCCACTGGGAGCTAGATCATAGATTCCCCAGGGCGCGGAGTCTAAGAGCCAGCAGGTGTTCACCAGAGCCTTTAGTGGTAAGGATGGACTGTGCTGTAGTCTGGCTCCAGGTCAGGGCCCCCAATGTCTCACAGCTCACGCTCACGGTAGACTGCAGGAGAAGAGGAAGGAGGCAGCAGGCTGGAACAACAAGGAAAGTAAGGGACAAGCCAAGGTCGGGGCCACAAGCAGACAAGGACAACAGAGTTCACGCCAAGGTTCAGGGTCACAGGCAAACAGGGATGGTCGGGGACACGCCAAAGGTCATGGTCACGAGCAGACAGGAATAGTAAGAACAGGCCAAAGTCGCTAACAGGAATCAGACGTAGAAAACATAGCAAGTACACACGGAGGCTAACACACAATGGTTGATCAGCACTGCTGGCTTGCAGTGCACAGGTTAATATAGGGTTCCCTGATAGGGCCTGGGGTGGGGCCATGCTTAGATGAGAGGTTATAAAACCAGTCAGGTGAGAGGCAGCTGGTCTTTAGAGAGGAATACATGGAGATAGGTAAGCTGACAAAGAAACTCTATTGCATAACCATGACAAGGAGTAGGTAGCAGTATAATCTGAATAATCCAAAGTTGTTAGCCTTAAGGCCCTTACACACAATCGGACTTTTTGACAACAAACATGCAAATTAGCTGTTTTGGGGCAACATCCGACCGTGTGTACGCTCCATCGGACAAACTTTTTCGGTTTTCATCTGACTTTTGTTGGCTGTGCGAACGGACAAACTTTCCGGCAACAAAAGTCCGATGGAGCAAAGTCCAATCGTTTGTACACAAAGCCATCGGACTTTTGTACACACTACAGTACCTGCCCGCGAGAATGTTTCCAGCGCAATCCCATCGCGCTGGTTCTCGGCGACAGGGTACTGTACATCTCGCGTTGGCCAGATCTCGGCTCCCCACCCTATGTGAATGAGTATGGGGTACATCGTACTCCTACCCATTCACCTGGGGGAAAAAGTGTCAAAATAAAAACACACTGCACAGGTTTTTAAAGTAATTAGGCAGCTCCGGGAGTCTTCTTCCGACTTCAGGGGTCTTCTTCCAACTTCTCCGCTCTCTCCGGCCTCTTCTCCTGGTGTCCGGTTTTTCTCCCGCTCTCTGGTTCTTCTGCCGGGCTCCTCCGCTATCTTATGCTCTTTTGCCGTTCTTTTGCTAGCGGTGGCCCGGTCTTCTCCGTCGCCTTGTTCCCTCTTCTCTTGTTCTGATGTTGACAGGACGCTTTCTCCTGCTGTAATGCTGTGTGCGAGGTATGCGACGACTTATATGGTCTTCTGGTCTTCTCCGTCATCTTGTTCCCTCTTCTCTTGTTCTGATGTTGACACAACGCTCTCTACCGCTGTAATGCTGTGTGCGAGGCGACTTATATAGGCATGGGGCTTGGTCACTGGGTGATGTCACCCGGTGACCCTGCCCCCTTATGACGTCACAGTCCCGGGGCATGATGGGACTGTGACGTCATAAGGGAGCGGGGTCACTGGGTGACATCACCCGGTGACCACGTCCCATGCCTATATAAGTCGCCTCGCACACAGCATTACAGCGGTAGAGAGCGTTGTGTCAACATCAGAACAAGAGAAGAGGGAACAAGATGACGGAGAAGACCAGGCCACCGCTAGCAAAAGAGCAGCAAAAGAGCAGAAGATAGCGGAGGAGCCCGGCAGAAGAAGCGGAGAGCGGGAGAAGAACCGGACCCCGGGAGAAGAGGCCGGAGAGTGGGAGAAGAACCGGACACCGGAAGAAGAGGCTGGAGAGAGCGGAGAAGTCGGAAGAAGACCCCCGGAGCTGCCTTATAAATTACTTTAAAAACCTGTGTAGTGTGTTTTTTTATTGACACTTTTTCCCCCAGGTGAATGGGTAGGGGTACGATGTACCCCATACTCATTCACATTAAAGGGGGCTCCCGGATTTCGATAAGCCCTCCGCCCGCACCCCGACAACCAACGGCCAGGGTTGTCGGGAAGAGGCCCTTGTCCTCATCAACATGGGGACAAGGTGCTTTGGGGTGGGGGGGGCCGCAGGGCCCCCCATGTTGAGGGCATGCGGCCTGGTACGGTTTGGGAGGGGGGGGGGCGCTCGCTCGTAGCTCGGCGCTGGCTCCCTCGACGGGGCTCGCAGGTGTCAAATCTCGCCGATACAGAAGTTGACCAAAGAGTGGCAGTAAAGAGCTGAAAAACTACGTGATTTGGTGAAAGTTGGATGAAAAAGTCCTGCCGTGTGTATGCTTAATTAGTTTAAGGCCTACGCCCTTTGTACAAAAATCCACGGGAAAGTTTGTACAAAGTCCTATCGTGTGTATGAGGCTTTACTGTGTCCCTCAATGACTGAGAAATACAAAGTTTTGCCTGCCATTAGGGTTTAAAGAAGACCTGTACTTTTAAAGCCGTTATTCTGCAAATTAGGAATCTAGGGATAGTAAGAAAGCTGCTTGTTGCTTTTAAACACAACTACTACTCTTTCTTACTACATTCCATTCACCTACCTACCCATCCATCCATCCGTGGTGGCCCATCCATAAGGGGCGCAGGGATGCTGCCCCCTTTATCCATGCGCCCAGTCCCTAATCTACACGTAGGGCGCCGGACGCATGGATTCCAATGGTTTTTTTTTTTTAAGTACATGATGATTAAAGCTGGAGGCTCTAATTGGCTTTAAAATTCGCTATTGTCTTCCTGATTCTCCTCCCGGCCAATCAGGAAGCGGGTCCAGAGACCCGATTGGCCAGGGAGTCTTAGGACCCACTTCCTGTTCGGCCAGGAGGAGAAGGCTCTAAGAGCGAGGGAAAGCCATAATAGGAACAATGTGTGGAGCAGGGACAGCTCACTCGCAGCCACATCCAGCACTCCCTGGCTCAGACAGTGGAGGGGGGATCAGAATGTTATCCCGGCCAGGACTCGTCACTTGCCCTGTCATTCGTCTGACTCCCGCCAGGGGGGTGGGGAAGATCGCTGCCTTCCCGTTCGTCCATCTCCCACCGGAGTGGCGCTGGTTTGTCGTACCCCCCCCAAAATATTGAGCACCAGCCGCCCCTGCTATCTATCTTCTGTTCTCTTTTCAGACTGTAAGCATGACACTTCTTCCCGGTGTGTTATATTGTATATTGATCTTTGTTTTATTGCAATTGTTAAAGCCCAAGTGCAACTTTACCTTTCCTTTTGTTGTCAAGACTGGTGAAATACAGGCCAGGTGGGAATCTGAGTCCTGTGAGTACAATAGTATTCTCCTAGAGTCATATTTCCCTTTTCGTATACAGATATAGGCCCCTATACCTTGCATTTAATTTTTATCTGTTTATTTTCTTTTACCTTTTTGCTTTAACAGGAAACAGCTTAAAGTATAACTAAAAGGCAAAACTTTTCTTTCAGTTTGATAGCGTTGAGAGGGATTAGTACCCATGTCAGATTTTTTGCTGTCTGTGCCCCCCTTAGGGAGATTCACCCCTCTCTGTTTGTCCCGTTTACCATTATTAATGAAAGTGAAAGCAAAAGAAAATCCCAAATTTTGGGTTGTCCCCAGAAAATTAATAAAGGGGAAATGGGGACACTAGTTGGGTCCCCAAGGTATTCTTGGGGGTCCCCAAGGTATTCCCTTAATTTGCAGAGATTTCCTCTAACTTCCTGTTTGGCTATGGGACAGAAAGTGAAGGGAAATCTCCGCAATGGGACAGAGATGACGAAAACAAATCTGACAGGGGTTATAACCTTCCCTTACGCTATCCAAAATGAAAAAAATGTAAAAAAACAAACACTTTAATTACACCCCCCAGTACTGCATCTCTCAAGACCCCTTCACCTACAAGGCAGCAGCAATTTTTTTCTGGGAAGAAATGAATATATGCATGCAGAGGGAGGGTGGGATATGCAGAGTTCTGCAGTCCCGCAGGCAAGGCTGACGACGCTAATTGGGATTTTGTAGAAAAAAGTACTGGGTCATCATCCCAATATGGACATTCCAAGCTCACTGGATTATATGCAGTTCAACATATTTTTCTGTACTTAAAGCGGCATTAAACCTAAACCCAAAAACGTAATAGATTGCAGCTTACTAATTATTAGATGTGGCAGCTGCATTCATTTTAGTTTCTTTAGCTTTTTTCCCCTCTGTTTTCACCTGGTGATCTGGTCAGTAACACCTCCTGTATCTGGCCAGTAACACCTCCTGTATTAGTGAGACAATTCTGAAGGAATGAGCACAGGAGGCACAGCAGACAGCAGCATTGTCAGTCTGGGGGTAGGGTAGTGTTAAATGCATTAGCAGATTTAATTACACTGTCATGAATCGCCAGTAATACCTTCATGCCCTGTCTGCTTACCTCTGGTTTGTGCATCAGCCTTGGGCCTGCACTCTCACACCTGCATGGTTAAGTACTCTTCCCTCAGCGTGGCTCCACCATTTAACACTGTGCTGTCCAAGCCTGCCTTGCCCAAGCAATATTGTGTGTTTGGTTTCCTTTCTCCTGCTTGCCGTGTGCTCTACGTCTGTTTCTGCTACCGATCTTGGCTTGTTCTTTGACTATCCCTGCCTGCTTGTTACCCTGACCTTTGGCGTGTCCTCCGTCTCTCCTTGTCTGCTAGTTGCACTGACCTTAGGCTTATCTCCTGACTATCCCTTAGCGGTGCACTCCTGACCCCAACGGTGTGTATCTGTCACCTGGCCTCAGGTGACCTGAAGGTTTGCTTGGGCCATGGACCCGGCTGATGTGCCACTACCTGCCGTTGACCAGCTGCAGGGCGTAGTCTGCAGACTCGAGACACAGGAGTCTAATCAGACCCAAGTGATGTAATTCCTGCAAGGTTTGGCCTCCCACTTTGAACAGCTTCAGGCCTCCTTTGGATCCTAGGTTCAACAACCTCAATCGCAGCCGGCAGTCATACCTACTCCGCTTATGGTCCCTACCACAAACTTGTTGCATCTACCAGCTCCTTTTAATTTCTCTGGTGACTCCAAGGCCTGCAGGGGATTCCTTAGTCAGTGCACCATCCATTTTAAGCTCCAGCCTCAAAACTTTTCCTCTGATCGAGCAAGAGTAGCCTATATATTATCTCCCTCCTGACCAGCGAGGCTTTATGCCGCGTACACACGAGCGGACTTTACGGCAGACTTTGCCCGGCGGACGGGATTTCGTCGGACAATTCGATCGTGTGTGGGCTCCAGCGGACTTTGTTTTCTCAAAAGTTGGACGGACTTAGATTTGAAACATGTTTTAAATCTATCCGTCGAACTCGAGTCCGGTCAAAAAGTCCGCTCGTCTGTATGCTAGTTCGACGGACAAAAAGCCACGCTAGGGCAGCTATTGGCTACTGGCTATGAACTTCCTTGTTTTAGTCCGGTCGTACGTCATCACGTACGAATTCGACGGACTTTGGTAGATTGTGTGTAGGCAAGTCCGTTCATTCGGAAAGTCCGTCATAAAGTCGGTCGAAAAGTCCGCCGGGCAAAGTCTGCCATAAGGTCCGCTCGTGTGTACGCGGAATTAGCTTGATCTGCCCCTCTGTGGGAGAGGAATGGTCCAGTGGTTTCTAGCTGGACTAACAACCTGAAACTCTTCTGAAATATTTGAGGAACCAGGCCGTGTCTCTTCCGCGGCCAGTGCCTTTTTTATGTCTCCATCAAGAGTCTTCTTTGGTGAGACAGTATGCCCTTCACTTTCGCATTTTAACTGCTGTGAAATGAAGGATGAGTTGGCAGGGAGAACCATTCCCTCAGGTCTGGATGATGTCATCTCCCTCTGCAATCAGATCGACATTCGCTTCCAGGAGAGAACCCTAGAGAAAAGGATTCAGTACTCCATAGTTCTTAGCCAGCCCAAGCTCCCCTCTTCGATGCGTGGGGCATCCCTCGCCAGCTGGGGAACCTATGCAGCTGGACTGGACTAGGTTACCTCCTGAAGAGCGTTAGGCACAGAACTCTGGGCTTGTTTCTACTGTGGGGGCAAAGGTCATTTTCTGGACACCTGCTCTCTCCGTCCGAGAAACGCAGGTCTAATACATCGGGAAGGTGGCATATTGGACCCAGGAAAATCACCTTTATCATTCCGTCTCCTTTCTGTGCGCCTCCATGTCAACGCTTCCCCTCATGCAGTCGCGGCCTACCTGGATTCCTGAGGCGCTGGAAATTTCATGGACTGGGGCATCTTCCCTTAAAATTCCTCTTTCACCTCTCACCACTCCGCTGGTGGTCTCGGCAATTGATGGTACTGTTCTTCCTGGGGGGCCCATCCGCTTCCAGACCCTCCCTGTCAAGATGTCTATAGGAGTACTCCACCAGGAGTGGACATCCTCTCTCATGTTACCTAAAGACTCAACCCCCATTGTATTGGGCCTTCCTTGGTTACAGCTCCATTCTCCACAGGTTGATTGGACTATTGGGCAGATCCTGGCTTGGGGTCCCTCTTGTCCTGCCTACTCAAGGTTCCCCCAAAGGAGAGAATTCCTGTGGCCACCACATCAGTATCTCCTGCTCTTCCTGCTCCATATAGCGAGTTCCGGGATGTGTGCTGCAAAAAAAAAAAAAAATCGGCTGCGGTACTTCCTCCTCACAGGCCTTTTCACTGTGCCATTGACCTGGTTCCCAGCGCAACCCTGCCCAGGGGCTGGACCTATCCCTTGTCACTTGACCCAGACCATGTCTGAGTATGGTGCGGAGAATCTAAAGAAAGGGTTCATTCAGAAATCCTCATCCCCTGCGGGAGCAGGGTTCTCTTTTGTAGCCAAGAAGGATGGGACCTCAAGACCCTGCATTGACTATCGAGGCTTAAACGTTCTGACAATCAAAAACAGATACCCCTTGACCTTAATACCGGAACTGTTCAACAGATTGAAAGGCACCTCCATTTTCACTGTTGGATCTCAGGGGTGCGTACAATCTGATCCGGATGGACGATGAATAGAAAACTGCATTTAACACTAGAGATGGGCATTATGAATACTTGGTTATGCTCTTTGGTCTGTGTAATGCCCCAGCTGTGTTCCAAAACTGTCAACGAGATCTTCAGGGATCTGCTTTATCAGTTTGTCGTCATCTATCTGGATGACATTCTCATCTTTTAGCAAAATCTACTTGTTCAGAGAAACCATGTCCGGATTGTACTTCAGTGCCTTAGAGAAAACAATCTGTATGCCAAGCTGGAGAAATGCTCTTTCGAATGTTCCAGGTTCTGTTTTTGGGATGCTTCGTCTCTAGTTTGGGTCTTCGTATGGATCCTGGAAAGGTCTCGGCCATTACCAAGTGGCCTCTTCCCGCAAGCCTCAAGGCCACACAGCGCTTTCTTGGGTTCACTAATTACAGGCAGTTCATTAGGAATTACTCTTTCATTGCTGCGCCTATTATTGCCTTGACCAAGAAGGGTGCAAATGCGAAGGAGTGGCCCCCTGAAGCTGTCTCTGCCTTTCATAACTTGAAAAAAAGGCTTTTGTTTCTGGACCTTTGTTGTGGCGACCTAACCCTGGGGATCCCTTTTTTATTGAAGTGGACGCTTCCTCCACTGGGGTGGGAGCTGTGTTTCTTCAAATCCTTTCAGCGCAAACGTCAACCATGTGCATTTTTGTCCAAAAAAATTTCTCAGGCAGAGAAAAATTACACTATTGGTGATCGGGAACTTCTTGCGATTAAATTGGCATTGGAGGATTGGAGTCATCTCTTGGAGGGTTCCCCGCACTCCATAACAATTTTCACTGACCATAAAAATCTGCAGTACTTAAAGCAGAGTTCCAGTCAGAAAACAAAACTAACATTATTGGCTGCATTCAATACAAGGAACAACCTTTGGGAAAAAAAAAATAATTTTTACTCACCTTTTCAGGTCGGTTGCTAGGGGGTCCCTCGTAATCTGCCTCTTCCTCTCCAAGGCGCCTGACGTCATTTCCCTCGGCACCCGTGCTCGCTAGTGCTCCATCATTTCCCAGGAATCACTGCGCATCGCTGAGGGCTTCGTTGCCATCACAACGGGGGCGGGCACTTCCGACGAATGCTGGTAATACATCAGCACTGTAACCAAGGAAGTGTATGCTTGTGGACTTCACCTGCCCACACCTAAGATGGGAATGCCCAAGCAAAAATATTATATGGTAACATTTTTTCTTAAATAGTAATGGCACTTTTTACAAGAATAACGATTGTTAATATAACATTAGAAGATAGAAAGAGAATGATTTAAAAAAAAAAAATCCTATATGTGGTTGGAACTCCGCTTTAAAGAATGCCACACGACTATATCCCAGACAGGCCGGGTGGAGTCTTCTTTTCCAGTTTCAATTTTTCTATTACATACAAACCAGGTTCCTGCAACAGTCAGGCTGATGCACTCTCTAGGTCTTTTGACATTCAGGATGAGGAGCCCACCTCCGAACCTGAGTCGATCATTCCTACCTCATGTGTTCTCATGCCTTTGCCCATTACCCAAGGAGCCTTGGTCTCACATTGCCATGGACGTAAACACCGATCTTCCACCTTCTGAGAAGAATACGGTCATTTGGGTGGTAATTGATCAATGATGGCCCATTTTATTCCTCTTCCTGGTCTCCCTTCTGCTCCTGCCTTGGTTCCTATTTTTGTTCGAGATATTTTCCGCCTTCATGCAGTCCCTTCCCATGTTGTTTCAGACAGGGGTGTTCAGTTTACTTCTCGCTTTTGGAGAGCCTTTTGCAAATCCCTCAACATTACCTTGGATTTTACCTCTTCTTACCTCAATTCAATGGTCAGACTGAGAGGGTTAATCAAGAGTTAGAGGTCTTCTCCGTGCCTTGGTCTCGGCTCATCACGATGATTGGGCATCACTACTCCCGTGAGCAGATTTCTCTTACAATAATCACGTCAACGCTAGTTTTCAGAAGACACCCTTTGTCACTGTTTATGGAAGACATCCTCAGCTCCCTCTTCCTATGACCTGTTCTTCTGACATCCCAGCTTTGGCTACTGTTCAGGATTCATTCACTTCCATGTGGGTTGACATTCATGATTCCCTCCAGACAGCTTCCAACAAATTCAAGGGTTTTGCTGACCGTCGCAGGCGTAAGCCGCCTCCTCTACAGCCAGGAGACAAAGTTTGGCTTTCCACCAGAAACATCAGACTCCAGGTTCCTTCTATGAAATTTACCCCAAGAGTCATTGGTCCTTACAACATAATTTCAAAGCTGTATCCGGTTCCTTTTAAAGTCCAGATCCCTAAAAGCCTCAGGATCTCAAACTACTTTCATGTATTCCTTCTGAAACCCTTAGTTCTCAATAAGTTCTCCCGTCCTCTCCCTACCTTGGCTCCAGTCTGAGGATGATCAGGAGTACAAGGTTAGTCAAATTCTGAATTCCTGTAAAGGTGTTCTTCAATATCTCGTGGATTGGAAAGGTTTTGGTCCTGAGGAGAGGTCTTGGATTCCTGCATCTGAAATCTTTGCACCTCGTCTTCATTTCAGTTCAGCTTATTTGAAGTTCCCCTCCAAGCCTGGTCCCAAGCGGGGGGAGGGGAAAGCCTCATAAGGGGGGGAGGTACTGTCATGAATCACCAGTAATACCTTCATGCCCTGTCTTTCTGCTTACCTCTGGTCTGTGTATCAGCCTTGGGCCTGCACTCTCACACCTGCATGATTAAGTAATCTTCCCTCAGCGTGGCTCCACCCTAGCCTCTACATGATACACTACTTAAGACTGTGCTGTCCAAGCCTGCCGTGCCCGAGCAATATTGTATGCTTGGTTTCCTGTCTCCTGCTTGTCATGTGCTCTACGTCTGTTTGTTACCGATCTTGTTACCCTGACCTTTGGCGTGTTCTCTGTCTCTCCTTGTCTGCTAGTTGCCCCGACCTTTGGCTTATCTGACTATCCCTTGTTGTCCTGGGCTGCTGCTTCCTCTGTTCTCCTGTAGCCTACCATGAGCGTGAGCTAGGAGACCCTGGGGGCCGCGACCTGGAGCCAGTTGCAGCGCAGTCCATTCTCCCCACTAGAGGCTCTGGTGAACACCTGCTGGCTCTTAGACTCCGCGCCCTGGGGAATCTTATGCTCTAGCTTGCAGTAGGATCCATGTTGGTGCTCCAGTGGACCTGCTTTCCTGAACCACTCAGAGTTCCATCTGCAGCAGTCAGCCATAGGGTCCACTATGTTAGCGGTGCTCCTGACCCCAACGGTGTGCATCTGTCACCTGACATACACTAACAAATTAAAGCCAAACTCCAGCTTACACTTAATAACACTCTCCGCTGTCACTTGTAAACACAAAAGCCTTGTGTGTGTATACAAGGGTCAGCATTGCTTTCAGCGGCTTCTGGATGTAACAGATCCCTCACGGTGGGGATAGTTCTCCAGAATATGGATGCCAGAACGACCTTCCTGCAAGGCAGAGCCACCTACACAGGTATAACAGAGCCAAACACATGGGTAGTAGAGATAGCCTACACAGTGCAGTACTAGAGCCGCCTACATTAGGGAGTTACTAGAGCCGGGAAAGGTGGTGGTGGAGGGGGTTTTTTGGTGTTGCAAACTGTGCATATCGCACCCCTGAACTCTGCATCTGTACATAGCGCACCCCCAAACCCTGCACTCTGTATATAGTACACCGGCATTCTGTATATAGCACACCCCTGGAACTTCACTCTGTACGCAACACACTCCTGAACTCTGTATGGTACGCACTCCTGAACTCTGCACTCTGTACAAGTGTTCAGTGTAATACTGAACTCTGTACATAACACACTCCTGAACTCTGCATGTGCATAGCGCAATACTGAACCTTGCATTATGTACATAGCGCACTCCTAAACCCTGCATTTTGTATGTAGCACACCCCTGAAATCTGTACTCTGTGTGTAAGGCACCCCTGGAACTGCACTCTGTACATAACACACTCCTGAACTCTGCATGTAACTCACTCCTGAACTCTGCACCCTGTACGTAGTGTAATCCTGAAACCTGCACCATGTACGTTGTGTATCCAGATACAACTGGCCCTTTACTGGCTGGATCACCAGATGAAAATGGTAGAAATAAATCCTAAAAAAAGGGAAACTAATGCAACCATCACATCACAAGAATTGGTAAGCTACAATATAATAAATGTTTGTTTTGGGGTTTAAAACCGCTTTAAAGCATTTTTAAAAGGAATGAAAACATCCGGAAATGTGTATGTACTGAGGAGACATACTGTTTTTTCTTTCCCTGACTTACAGTTCAAAACCATTGCATGACCCTTATTTTACAATATTCTGTGGAAGATATAGTGCTAAAAAAAAAAAAAACTGTAAAAATACATCAATGATAACTCACTGCTCTCTTCTGAATGAAGGGTTGGGCACCTGCCAGACTCTTTGCAATATTCCGACACAGCGTCTGTCGCTCAGCTGAATTCAGGACAGTGAGATAGAATGTTCGAACCTGGGTAAAGAACCATGGCAGAGATGGATTACAGTACACAGGATTAAGTCTAGTCCATAGTCCTATCATTGACACAAATCTTTCTATAAAGAAGAGTACATATTGCTTAGCTAGTAGGAACTTGTGCAAAATAGATGTGTATTTTGCATATATGCACACCTACATTTACCTCTATAATAAGACGTGTTTTTTTTGTTCTCCTGTAGAACATGGGGAGAGCTCAAGATAGTTAGGAGTTTAATTTTCCTTGCTCTAGTAAGGGAATTGATTTTTTTTGGTCAATGGTTTTTATTAAACAGGAATATTTTAATTTAAGAAAACATTTTAATCAGAGATGGGGTCTATTCTGTTCCATACATAATCAGAGGCAGGACCTACTTTTCTCTCCATTATTATTCAGGGGTGGGGCAAATCTCTCAACAGATAGTCATTCTTTACGTAGCTGCATTAAAAATGGACCGGAATTGTGGGTCATAACAAATCTGAATAGGACTTCTTTAATTATACAGTGGAAAAACACATGAATAATTAATTGTAGATTTTTTTTATCTCTTTATTAAATCAGGGTCATGGCTTATTTTGTTCCTTAAATATTCAAAGGACAGAGGTACATTTGTTTAATCAATATTAAGGGCATGATGTATTTTGTCCTATAAACAACAAGTACTGTGACTTATTTTGTATAGCAATTAAGCGGGGTGGATTATTTTCGACCATGACCAATATGACCAATAGGTGACAGAGCACATTTTTTCCTTTGATTAATCAGCGGCAAGGCTTATTTTGTTCATTATTTATTGAGCTGAAAATAAACAATCCCAGAACATAACCAATGATACATACACCACAGTGTAGGAAAAGATGATTAAAGGTACTAGGAAGTCTCTGTACCCCGCACAACCAGTTTTCACGGCAATTGCCGTTTTTATGACTAGGAGTAAAAGAACTGACCAATTAGGGTGGTGGGGGGTTGGGGGGGTTAGAAATAGTAGAAATGGTTTTGTTTTTCAATTACTCAGGGCCATGGTTTATTTTGATAATTATTTATTCAGGAGTGGGGCTCTTTGTCGGATAGTTAAGGCAACGGTATAATTTGTTCATTATTCAGGACAGAGTTTTTTATTCTTAATTATTCAGGGGCAGGAGTCATTTGTTGAATGCTGACCAAGGCAATTTATTTTGGATCATGATTAAATCAGAACATGGTTTATTTTGTACCTTGGTCAGCCAGGAGCAGACATCTCTATATATTTAGGAGCAGGGCCCATTTTGTTCAATGATTAATTAGAAACTGCATTTATTTTGTAATTTAAAATCAGCAGCAGGTGTTTTTTTTTTTTCTTTGCTTTCGGAATAATGGGGTAAAACAAAACAATAAAATTTCGGTTCATGGCTTGAAGATACTAAAGAAACAAACATTTCAACAACAAGGGGGAAGAAAAGTACTGTTTTATCATTGTAGATGTGGTATATATTACCTGGGACACATTATCTTCATTGTCATCGTACCTGGCGACATCCCCAGATAAACGTACAGGGCCTGGTAGAAACTCTCTTGATTCTTCAGGGCCACCAAAGCTGTTTGGGTAGTAGTTTGGTCCGTTTCCTTAAAGAGCAATTTCAGAAAGCAAGTCAATTCGTGATGCGTCTCATATATACACTGAGCAAAATTATAAAACGCAACACTTGTGTTTGCCCCCATTTATCATGAGCTGAATGCAAAGATCTACGACTTTTTCTATGTACACAAAAGGCCTATTTCTCTCAAATAGTGTTCACAAATCTGGCTAAATCTGTGTTAGTGAGCACTTCTCCTTTGCCGAGATAATCCATCCACCTCACAGGTGTAGCATATCAAGATGCTGATTAGACAGCATGATTATTGCACAGGTGTGTCTTAGGCTGGCCACAATAAAAGGCCACTCTAATGCCCGTACGCACGGTCGGACTTTGTTCGGACATTCCGACAACAAAATCCTAGGATTTTTTCCGACGGATGTTGGCTCAAACTTGCCTTGCATACACACGGTCACACAAAGTTGTCGGAAAATCCGATCATTCTGAACGCGGTGACGTAAAACACGTACGTCGGGACTAAAAACGGGGCAGTGGCCAATAGCTTTCATCCCTTTTTTATTTATTCTGAGCATGCGTGGCACTTTGTCTGTCAGATTTGTGTACACACGATCGGAATTTCCGACAATGGATTTTTTTGTCGGAAAATTTTATCTCCTGCTCTCAAACTTCGTGTGTCGGAAAATCCGATGGAAAATGTCCGATGGAGCCCACACACGGTCGGGAATTTACGACAACACTTTCCGATCGGACATTTTCCATCGGAAAATCCGACCGTGTGTACGGGGCACAAAACGTGCAGTTTTATCACACAGCACAATGCCACAGATGTCGCAAGTTTTGAGGGAGCGTGCAATTGGCATGCTGACTGCAGGAATGTTCACTAGAACTGTTGCCCTTGAACTGAATGTTCAGTTCTCTGCTCTAAGCCATCTCCAAAGACGTTTCAGAGAATTTGGCAGTACATGCAACCGGCCTAACAACCGCAGACCACGTGTAACCACACCAGCCCAGGACCTCCACATCCAGCATCTTCACCACCAAGATCATCTGAGACCAGCCACCCGGACTGCTGCTGAAACAATCGGTTTGCATAACCAAAGAATTTCTGCACAAACTGTCAGAAACTGTCTCAGGGAGGCTCTGCATGCTCGTGGTCCTCATCAGGGTCTCGATCTGACTGCAGTTCATGCAACTTGAGGGCCCTAGACTTCAATGTTAACCCTCAGACGTTGCATGAAATTCATACCTGAATGTTATATGTAGCCAGGTCCCGGGGTCCCTAAGGCCTAACGGTGACCTCCAGAGTTAGGGACAGCTGACATCCTTCTGTGTAGAGTGGGTTACAAGGCATGGTGGGTGTAATGCAGGATGAAATGGTGGGTGCCAGACACTTTTTGAATGAGTAGAGATTTATTGTCTCTTGAACAGAACTGTGGGAGAGAGGGTTAGGGCCAGGACACCCTTAAGTAGAGGCAATGAGAATTGGCAGACTCAGAGACTTCTATAGGTAGACAGCTATACAGGTGAAGGCCTCCAGCCGGACACCACTTCTATATAGGTAGGACCGCTGTCTCCTATGGCAATAATCTTGTAGTAGTTACTAACGGTAGTTGTATTCAACTATTGGCAACACAAACAGTTTTCCGCTTACTCCAGTCACTCACTGCGGATCTTTACTCAACTTCACTAGACTTCGGATCCAATAGCCAATGAATCCCCTGAGCTCTTCCACTATTAGCACTCAGCATCTTCCTCAAGCGTCACCCTTGCTTCCCTGCTGGGTCTCTGGCTTGGCACTCACAGATACTCTTTAAGCGTTAGCCCTGCTGACCCACTAGGTCCCTGTCTTGGCACCCACTGATGCTCCGCAAGCGTCACCTCTGCTGTCCCGCTGGGTCCCTGGCTTGGCACGCTGAAGTTTTCCTACTTCTTCACTGTCCCCGGCTGGTGAGAAGACTGCTCTGGTACTGGCTTTAGCTTACTCACAGTGGTCTTCAGTAACAAGGTGGATGGTCCCCTGAACCACTACTTCTGGCTGGACTACAAGCCAGTAGTCCCAACCCTACGCTGCTTCTCCTGCTCCTGGATAGGCCTCAGACAGCCTAGCAGCCAGGTGTCCCCGGGATAGGCCTCAGGCTTCCAGCCTAGCTGCCCAGGGCAGCATAACACACGTCCACCCAGACAGCCGTCCAGGTGGCACAGAACCTCGATCACCTGACTCGACCCAAATAAATAGGCTCTCCCAGCAGGCCAAGGGACCAAAGAAAATCCCTGCCCATTGGCTGAGACACTACATCCATTCATGGCTGAGCTTGCAAAGCCCCTGTCTTATCTAATGCCACTAGCATAGTGCCACCCAGTGACAGAAGAGAAAGGGTGCAACAAGTCCAGATTTAGAGAGGAATAAATTGATCTCCTAACAATTGGCCAAGGCAACCATTACCTGACAACTCAATTTGATAGCAACCCTGCCTAAACATCAGTGTGCTACATATACAATGCAACTTGTGTGCAACAGTTCTCCATTATCATTGGTCAAAGCCAAAGTCGTATCCAAGTTGAACACATCCAAAGTAGCGTCAAAGTTGCACTCCAAAGTCGGTGCAACATTGGAGTCGTACAAGTGTAAATGGAGCCTTTATGTATTGGAAATTAAGTGGGAATTATGTGTAAAGGGTTATTTGAAGGGTTAGGTTTAGTTCTAGGCATTTAAGTTGAGTGTTAAACAATAGTTTAAGTGTAAGGTTGTGGATGATGAGGAGATAATGCTCCCTCCACTACATAGTCCAACTGAAAAAACGAGAGACCAATCTTCCCCAAGCTTCGGATTGTGTAATTTATAACATATATACAATACCTTGATTGTTACCCATCGCCATAAAACCATCTCTTTGATAGTTCGCTACCTTCGCTAGCTTGGGACAATTTACTGGGATCTGTTGGTTGTTAACGCCTAGCCGATACCGATGGGCATCAGGATATGAAGCCATGCGTGCCTAGGGGAAAAATGTCAAATAGTCTGTTAGTACATAAGAATTCAGCATAGACATCTGTGATAAGATGGGCAGGGTGGGCAGGTATATTGATTTTTTTTCTTCAGCCGTTGGTGGCTAAGATGCCTTCCCATATTAAAGATTTGCGTCACATGATTAATCTTTTGTCTAATCACGCTCCCACTACTAATATGTGGATGGTTAAGGCGGACGTAACATCACTTTATACGGTAATACCTCATGACTTGGGTCTCTTTGCCGTGGAGTATTATCTTGGACGAGATTCTGGACTTTTTGACGAACAGATTCATTTTATTATGGAACTTTTAGAATATGAGGCATCACATAACTATTTTTGGTTTGAAAAGCAATTTTATCGCCAAGATCGAGGTGTTGCTAAAGGGGCTAAATACGCCCCCAGTTTAGCCAACCTTTTTAGGTGGGAGGAGAATGTCCACTATGTTTGCCGGAGACCCCAGCTTAGGCTGTGGGCTAGGTACATCGACGACATCCTCCTCCTGTGGGATGGGACCCGAGATGAACTTGATCCTTTTCATGGAACATCTCAATGATAACACCGGGGATATTCATTTAAACTTTGAGGCGAGTCAGTCCAATATCAACTTTTTGGACCTCGATATAGCAATATGTCGTGAGCAACTTACCACTTCAACTTTTTTTAAAAGTACGGATCAAAATTCATACATACCAGTGCAGACGTTACTGGGTGAGCTCCTTGAACGGATGCACACAAAGACATACTCAAAAGTTTACTTCATCCAGTACCCAAAAAGAGCATGAGATAGAACCTTTTATCACATGCTCTAGAGAGGGGGTTGTATATGTGCTCCAGTGCCCTTGCGGGCTTCAATATGTGGGCAGAACCAAGCGACCCCTCTCCGTCAGACTGAATGAACATATCACCAATGTAAAAAAATGGCTTTCTTAAGCATTCAGTCTCTAAACACTACCTTTTGGTACACAATAGAGATCCCTCTAAAATTATCTTCATGGGGATTGATAAATATCGCCCCCAATGGAGAGGTAGCTCCCTGGTTAGGAGTATTTCTAGGTTGGAAATGTCGTGGATCCACAGAATTAAATGTTATACCCCATTCGGTTTGAATGTGGATGTGGACGTAAACGCCTTCATAGATAACTCCTGAGTGTATCATAATCCTTTAGGCTGTTGGATGTTAGTCTTTATTTGATATTGTCAGTAGTAAATATTTCCATTTGATGTGGATATTGTGAGCTTGATGTGGGTCAGTGGGGACTAATCTCCAGTCTGACAATCTTTGATTGTCAGATTTGGGCAAAAAGGTTTTTTTCAATATGGCCCCTTAAATTAACATCTTGTCCCAGATTGACTACTTTTTTTGGACCAATTTTGGGGGTGACATATATTTTGTATTATCTATCTATCTATCTATCTATCTATCTATCTATCTATCTATCTATCTATCTATCTATCTATCTATCTAATTTTATATATTTTCTATTTTTTTTTATTTTAATATTTTATTATTTTTCAATGTATTAGTATTTTTTTGGTACTTTTTGGTATTCCTTTATTCAATTTTTGCTGGTTACCTATACCACTTTGCTTGGGAATGGATGAGGTTGGCTGCCATATATTTGTTTTGAGGCCATTCCACTGGGTTCCCTTTTTTTCAGTGTGGCATATGCGGGGACTGATGGTTGAGCTGACGTATTATTAGGTGTTGTTTAGGTACCGGTTTGGACATAAGGATCCTAATTGGTAAATTTTAATTTAAATATCTCATCCTCTTTTTACTTTATCCTGTGTTTACAGTGATTTTTAAACAGGTTTTAACTTTTTTGCCAGCTTCTAGCATGGCGGACTTGGTTTTTGACAGTCCTCTGTGCTAAATGCTTGATGGTTCTGGGCCTGATTCACATCAAGGCTTGGTTTTGTCTGGCTCTATTAATAACGTGATGAGTCAGTGTGTCGCCCGTGCCCCAGACGACGTCATTTTATGACGAAACGCGCGTCAGGAGGAGCTGACATGCTGACGTCATTGCGTGTATCTGTCTAAGCAGACGGGCGTTCGCTCAGCTGGACGGCTATTCTGCTGTTTTTAACTTTCTTTGCTGTATGTGTAATTTTACTTTACTATTAACTGCCTTATCGGAATTATACTATGGTGAGTTCCTTTTTCATTCTGAGTAACATCTCACCACTCTATAAGGGACCCACCTGACTGGGGTATACTGGCTGCCTGGCTGTTTACAGTATATCCTCATATTGACCATTTGGAGGTACCGTTTCAAATCACTCTTGGAAAAAGGCCCTGGCCGGGTAATGGCCCGCAAGCTTATCCAGCTTGCCTTATGGTAAGCACACATTTTGTGTGGTGTTTACACGTTGTTTGCGGTGGAGGAATCGTCACTGTTTATCCATTTATGCACTCCTGCTTCACGGACTCTGGTTCACAATTATTCCTAATGTGGATGTGTTAATCTACTATCACACCTGTGTTGCAACCTTGACTTTATTTAACCACATTTTGGACTATAATTATTTAGCACTATTATTGCCTGTTATGCCTTTGGTATAACCATACACCATCAATTGATTTATATTTAGTTAAATCGTTTATATTAGTATTTTGCACTTTTGTTCTCTTAAGCGCTGCTACAATTTTTTTCATCTGTGATAAGAACCACCACAAGCCAGCTAAAGCTATTTTGTGTGGTGTAAAGAGAAAAGATCAGCTGGAAATACTGCTTTCCGACAACTGATCACTTAAAGCCCTTTTTTCGTTGGATATGGGGCTCATCCCCCAGATACAAACTGGACCGACTTATGATTAATATGCTGGCAGTTTGAGTCAGAGGGGTTGATTTACTAAAGGCAAATAGACTGTTTACTTTGAAAGGGAAGTTGCACACTGCAAGGTTATTTTTCCCAGAGCTTAGCGAATGTGGTGAAGCACTGTTGACTTCCATTATCCAATCATGTTGAAGCAAAAATGCTGTTTTTTTATTTTGCTTGCACATGATTGGGTATTCTTTTGCAGAGTGAAATTTCACCACATTCATTAGAATCTGGGGGAAAATTCTCTTGCAAAGTAAAACTCCCCCTGCAAAGCGAACAGTCTAATTGCCTTTAGCAAGGCTGTATTCACAGGAGATGACGTTGTGATGTTGTGCGAGTACAGTGTGCCCAAAAAGTAGTGCATGCACTACTTTTTTCCAGAGCAGAGCGAGGCATCGCCTTGCACCAGGTGACGGCCAGCATGACATTTCAATAATGTTTGTTAAAATAAAAAAAAGGGAACAGTGCGATACAGAGCAGGGATTCCCGCCGGACCACACCACACCGCACACCAGCCGCTGAGTTATAAAATGCTGGCTAGTGTGGATGGACCCTAAATCAACATCTGAGCGTGTTGGACTATATCAATAATTAGAATTGTATTCTTTGATCCAGAAAATAAGATTGGAGGTGATATTTTTCTAGAACTAATTCAGAGCGGCGATCACTCTGATGGGCAATGAATGCACTGGCATGGTTACTGGCACACTGTCTCCTGGACTGTATATTATGACATTAGGCATATGTGCTTTTAAGCATGATAAAGGGCCTTTTTTTTTGTCTGACCCTTGTTGGGGGTAAGAAATCTTAGCAATACATTTGAATCCATCTGAGCGGTATCCTTGGTGTCCCATGTCACAAATAGTGAGCTGTGGTCCAAAATAATGTTCTCCTCTACCCTATGGAGTATTGATATAATTGAAGGATCTTGTTAGGATGATGACCCACTTTTACGGTTTTTAATTGATCCATGTTGTAGATTCGGTTCACATGTGCTCCTGAAGAAGCGAATGAATTTTCAAAACGCATTTGGCCTTCATGTGGACCATGTGTAACGACAACAACACTGTATATGAACCCTTCTCTGCTGATTGTACACATGGATATGGTCACATTTGTGTTTTTAACTTTTGTACAATAAAAATGGGATTTTTAATATATGGTTGTGCTTAAGATCACTCTTTAGATATGCCCTTTAAAGTTCTGTTTGGTATATATCTATGATATATAGAATGTGGGCATAATGGTAAAGAACTTCCTCTTTTTATTCTATCTGGGTTTTAAAGGAGATCATAATTTTACTAATTTTTTTGTGCAATAAACTGCCTTAGAGGGGATGGCTTGCAGTTTTTTATTCTTTGTTTTAGCTTTTTCTATTATAATTTTTGATTTGCTTTAATCTTTTCCATGGCAGTCTGCGAGAATGGTAGTTGCCCTTTGGTTTTCATATGTAAGCTTACTGAGGACTCTGGACTGGTAAAGGGTTTGTGGGCCTAAGTTTGGTTTAGTATGACTCTACACAGAACAAGAACCATGTTCAGAATTATGTTTTTTTCTTCTTTAATAATGGATCTTGTAGAGAGAAATCATATACATGGCACAAGTCATCTTTAAGGTTGCTGTTGGGAGCACAGAAATGTAAGCATTGATTTGTAAAGAGGCTGTAGTGGCCAGTGGCATCACCCTCTCTCCCTGGCTGCTGCAATGCCGTACACCAGTAAATCTCAAACTGTGTGCATTTGCAAGCGTTTTGAAACCTTGAACATATAAAAAAATGTAATAGTAAATCAATGTCGCAAAAGTTAAAAAAGTAACATATAGAAAAACGCAATCTGCCAGTCTGTCATTCATTTGTCCCTTTTGTTATGTGAGACTTGTGCGAGATCTCAGGAGAACAAATATTATAATAGGGACCATTCCATTCCAACTTTGATGCTTAGAAATAAAGTTTGTTCATTGTTCAGGGATGGAAAAATACCTAATCAAGTCTGAAACTCTAAAAGAGAAACCTGGTAAATGAAAAGAAAGGAAGCAAGCGAAAGTACAAAGAAGATTACATTGAGTAATCGAGCTTCAATCTGATTTGCTCTCGAAAGCAGGCACATCCTTCACATTAAAATTTAAAATTAAATTCATAAGTATATGTAAAAATAAATAAAGTTCTTCACCACAAAAATTGTTAAATCTTTTCAGGTTTACCGCCGCAAGACAAAAAAGATCTAACAGTCTCTTGAAGGATATCACCACTCTTCAACAATTCCTATAGCAGTTCAGTCTCTGACCATCATTTGTAGCATGCACAAGTTTATGATCGTCTCCTGTTCTATGTCAGGAAAATCAAGCTCTTACCCATACTCGAAGAATTGCAAATGCTTAAAAAATGGTCCATAAAACTGTGCACAAAATCAGGGCTCTGCGTACATTTCACGAGCATGCACATCTGTAATGACTTTGGCACACAGTGGCCCATCTAAAGCACTGCAGGACTCAAGAACGAGTGATTATGCTCTCGTTTTCTGAATTTGTGCCTCTGCTGCCCACCTGTTGCCAACTTTTGCCTGTCTGACCAAGTTTCTGCCCTTCTGTGACATCTGCCATGAGTTCCTGTTCCTCAATTTCTAGTTCATCAAGATACAGTTCTTCTGCTATCCAGGACTTACTACAGGGCCTGTGCCACTATGTCTTGTCCTACCCTGTCACCAATCTCAGGGGACAAACAGGACAGGAGGTGTAAGGAGGAGCCCTCTAATCAGTTCAGCCTCTACCAGGTAAATGTCAACCATCTTTGACAGCTTTCTGTAGGATTACATTTATCATTGAATTTTTATTATGTATGGCACACTTGAGGCCTTCTGCATCAGGCAAGTTGACCAACACTGCTCTACACAAACTAGGGCAACATGGGAGGAAGCCAATGACAGTAGCAATATAGGTCGTTTGGGATTGTGGGAATTTTTTTTTTTTTTAAAAAAGGAACCTACATCAACACATGAACATACAAGAATCCATGCAGGCAGTGGTCCCTGGTGAGATTCAAGCCCAGGACCCACCTTAGCCACCTTGCTTCATAAGAATACAGATCACGTTCCCAACAAGTATGCAGACTTCAAATCGGTGTATAGAGGGGGATCGTAGAAGAGATGCTATTGGATATGACTCATTGAGGAGAATACATCAAAATTGGAGGATCCAGAATCTGGAGCAACTGTGCATGGCAACCAATCCGTTTCTATCTTCAGCTTGTTCAGTGAAGCTTAGAAAATGAGAGATAGAAGCTGATTAGTTGCCATGCACAGCTGCTCCAGACTCTGTTTGCTCCAGTTTTAGTAAATTTTCCCCAGTGTGTTCACAGAAACAGAGCAGTGTAGATAAAGGGTTAATTTCAAGCTACGGGTCCAAAACATTAGAGTGCATCCAGTAGTGAAAAAAAAACAAACAAAACTAAAATGTTTTACTTAATTTACATATATAAAGACATGTATTGATCTGATGCCCAGATTATTTTTAACTCATGGTGACATCATTGATCTATTTGGCTTTAATATGACTGATGTGTCACCGACTATGTAGACTATATAAGTGATATCTTACATGCAGCATCTTGTCAGGACTGGGTTCTATTCCGGGTACCATATTATGTGGGGAAAATGCGATCTGTTCAACTTCAGCAAAGTAATTCTCTGGGTTTTTGTTTAATGTGAACTTGCCCACTGGTATCAATGGGAACTGATCATCGGGCCAAATCTGCAACAAAATGACAAAAAATAAAATGAAAATGATTAAATCCTTCTTAAAAGCAGATCAAGGAAAAAAATATATTTAGCACATATACACGGACACAGGGAGGTTGGGATTCCCTCAGATCTAGAGCAAGTGCATCTCCAGATAGACTGAGTAAACTGGGTGCTAGCCCTGGCTTGCTTCCATAGAGACTGGATAGAAAACGGCTGCACTCCAATACCAGTCCAATACCAGTACACACTCAAGTAATGCAGGTTAACATGTTTCACACAAACATTGTGTTTCCTCATAACCATTTAAGGTAGCACAGTGTTCGTGTAAAACGCGTCAACCTACATTACTCTACTTTGTCCTGGTGTCAGTCTTTTGCACTTTATGGAATAAAACCCTTTTTGGATTGGTATTGGAGTGCACAGACCTTTACCTTTAGTAAATCAACCCCATATTCCCATGTGCTTTGACCTTCCTCTTTGACATGACAACACAGCTCAAAAGCATGTGGTGTCAGCCCTGCCTAGTTTCTGATGGGTTTGAGACCTATGACTACCTTCCTTCAGCTTTGGCCTAATATACATATTGTATATCCTTCTCTATATCCTTTATAGATGTCATTAAGTTACTAGGAATTATGGCCTAGCACTATCTTTAGAATATTTACACAGTATTTTTATTTTCCACTACTGTAGAAGCTTTTAATGTATTTTGTGGTGAATAAAATTTGTTTCTGGATTTTAACCAGCTGAGTAGTCATTTCAGATTTACGTATGGCACTTTGAAGTCCTTTTCTTTCTCTTTTTTTATTTTTTTTATTTCTGATGGATTACAAGAGAGACCGATCCCCCCCCCCCCCCACCTCCGTAACCCCTCCTTGTGTATAGGACGTTATCAGCTCACACAATCTCAGGCAAACTCATAAGGTGGTTTTTTTTGCACTTAAACAGATAACAAAATGCTTTGAAACTGTATATTTAGCAGACCAAAGGGGAGAAAATAAACGAAGTGGCTGATTTATAACAGGGAATGAATATCGCTGTCCATTTTACACCCTATTGTTAAAATGCAAACTACTGTTCAGAGCCCCATGGAGCCCTTCCTGTTTAATGCAGCAGAGAGCTTAGTGAATGGAAGAGAACCAGTCATGTGACTTTGATGGGCCACGTGACTGACTTTTTTTTTCACACTATTTAATAGCGCTTTGCCAGCTTCTGCCAAAAGCTAAGCACATCTTGAAAACACATTGATGTGCTTTACAAATTTGAGGCAGTAGGACCATAGTAAAGGCCCTAAGAAATCTACCACCCGCAAGTTTGACAGACCAACAGAATTCAGTCAATTGTGAAATTGAAACTGGTCAATACAATGATTTTTTTAAAATATTGGATTACAATAGTATTAAAACTGGACAAAAAGGACAGCAATTTAATGAAAAGTGAAAAGTTTTTTTTTATCACATTAAAGCAGGGCAAATTCAGTTTCAGCTCCTTGAATTTATTCAAAGCAACCATTTTATATCTTTGATTGCAACAAAAAAATTGAATGGGAAGTTTAATCACTCTATGAAATTACCACTTGCAGGGCCAGATTTAAGCAGGCCACAGACAGTGCAAATTTCTTTCTTGCAAAAATGAGTTGCAGGAAAGAAATTTGCACAATTCCCCCCCATCAACACAGACAGTGCTGATAGGGGAATCCCAAGACAATGCATTCTCCCGGCAGAGGGGGGTGTGAGATATTCCGGCTGGGAGAAGACAGTGATTATTGCTAATGGCAATTGTGCGGGGGAGAGAATGCGATTGACCCCACCAACCCAAATTAAGCAGAACATAAATAGAAGTCTACTAAAGGCGGTTGATTTGCTGAGGAATTGAAGATGTGCTGATCCTGGTGAGCATCCTTGTTCCACCTGAGCCCGGATTATGGAGACCTTGGGATTGATTTACTAAAAGCAAATGGGCCATTTACTTTGCAAGGGATGCATTTGAAAGATTTGAAGCTCTGTTGATGTTCAAGCAAACAGTTATTTTATTTTCCTTGCACATGATTGGGTGTTGTTTCAAAAGTGGATTTTCACCACATTCATGAAGCTTAGGGAAAATTCCCTTACAAAGTAAACAACCTATTTACTTTTAGTAAATCAACACCAAGGCCTCCATAATCCTTGTTCCACCTGAGCCCAGGTGCTTACCAGGGTCAGCACATCTTAACTTCCTCAGCATACATAAAAGAAAAACCTGCAAGCCAAGGACATGGTTCTGAGTAAACATCATTGACTTTGAGTCCATGCACACATCACCCAAGATCCTTTCACTGACACAGGTCACTGCTAGAGCTTAGCCAAAGAGTACCAACAACAGAAGGTCACAGCAAACACTATTCCTAGGACCAGTCCTCACTAAAAAGGCTTTTCAGCCCCCCTTTGAAATAGAGGTAGGGTTGTTTGGTTATTATATTGATGGCATCTTACCTTGGTGATGTCAAAAGGATTAAAAGGCATATTTTTGGCTTGCTCAAAGGTCATGACCTGGATATACAGAGTCCAAGAAGGGAAGTCTCCTCTGTTGATGGCATCTGCTAGATCTTTAATTGCATAGTCTGGATTTGTTCCAGAAAGAAGTGTTGCTTGTTCACTTGTTAGATATTTTTCACCCTGGTTTGTCTAAAGAAGTCAATCAAAAAAAAAAAAAGCATGTTTCCAAAATGATAGTTAATTATTGGAGATATACCAAAAATAATTCCTTTCCCCCCTTAAAATCAACCTGCCCTCAATCAAAAATCATAAGTGTTAAAAACCCCCCTTGTATATGTTGTTAATCTGGTTCTGCAGAACTCATAGCTTTGGGCACCTAAGGCAGTCGATTACATGACTGTATGCCTTGATCTTATGTTAAGTGGACTGAAGGGGTTGAAAACAGGGCTGAACAATCAGCAACTACCCATGAGATCACATGACCAATGCCTAGACATGGGATCTGATGACCATATCAATGTTTTTTACAGCATAGTTCCTGCAAAGCTTTTTAGATGCACATAAGGGGGCAGGATGATCAAGATGGTTTATTCGGTTATGTCAGATTTGAAGTGAATATTTCCTCCCTTCCCCTCCAGCACAGCTTTCCTCAACCCTTTTAACCCAGGGGAAACCCTAAAATAAATCAGGTCTTGATGAACCCCTGCTAAAACCAATTAATCAGGGGTCAATGGGAAATTACCTCTCCCATCAAATGGGAGGTCAATCAGCCAAAGCTCAAGGAACCTAGCAACCTCTGGAGGAACCCTAGGGTTCTGCGGAAGATTGAGAATGGCTGGCCTAGCGGGATACAGGAGGAATCCAGCTTGACAGACCATGCCACCAAATTGCAGGTAAAAGCACAAAAACTACGGTATTTAAATGATTACATGCTATGGTTTTTAATTCCACAAATATTTTTTTGTATTTGTTTGCAAAGTGCCTCCAAACTTTCCAAAAAAAAAAATTACCTACTTCAGTGAAGCAGGTTTGGAATAGCACTGCTGAATGCTGATCATCAATTTGGAGGTTATTACTGCAGTCACTGACACCATTGAAAGTTGTGGGATAAGTGTTACATTATGCCACTGACCACCACCGTTCAATGGGGGTTAACAGCACAGCCATTGACCTTTGGTGCAGGTATTGGGGTTTAAAAGGGGGTTAACAACATTGCCACTGTCCACCAAGGGTGTTTGAAATAGCAATGACACTGATCATCAATATGGGGGTTATTACTGCAGCCACTGACACTGATGCTGGGATTAATATTGTGGTGCCTGACACCAATGCTGGGGGTTATTATTGCGGTCAGTAACACAGGGGCGGACTGACCATTTGGCACTGCCTGAGGCCACTAGGCCCCCCCCCCATCAGGGTTGCCAGCCTCAGAAAAAGGGGGGACAGTTTATAAAAATCCTGTGTTTTTTTACATCTGTCCCTGAAATGTCCCTTACCGATATCCCTTTGATGTAAAAAATCCTGAGGCTATAGCTCCGCCTCTCCACTGCCTCCTCAGCCAATGTACCCGCTCCCTTCTCCAGCGGGTACATTGTGTGTGTGTGGGGGGGGGGGGTCAGGCTGCAGCCTGCTAGAAGGTAAGCTGACTTGGCTGAGGTCAATCGGGAAGCGGGTCTGATACCCGATTGGCTGAAACGACAGGTGATCCTATTGGATGCCTAGGAGGAGACGCACGCCAGGAAGCGAGGAGGAGGAGAAGAAGAAGACACAGCCTGCTGTCCGCCGATGTCCCGATCCCCGCTGCTGCCCGATGTGCCCACCACCTAGATAGGTTAAGTGCCAGTTGACCGGCAGACAGTGGGGGGGGGTTGTTTGCCGCCCCCCCAAACAAAACCACCAGCCGCCACTGGTTAGATGCATTTTCTGTGTGAGGAGAATTACACTGCTCCTGGAGGAAGGATGTTCTAAACTTCTCCCCCAATTTCTAATACACTTTCCTACTCATTACCTGCTCAACAGTACACAGGCAAGCAAGTCACAGCATGCCAGGAGATGGGGGCGGCAGTAGCAGCAGCAGTGTGAAAAGCAAGTCCTTGAAAGCATGGGGTCAGGGGTGGGGGTCAAGTACAGGATTGAGGGGGGCCCTGTCAGGTAGGCTGTACAGGGCCCCATGATTTCTAAGAGCGGCCCTGACTATGCCGCAGGTCATCATCTCCCTGGTAGGGGTCCCAGTGCAGTATTTTGCCCAGGGGCCCATGATGCTGTTAAGGTGGCACTGCCAATGAGAGGCTCCTGGTGTCTTTATTGGGTCGCCAGCTCCAAGTCTCCTACCACTCTGCATGTAACCAAGCTTGGTGCCCCTCCGCATGGGTATGCCCACATTCAAGTTGCGTCAAAAAGATGGCTGCCATCTGTAAGCCTTGGGGCCCCATAATCTCCTATTGCCCGGGGGCCCCACGAGTTGTCAGTCCGCCCTTGCAGTGACACCAATGCTGGAGGCTATTATTGTCTCAGACACCAATGCTGTGGTTTTTATTGTGTCCACCGACACCAATGCTAGGAGTTACTAAAACTGTCACCGACCAATGACCAGTTTTATTTTACTCACTTTCTTTTCAGTGTGTAAAAAATACAGCAGGACTGAAAATTTCAAATATTGAGATGTTACAGCCCATTAATTTTACATGAGCTACCTTAATTAATGCCATGTACTTCAACGCATGAAAAAAGAACTGTAAGCATTGTATTCTACACAATTCCTCTGGCAGTTGTGGCTGCAATCTTTATGGTCTACCTGACCTTGGCTTAGTATCAAGAGATCCTTGAATTTTCCACTTCTTAATAAGTTATTGAACATTACTTACTGGCAAATGCAAAGGCTTTGGATCTCTTTTTATATCCTTTTCCATCTTTATAAAGTTCCATTACCTTGTTATCCAGATCTTTTGACTGTTCCTTTCTACTCCCTATAGCTCAGTATCTTGACTGTTCAGTGCATCCACGTGAGATCTAACAAACCCATTGACTATTTATACACAGACACTAACTGCAATTTAAAAAGCCACAGATGTGACAAATTAACCCTTAATTACAATTTTAATGTGTGTGTCACCTTGTGTGTCTGTACCAAGGTCAAACATTCCAGGGTATGCAAACTTTTGATCAGGGCCATTTGGTCGATTTCTTTGATGATTTTAAATGGAGCTAAACAACTATGTGATAATAAATGGCTTGCTATGATAACTATCCTTAACCGCTTGCCGACCGCCTCACGCAGATATACTGCGGCAGAATGGCACGTACAGGCAAACTAACGTACCTGTACGTTGCCCTTTAAGAGGCGGCCTGCGGGGGCGCGGCAAGCTCCGTGAGTCGGGTCGCGGGTTACCCGCGATCGTCTCATGGAGAGGAAGAACGGGGAGATGCTAATGTAAACAAGCATCTCCCTGTTCTGCCTAGTGACACTGTCACTGATCTCTGATCCCTGTGATCGGGAGCGGAAATCAGTGATGTGCCACACGGAGCCACGCCCCCCACAGTTAGAATCACTCCCCAGGACACACTTAACCCCTACACTGCCACCTAGTGGTTAACCCCTTCACTGCCAGTGTCATTTACAAAGGAATCAGTGCATTTGTATAGCACTGATTGCTGTATAAATGACAATGGTCCCAAAAATGTGTCAAAAATGTCCAATGTGCCATAATGTCACAGTCACGATAAAAATCGCTGATCGCTGCCATTACTAGTAAAAAAAAAAAATTTATAAAAATGCCATAAAACTATCCCCTATTTTGTAAACGCTATAACTTTTGTGCAAACCAATCAATAAACGCTTATTGCGATTTTTTTTTTACCAAAAATATGTAGAAGAATACGTATTGGCCTAAAACTGAACTAAAAAATGTTTTTTTATATATTTTTGGGGGATAATTATTATAGCAAAATGTAAATAATAATGAGTTTTTTTCAAAATTGTCGCTCTTTTTTTGTTTATAGCCCAAAAAATAAAAACCGCAGAGGTGATCAAATACCACCAAAAGAAAGCTCTATTTGTGGGAAAAAAAGGATGTCAATTTTGTTTGGGAGCCACATTGTATGACCGCGCAATTGTCAGTTAAAGCGACGCAGTGCCGAATCGCAAAAAGTGTTCTGGTCTTTGGCCAGCAAAATGTTCCGGGGCTTAAGTGGTTAACCCCTTTGTGCCTAATGCCCCGTACACACGGTCGGACTTTGTTCGGACATTCCGACAACAAAATCCATGGATTTTTTCCGACGGATGTTGGCTCAAACTTGTCTTGCATACACACGGTCACACAAAGTTGTCGGAAAATCCGATCGTTCTAAACGCGGTGACGTAAAACACGTACGTCGGGACTATAAACGGGGCAGTGGCCAATAGCTTTCATCTCTTTATTTATTCTGAGCATGCATGGCACTTTGTCCGTCGGATTTGTGTACACACGATCGGAATTTCCGACAACGGATTTTGTTGTCGGAAAATTTTATCTCCTGCTCTCCAACTTTGTGTGTCGGAAAATCCGATGGAAAATGTCCGATGGAGCCCACACACGGACGGAATTTCCGACAACACGCTCCGATCGGACATTTTCCATCGGAAAATCCGACCGTGTGTACGGGGCATAAGGCTAACACAAATCTTGCCTAAGCCCAATTTTGCAACTTTGAAATGTGTTAGTAAAACAGTACATATCACAACTACTTTGTGCATCCAGGTGGATTATACCTGTTCTTTTTTTAGGACAAATTTGGCTTTTATTTGGTGGGAAATTGTAATTGAGATCTCCTGATTTTTTTTTAAATAAAAAAAATAAAATTAAAAAAAATTAAAAAAAAAAAAAAAAAAGGAAAAAATTATCCCAAAATATGAAAAAAATTATATCATTTTTTAAATTTAGCTGAATATATATCTTGTTACTACCATAAACTATCACCAAGGAACAGCCCAAAATAAATTCTCCTGTTTCTAACTATCACAGTGATACCACATGAATGTGTATGTTAGTTGTCTTTTTATACCCGTAGTACAGCCCAGAAACAATAGTGCACTTTATTTTTTATTTTACCCTGACACTGATACTAATTTAAAAGAAAATCTGTCTAAAAAATACT